>NW_012114666.1:3006393-3127381 GCF_000951035.1 Colobus angolensis palliatus | reverse complement strand
CACCAGGTGATGTCAATCCGAAGAGACCAAGATTTACCTGGTCGCACCTGCGGAACGCCCCCGACACGCCCGTGCCCTGCCTATTGCCCTCCCACTCCTAGAAAAGCCGCTCTCGGCCAGCGCACCACGCGGCCTTCCTGAGTCTCTCACTCCTGTAGGGACTGTAGGAACTCCGTCCGAGAGCCTCACCGGGGGGACTCTGCCGGCCTCCTTTGCCGGAGGCCGACAGACCTCTCCCTATCCACCTTCTTCCTTGAAGCTAGGTGACCAAAAATAAATTTGCAGTTTTGCTTCTACCCTTGCCTACCCGCTGGTTCTTTTTGTGCTCGCTCTGGTGGTCTTAGAAAAACAAATCAGTAACATGGTGGAGTCTGTGTCATGCCCGTCCATGTGAAGAGACCACCAAACAGGCTTTGCGAGAGCAACAAGGCTGTTTATTCCACCTGGGTGCAGGTGGGTTGAGTTTGAAAAGACAGTCAGCAAAGGGTGGTGGGATTGTCATTAATTCTCACAGGTTTTGGGATAGGCAGTGCAGTTAGGAGCAATGGTTTGTGGGCAGTGGGTGGATCTCACAAAGTGCGTTCTCAAGGGTGGGGAGAATTACAAAGAACCTTCTTAAGGGAGGGGGTGATTACAAAGTACATTGGTCAGTTAGGGTGGGGCAGAAACAAATCACAATGGTGGAATGTCATCAGTTAAGGCTATTTTCACTTCTTTTGTGGATCTTCAGTTGCTTCAGGCCATCTGGATGTTTACTTGCAGGTCACAGGGGATATGATGGCTTAGCTTGGGCTCAGAGGCCTGACAGTCTGACCTTACACAACTCCTCAGGATCACACTTCATTCCAAGGAGTGACCGCAGGTCATGAGGCTGAAGGTTTCAATCAGCATTGGGCTGTCATATCAAATATTAAAAGTATGACAAACATATACTAAAGAAAATTCACTGTGTATCTGAAATTCAGATTTAACTGTGTGTCCTGTATTTTTATTTGCCAAATTTGGCAACCCTAAACCAGCGTAATACAGAAGTTCCCCTTCTGTAAAAGTAGAAAACTACGACCAGCCATAAGCCAAGTGCCAACAGATAAAAATGGTTAGGACTATGAAAAGATCCTGCAAATCATCAAAAAGAGATCAATCTCTGATTATCAAACAAGTAGGAAAGGATTTTAGAGACTATTTTATTTACGGTTTTAAAAGACCCTATAGCACACTCCATTTTATAAAACTAGAAGTAGCTGGTACAAAGAAAATCAAAATACATGACCTAGTGTTGAATTACCAAACAGGTAAAGTAAATATACGAAAATTTCTACTTTGTTTAAAAATAAAAACCCACAGGTGTGTGCATATATTAAAGTGGAAATGTATCAGTGTTCCTGGCTGCAAGTAATAAAAATTGACTGGCTGATCACTGTAGACAAAGAATCTATGAAAAGCCTATTGAGAAGCTCAGGAAATCTTTAAGAGGGTTGCTGGAATAGGGCTTAGAAAATTAGCAGGAGAAGGCTGGGCGCGGTGGCTCACAACTGTAATCCCAGCACTTCGGGAGGCCGAGACGGGCAGATCAAGAGGTCAGGAGTTTGAGATCAGCCTGGGCAACATGGTGAAACCCCGCCTCTACTAATAATACAAAAATTAGCCAGGCGTGGTGGCACATGCCTGTAGTCCCAGCTGCTTGGGAGGCTGAGGCAGGAGAATCATTTGAACCCGGGAGAAGAAGGTTGCAGTGAGCCAAGATGCGTCACTGCACTCCAGCCTGGGCAACAGAGCAAGACTCTGTCAAAAAAAAAAAAAAAAGGAAGGAGGGAAGGAAGGAAGGAAAATTAGGAAGACAAAACGGAAGAGGCAGGAAAGGAACACGAGGCCCACCCAAATCATGCCACATCTTCAGTTAGCCTCAGAACAGTGAGCACCAAAGGTGGCCTGACCAGCAACAGTCACTGCAGCTCTGGGCTCCGGGCCCCAGCAGATGCACCTCCACCAAAGGACAGCCTCTCATGTTCCCAGAAATACCATGTTGCTGCTGCTGCTGCTGCTGCTGATTCTGTCACCAAGAACTCTCTGCAGTCCCTGGTCCTTCCAATCTCTACTCCCAATTCAAACTGGGAAGGCTTCATCCCATTAGGCTAGTCAGGGTCATGACTCCACAATCCAGCTCTAAAAGTGAGTGGAAAAGCCAAAATTTGGCAATAGAACTCTGCAATACATATTATATTTTATATATATTGTATGTGTAAATATATAATTATATGGTTATATATAATTATATAATTGTATTTTTAAAAGGTTATTTTAAAAAGATATCAAATGTCTCTTACAAACCTAATGATCATTATTTCTATCCATTTAATGTTTTATATCCTTTTGGTGGTAATGAAACATTGTTCACGGTTTTATTTTTCATCAGGATATTAAAATATTTTTTCTGCTTATAAATTTTTTTCAAATGTGTCAAGGAAAATTCCCTCAAGAAGTGGCTGTGCACAGCAGAACTCAACATATTAGAAAATATCACTGATTTCTCTCAGACAAGCTGCCTAAGAGGGAGTGAATGATGCCTCTTCCTCACAGTAATAGTACTTGGTACAGTAAAGGGGCAAGGCTGGCAAGTAGAGGTTCCATCCATTATTGCCTCTGTAGCACATGTACTGTAGGAGAATGAGAGCCATCAGGATAAAATGTGGCATGCAGCCCATGTAAATCAACCAAAGTGAGTAAAAACGCTGGAGACACTTGTATTTGTTTTGCTGGTGTTGTGCTCCCCACATCAGCCCAGAACTCATTATGGTCTTATTTATACAGCTACAGAGATTGCATTCAATGTGCATGGCAATATCATATTACGTCTTCAAAGAAGGAGAAAGTATTAGCTAAAGCACAAACAGGTCCTGTTTGCATTAACTTGAGAAAGACAATCATTTGCAAGGAAAACTTTTAAAAAACAAAACCCAGATCCTTTCATAAGAACCACACACTTCTGTGAAGATTTGGACTGAGAAATCTGAGCATGTAATCCGAGGCAGCTGCAGAGCTTGGGAGGCGTACGTGAAAGTCAAAGGTGAGGCAAGTTCCATTTATCTTGCAATGTCGCATTGGTCTCCCTGTAGAACCTCATCGTAATGCTCTGCGCTTGTCATGTTCTTTTTCATTTGTAGACACTTGGAAGCAGCCCTAACCTTATTATATCCATTATTAGTTACTAGCTATGGATAATTCAATTTTTCAGTTCATCTGCCATTGCTTAGAAAACATCACATCGTTAGTATTTCTGTTTAGTTGCCACGTCTTGGTAGTCAGCACACATAAGCAACTCTGTGTGGTCAGGGTCTCAAGCTTAATCTCTTCTGTCATTTGTTAGTTCACACACTGGTTATCACACATTCTCTGGCCAGCACCTACACATAGCAGTGGTTGAAAGCAGAGACTGAAGCTAGAACACCTGGCTTTCAAATCATGCCTACCTGGCTCACCAGCTAGGTGAGCTTGAGCAAATCTCTTCACTTCCCAGAGCTCGAGATAAACGTCTACAAAACGGCAATAATAAACATATCTCAAAATGCTGTCACTGGGGATAAATAATGTAATAATTTGTAGATGCTTATTATTCTTAACATATAAATGATTTATATGCAGTTGTCCCTTGGTACCCACAGGGGACTGGTTCCAGGACCTACCACAGATATGAAAATCTGCAAATACGGCAGTCCCTGATATAAAGTGGCATAGTATTTGCATATAACTTATGCACATCTGCCCATATACTTTAAATCATCTCCAAGTTACTTATACCTAATACAGTGCAATGTAAATGCTAGGTAAATCGCTGTTATAGTGCATTATTTAGGGAATAATGACAAGATCTAAGAGTTTGTACATGTTCAGTACAGAAGTAATTTTTTCTAAATATTTTTGATCTACACTTAGTTGAATCCACAGAGGCAAAACCCTCTGATACGGAGGGATGACCGAATATTTGTATATATGGACTTATAAGATGAATTTATATACTTTACAGAGAGGATTTTCTCTAAGTATAAGGAATTTCTTTCTTCTGCAAGAATCCAGTTCTAAAGTCTTATCTAGTCATAACTATTCTTGAAAAATCCCCTGGGTCACTCATAGAGAACAGAATTTTAACAACTCTTGATAAGTCTGAACTACTACTTTTTTCTCCAGTGTCAAACGAGATCTTTTCATTGACCAAGTGCCAGATACAGTGGCTGACTCACAAATATCAGCAGCACAACCGAAAGACAGGAACCTCCATGGGCACGTAGAACCTGACAACGCCAGGCAAAGCGAATTCAAGTCCTCCATCTCATGCTAAGGCAGATGTCATGTTCTAAGATTCTCTCTCTGTCTTCATCCTTCCTCTCTCCCCCAGGGATAAGTTTTAGTTGAGTGGATATGGATAGTTTCCATAATTCACACTAGTACAAAGATAAAAGAAGAAATGTGTCTGCCACAACAATGGTGCAAAGACTGTGTGCTTATGTTTCGGTTTGGACTCTTGTTTAAGGGTGTCTCTTGCACATGAGAGGTGCTATACCAGTGGATCTCAAAGATAGTATGCATCTAGTCACCTGAAAAGTCTATTTAAAATGCCGATTTCAGGCCTCCCTCACCCCACAGAGAGTAGATTCAGTATATCTGGGGCTGGCCCTGGCGTGATGGATGGCCACTGAAAAATGCTAGATCAGAGGTCAGAGTCATGAAGTTCTCAGCATGTATCAGGGCCTAATTCAGGTCCATTTTGCATATCTGAAAAATCAAAGGGAATTATCTCTCACTAAAACTGGGGAAGGAGGGGAGGGGGGAAGGGGAGGGGAGAGAATAACAATTTTTTTTTGTTTTCTTCCAACTCGGAAAAGACCAAGAGCAAACACTGCATTTATTTGTTCCAAAGGCTCCAATATGAAAGGGATTCACAAAAAGACAGCAGAGCTAAATGCAGTATGGTACCCTGGATAAGATACAAGCACAACTGATAGACAATAATGGATATGCTGGTGAAATCCAAGTAAATCAAGGAGCTTTAGTAAATAATAATGTACCAATGTTGATTTCTTAGTTTTGACAAATGTACCATGGGCATGTGACATGACAGAATTCTCTGTATTATCTTTGCAAATATTTTTTCTTCTTTCATTACATATACATAATAGTTGTACATATTTATGGGGTACATATGATATTTTGATACAAGTATACAATGTGGAAGGATCAAACCAGAGTAATTGGGATATCCATCATCTCATGCATTTATCATTTGTGTCTCATTTCCTTATTTTCTATAAATCTAAAGTTACTCCATATTTAAATATGGTAAAAAAAAATTAAAAACATGGCAGTAGACCCTAATATTCATAAGCATGAGACTGCAAGTCAGATGGATGGCAGTTTGATCTGTAGACCTGTATTATCGGCTGGCTCAGCCCTCAGCAACTCTGTGGCCTCAAGTTCTTCATCTTTTAAGTGGAAATGATAGTACTACCTGCCTCATAGAATAGTCATGAAGATTTAATGAGTCAGAATACAAGAACTGTTTAAAACTATGCCTAATACCGAACAAGGACCTGTTGAATGATGCCTATTATTACCCAGCAAGTCAGCCTCAGTTTCTTCCTGTGTAAAATGGGGACAACAAAAGCATCAACTCACCAGTGTGCTGGGATGATCAAATGAAATGATGTGAGTAAACAGTGAGCACAGGGTCTGTACATCGAGCACTTTAAATAGAATTTGGCACAGACTAAGCATGCAATAAATGGTAGCTGCAATTACTATCATTAATACTAACAAAAAGTGATGGGTGACCTGCCCCAGTTCTAGCTTCAAAGTAACAAGGATCTCAGATTTGACTTCATTAGCTCCTTGCAGGCCACTGCCTGGCACACGCATCTGAAATGGAAGGACGAATACACCATGGGGCCTGTATAACCTCTACCCTTTCTTTTTTCCAGCACGTAAGAAGTATCCCTATTTCTTTTTTTCCAGCACGTAAGAAGTATCCCTATCTCAGTCTTACTTTTGACTGACCAAAAACACAATCCAAGCTGACTTCGGAGAGGAGGGTTGCCATTGACTTGTGAAACACCCAGGGAAGGCTGACTCCAGGGATGCAAAGATGCTGCCAGGATCCATCTTGTTCCACCCCCTAACTCGGCTCTCCTCCAGGATGGCTTCACCCTCAAGATTTTCACAGTGGAAAAATACCGGCCAAAAGCTCTAAGAGGTAGATTCCTCAGTGGCTCAAATCCAGAGGGAGAACCTCTTTTCCCTGAATTTGAATCAAAGTCCAGAGCCCCGTCTCAATGGCCCAGCAGGGATCCTGTCTGTCCCAGACCAATCACAGTGTTCAGGGGGATGGGATCACTGATTGACTTGGTTTGACCCACGTGCCCATCCCAGGTACTGAAAGTGAGGTCAACTCCATTCAAACTAAATGGACTGAAAATATGAAGGGGTGTTTTGCCAAAAGAAATTTGAGATATTGCTGCCAAACTAAGAGGTATGGAAAGCCGTGTGACTCTAAACCAGCATATGTTCACTATAATCATGTGGATTTTGTAATTGACGATCACAGTTGGCTAAGCAGATGTAGAAACTCAGGAAGAGAAGCGTTAGTCATCCTGCTGCCGGTCCTCTCCAGCTAGACTGCAGAATCCAGCTGCCTTCAGAGTCAGGCATGCACATGTACAGACCTCCCTGGCTCTTTCGAGGGACACAACTTTGATTCAATTCAACATATGTTTATTAAGCAATTATTACACGCCAGGCACTCTATATGTCCCTGGTTACAAATTAGGTGCACTTTATTAAAAGAAATAGAGTTCATGGTGAGCCCCTGAAATATTTAAAATAGTTTTATTGAGATATCACTTCCATACCATAAAACTCATCCACTTTAGGCCGGGCACGGTGGCTCATGCCTGTAATCCCAGCACTTTGGTAGGCTGAGGCAGGTGGATCACAAGATCAGGAGATCGAGACCATCCTGGTTAACATAGTGAAACCCCATCTCTACTAAAAATACAAAATATTAGCTGGGCGCGATGGCGGGCACCTGTAGTCCCAGTTACTCCGGAGGCTGAGGCAGAATGGCGTGAACCCGGGAGGCAGAGTTGCAGTTAGCGGAGATCACGCCACTGCACTCCAGCCTGGGCAACAGAGTGAGACTCCATCTAAGGAAACAAACAAAAAAAACTCACCCATTTTAAGTATAAAATTCAATAATTTTTAATAGATTTATAGTTGTACAGCCATCACCAGGATTCAGTTTCAGAACATTCTCATCACTCAAACACTCATCATCATGCCCATTTAAATTAATCTGCGTTCACACTCCCAGATCCAAGCAACTCCTCATCTCTATTCTGCCTTCATAGATTTGCCTTTTCTGGACATTTCTTATAAATGGAATCATATTTTTGAATGTATTTGGTTTCTTTCATTTAGCATTTCTGTTTAAGATTCATCCTATAAATTCTTTGTAGCAGATATCAGCATCTTTCTCCTTTTTATGGCTGAAGAGTATTCTACTCTATGGCCCTACTGTATTTATTTACTCATCAGTTGATGGATATTTATACCATTGACACTTTTGGGGCCTTATGAATAATATTGCCACAAACATTTACATGCAAGTCTTTGTGTGTATATGTTTTTATTTCTGTTGGGTAGTTATCTAGGAGTGGAATTTCTAGCTCATATGGCAAACATTCCTAAGTCTTACTGAATAAAAATTAAAATATTTATTGCCTGCCCAACTTTCCCAAAAATTTAAATTAAGCCTTCACTCCAAACATATCATATTCTTGGTATTATATACATCACCTTAATAAAGGTTAGAATCTTTATGGACCAGCCTTTCAACAAAGTTAAACAAAAGTAGCACATTCTAAACAAGGTGATCACATAAGTAGTCTGATCTTTGCTTGTATCACTTGAGGAAAACTTGTGATAAACTAAGTTATATCCCAACACTTCATAGAATCTTCCTCCCTTTTATTTCTAATTTTTCTACCCTCCACTCCAAAAAATGAACACTCTCTTCACCCACACATGCGGCATCTCATCTGTTTCCTCCTCTTTCTTCTTCTCCAGTCCTTTACTGTGTCCTCTATAGAGCCTCTCTGACTTGTCCCTGTGCAGGGCACTGTTTGCAGAAACCAGGGACATGTCTCTAGGTCTTCAACGTCAAAACTTGCAGTCAGGAAAATAATTGTCCAACCAGTCATCCCATTGAAAAAATATTTGTAAGCCAGTTTATCTCACAGATCAGAGGGAATTTAGCTTTAGTGTCTTTGTCTATAACTGAGTCATGATACCAGTGGGTCAGTCCAGATAGGCTAGGTTCTAATGTAGTAACCAACAATTCCAAAATCTCCATGGGCACTGTGGGTAGGCAGGGATCTCTGCTCCTATCAGTCACTCATAGCTGAGGCATAAATATTGGTGACCTTCACACCTCCAGAGCTCTAGAGGGTCTCCCACTGGTAATTATTCATCCCAGAAGTAACACTTCTGCTTGCAGCTCATTGGCAAGAGTCAGTCAACAGCCTCACTCAATCACAAGGCAGCCAGGGAGAATCCTACCACATGCCCCTAAGATAGGTCAACAGGCTGTGTTTGAGAAATAGGAGGAGTGACTATCCTTCATGACCATCAGTTTCTCCACAACACTTGACACTTGTAAAAATGTGGGTGTTTAAAAGTGGGGCATTTGTAAGAAAAGAAAAAAGAATTGGTATAATTTCTTTCAGCCCATTGGCAGGCTGCAGAACATTTGTATGTAATTCACATGTTCACATATTGAAATTTTAAATATTTTGAGTAAATTTCTTGTTTAAAGAATGTTGGTAAATCTTTTTCTTTCTTTTTTGAGAAAAATTTGCCCCTAACTATAAATTCTCAATTTATGAGCTTCACTAACATGGGATGCATCCAGTCGTTCATAGAGTCAATGGATCACAAATACTTAGCAAGCGGCTATTACCTGGGTTGCTCCTCCAAACTCCAGGAACAATTTGTTAGTGTCACATAATAGGAAAGTCTTCAGCTGAGGGTCTGATCACCAAGGATCTCTTTCTTTATGGCCTCCCCTCTGCCCTCCCTCACACCTGCTTTGTCCAATTTCTGCTTCTGTTGAGAATCACGAGCATTTCCCGGGGCTCAGCTCCTGCTGTTTCACACATAACAGAGGACGCAGAATCGCTCGTACTAGCCCTCTTGGAACAAAAGGAGGCATCTCAGTGTTCCCAAGAGTCATCTCCACCTCAATTATGACACATTAATGCACATCACAAAAACAAGTTCACATTCCTCACACTGTGGGACAGGCCTGTTCTCCCCAACATGCAAGACCAAAAATGGAGAAAGAATAAATTCCCAGAGAAAACTATGAGTGTTAGGGGGAAAAAAGGAGACTAAGAAATGGTTGCTCTCAAGACAATCAATATGTGCTCATAAATTTACATTATTTGAGGATCCTAACTCTCTACTGTGATACTAAACCATTGTAATATTGTGTGCCTGCTGCCTCATAACATTTATCTAAAAAACACAGAACTCTTTAGTATGTAAAACAAGAAGCCAATACCTACTGAGAATTTAAAAAAAAAAGATGATTATGAAAGATTATTGTTCTTAAACTTCAAAAATGTAGAGCATCATCAAGATTATAGTGATGGCATGAATTTTTAATCCTCCTCATTTAAATCATGTCCAATACAATGCAAGGTCCCTGAATTGTAAAATTATTTCACCCAGATTGTTTCACCAAGATATCATGACTTGACACAAGCCATATGTCTTCACTCAACCTCCTTGCTTAAAGAAAAAAAATTCAGAAATTAGAGTCAAGCCCCGTCTGACACAGGAAACATTTATTTTAGTGGTCTTCAGAGTGCTGTACATAAAGTTGTTCAAACCATGGTCATTAGACTACAATTTATATTTCTGTTTTTACATTTCCGCCTGTAAAACTAATTCAGTCTAATCCATCTCTTGTAGATGATGGGGAAACCTTCAAAAGATAAATACTGACTGTGGTGAAATGTAGCCAGAAGAGGAAGCAATTCAAATTAATCTCACTAAATATCATCGTTAGTGAGCAATGATTTATTTCACTCACTCAGAAGGGAGGATTTTTTTACACACCTCTATAACTGTTCTTTGATATTGGGGCCAGCCCTAGTTGACAAGAATTGTTTCAAGAAATGAAAACAGCACCAAAGCTAATGGTTGTTTTAGTGTAAACTTGGGTTTACCCAGCCCACTTGAAAAGCAGGTCTTATCAGAATCACACTCGAAAATATAGCATTAGAGATCTTAAATTAGTATTTGCTGTCTGAGCAATGCTTAAGGTTAAATAAATATAAAAACTCTCAATTTATACATGTATTTTAGGTGAGATGAAGGGCAAAGTATACTTTATGGCAAACCAGAATGTCAGATATGTGGTTTGAACTCGACCACTGATGTATTAAATGATACCAGGTAAATAACATCAATTTCTTCCTATTTAAAATATACCCAAGACATCTACTCTCATAACATCTGATTCACACAACAGAGAAAATAAATTGTACACTACTGATAGTGTTTCCTCTCCACCAAGAGAAGGAACAAGTTGAACAGACAAAGCACTGAGGTCAGGGATCTTTTTCAGGTTTAAAATTCCCCAAAGCTCCATGCACATGATGAGCCCTGGTTGATTTTTATCCAACACCCAAGTTTCTGTTGCTACTGCAACTTCTCGCTAGAGGTTCTGATTTTTGGTGCATCAGCTACAGCAGACATTGGGACCTACACATAAGTAATTTTGATCACTGAGTCATGTTGGTGAATTCATAAGATGAATTTGTGTGAACTTCAGGATAAAACATAAGTGCACAGATTGATAATTTATGAGTAGGAGCTTAGCAGATGTTTTCAGAGCTGTGAGGTTTTATATGTGACAATCTCTGATCCTGAGGGTCTGAGTCATTTTAACTCTCTAAATCTCCCGTTCTCTGTGCTCAAATTGAAGACTAATAATCTGGAATAATAATCTATAAAGGAATTGCCCTGTTTGTCCAGCATCTCCCCCTTCTTAAGGGAAGAGTACCTAGCCTACTCCCCTGTTCCAGGGAAATCCCTTGCCCCTCATGCCCAAGGCCATCTGCCCTTCATGAAACCCCACCTCTGACCACAGAGACATCATGTACCCAAGATGAGCCGATTGGAGGCCTTCTCCAAGATGTTTAATGTAGAAAGTAAGAAACGAGAATAGAATCTAATGAGTGCCACCTGCTCCGGGTACACCCCTAGCTTCTCTGCTAGAAGCAACAGCAGCAAACAAAACTCGGTTTGTCAAATATCAATTCACAGAGGGCCCTTTTGCCAGAAATCAATTTATCTTTTACCAGATGAATAAATTTACCACTTTTTGTCAAGGAGTTATTGAAGATGTTTACCATAAACTATTACTGGATGAGATGCTATCAAGAATGTCTGAATAGTCCTACCGAGTTTTAGTTGAAAGTTGGTTGTTTTTTTCTTCAGAGAAGCAGTTTAGGAATGTTCATCTTTATCTCTGCAGCTCCCTATTACCCAGCTGCCCACCATATACCTTTCGCCTCAGTCCCACAAAGTGCCAAGAAGCCAAGCCAAACTTGGTCATAATAGCACAGACCTATTATGACCTAGTTTTACTTCCCTTTTATACCAGTTATTAATCAAAGTCTAAGCATCTCCACGCATCCTTCATTTTATCCCCAGAGGGTGGGTGCATGCTCCGATATGGTCCAATCTGCAACTTCCAACTCCTGTCCTACACTGGAACTCATGGTCTCTCATCAGAAAAATCACCCGACTCCCCATCTCTTCTTGAAATGTTCTCTTTTTCTTCTGGCTCTAACAAACTTTATTGTAATCAAAATACAACTTCTCCTACACATCCCAGGTCCTACCAGGCCTGTGAGTGAGGTAGTTGTCCTTCTAGCTCTTCATAGCTCCCTCAAAACAATTTCTTCCACCTTCTTCCATGAAGTAAATGCCATCTAAGATGCAAACTCATATTCATCCTTGTTGCCATCTCCTAGAAACATGACATCCCCCATCATTCAGTGAAGACTGTGGCCTAGAGGCCTGCATTTTCATTTCTCCCATCAGTTCCCTTGGGACCTTAAACAACCACATAGGCTGATAATCTGAATTCACACATACCACAGTGTTTCCTCTAGTTGACCTCAGTCTTGCACTTGTATAATTACACTATTAACTGCATCACTGAGAGCCATATCACCTCAAAACAAGTCAAATCTTAATTCCATGGGTCCCACTTGCTAACCACCACAATCTATCTTTCCAGTTCAGTTTCTCTTTAGTATTTCTATGCAACAATTCTCTAACCCTACTGAGACATTGATATGGTTTGGTTGTGTCTCCACTCAAATCTCATCTTGAATTGTAGTTCCCATAATTCCTACACGTGGTAGAAGAGAACTGGTGGGAGATAACTGCATCATGGGGGCAGTTTCCCCCATGCTATTTTTGTGATAATGAGTAAGTTCTCACAAGATCGGGTGGTTTTATAAGGGGCTTCCCCTTTTGCTTGGCTCTCATTCTTCTCTCTCCTGCCACCATGTGAAGAAGGACATGTTTGCTTCCCCTTTCACCATGACTGTAAGTTTCCTGAGGCCTCCCCAGCCCTGTGGAACTGTAAGCCAATTAAGCCTCTTTTCCTTGTAAATCACCTGGTCTTGGGCAGTTCTTTATAGGAGCCTGAGAATGGAATAATACAGGCATCCAATCCATCTGCTCTGCTACTTTTTTATCTTACATTTTCATGTTCTCACTTCCATTCTTGTCTAGTTTAGCTCTTGTTGCCCCACATTATAATCACTTGCTAGCTGCTCTATCTCTTTCGCATTTGCATGAGAAAACCACTAGATGGGTAGTTCATTGCTCCATATTTGGGCACAAGGGACTGACCAGTTGAGCATAGCCACTCTTTTGGGCTCCTCTCCTGCCACTCTCTTTTCAATCTCTACATTTTAACTGCTTCTATCCCTAGACTTCTGAAAGTAACCCAAGCACCCCAACCTGCCCCAATTCAGAATCTATCCATTTTCTCTTCCCTCTACTTGGAGCAGTCTGCAACATTCAAATGCTCTTACCTGGCTCAGCTTCTCATTCTTCAAATCTCTGCTCTAACATTTTGCCCTTTTTTCATTTTTAGTTTTATTGTGATGAAATTAACATAAAAATAAGCATTTTAAAGTGAACAATTCAGTGGTATTTAGTACATTTAGTGCAACCAACACTTCTACTTCCAAAACATTTTCATCACCCCAAAAGACAACCCAGTGCTCATTAAGCAGTCCTTTCTCATTCCCACCTCCCACCAGCCCCTAAAAGCACTGATCTGTTCTCTGTCTCTATGGCTCTGCCTATTCTGGAATATCCTTCCTTTTTGATAGGCTTTCTCTAAGGATCCTCAGAGAACAAATTTTATGATTCCCTAACCTCTCCTACTCACTGGTTTCTCTTAATAGCACTTATAACTATCTGAAACCGTGTTATTTATATACTAGTCTGTCTTTTCCTCTAAGATGTGAACTCCGTAAGCAAAGATCTTGTTTATTTTTCTGTTCTCAATGTTTGGAATGGTGGCTGGCATAGAAAGTTCTCAATACATATTTGTCAAGTGAATAAAGATAATCTTATGAGGTGGTATAGTCTTAGACTCTATTTAGTTTTCAGGTAAGTAACAATACTAAATTTAAACTAACTCAGGCAAAAATAAGTACACATATGAGGGGACTCTCTCCATCATCATTATCATCGTCATCGTTATCATCATCATCATCTCAGGCCATTTTCTTCATATGCATGGCTTCCAGATGAATTATGTAAACATTACCAGTTTATTTTCAATCCACCCATTCACTCTTCTAACCACTCATCCATTCATCCACCTACCCATCCATCCACCTATCCATCTATCAATCCAAACATCTGCCTCACCCATCCATTCATTAATCCATCTAACCATCCATCAATCCAACAACTTATTTATTGAAACCCACTTCTATGTTTAAGCACTTTTATCAGAGCTGTGCATGAAGCAATAACTAAGACTATATCAGATAAGATGTTTTTCCCTCCCAGTCGCAAAAAATATGACCAACAAGTGAGAGATATGTAAGAGAAAAAGCTTCTAAGTTAAGGAAATGATGAAAACAAATGTTTTGATGAGTAACTGTGCTAAATGTGTTTAAAGAATAGCAAGGAGTCAAGTGTGACTGCAGTAACACAAATAAGAGGGAGATTAGTAGGACATGTGGTCAGAGAAATGGCAAAAGGTAAGGTCACATAGGGCCATATCGGCCATTGCAAAGACATTAGATTTTGTTTTGCTGGAAATAAGGAGCTAGTGAAGAGTTTTAAGCAGAGTAACAGCATGACCTGACTTACATTTTAAAAGTTTCACTCCAGCTATTATGATGAGATGTAGGCTGCAGGTAGGCAAAAGTATAAGCAGCAAGGTCTGTTAGGAGATGATGGTCAGAGTCCGAGAGAGATGCAAGTGGTAGGATGGAAGCAGCACATGTGTAAGCAGTGGGTTTTCGAACTAATTTTTAATGCAGCTAATGGGATTAGCTAATTTTAATGTAGTCAATGGGATTAGCTAACAAATAGGAAATGGGGAAAGAGGGAGGTAAAAATCCCTTGGGGTTTGGGCCTGATCAATGGAAAGGGATGAGTTGTCATTTACTGAGAAGGGGAGATGTCTGGGGAAGAGGCATATTTGGTGGAGAATCAAGATTTCCAACTGTGTCATGTTAAGTCTGAGATGTCTAATGATGCATATAAGGCAGTTGTGTACATAAATCTGGAACTCTGGGAACAGGTTAGAGCATGGGATAAAAATAGTTTAAACATAAAATGAAACAACATATATTAAAAAATTTGTACATGTTGGTCAGACCCACTTACTCTTCTGCTCAACTGTGCAATAGTTGCCAACCTGAAAGAAACTTCTGAGTCCTTATGGAGGCCTCCAGAGCTCAGTTCCTCTTTGACCTCATCTCCTATACTCTCCCTCCATCCACCCACACCATCCTCCTAGATGTGTCTTATCCTGGCAAGCATGTTTCTTCCTAAGCCTTTATGTTTATCTTCCCATACCTGGCATGCTCTGTCCCCATATATCATCTCACCTTACCTCATCAACAACTTTAAGTCTTTACTCAGATGTCACCTTCTTAATGAGGTCTACTTAGATCACTCTACCAAATTTTTAGGCCACCCCCACTGCGTTGCATACATCTCCTTCTTTGGGGCTTCTATAATTTACTATTTTCCATCTCTTAACATATAAATATCCTACCAACTCCATGAGAGTAGAAACTTAGTTTGTTCCACTACTGTACTGCAAGTGCCCAAAATAGAAAACCCTGGATCAACATTTGTTCAGTGAATTGAATGAATAAAAGAAAATATTGCCCTTTGGGTGTGACCTAGTTTGGCAAGTATTTCACTTTTCTAAAATTTTGCTTCCTTCTAGAAAATGAGACATTTTCAAGGAGGTTCTCTCCTATTTTCTTCTAGGAGTTTTATAGTTTCAGGTCTTACGTTTAATTCTGTATTTTGAGTTGATTTTTGTATATGGTATAAGATAAGGATTCAATTTTATTCTTTTGCACGTGGATAATCCAGTATTTCTAACACCATTTGTTAAAGACTGTCTTTTCTCCACTGATAATCTTGACACTCTCATTGAAGATCAGTTGATCACATATATATGTATTTCTTGGCTCTTTATTCTGTTCCACTGGTCTATATTTCTGTCTTTATGCCAGGACCATGGTCTTTTAATTAGAATAGCTTTATTATATATTTAGAAGTCAATAATTGTGGTGTTTCTAGCTTTATTCTTCTTTATCAACATTGCTTTGTCTATTCTTGGTCTTTGGGAGTTCCATAGAAATCTTATGATTGTTTTTACTATTCTGAAACACTGCCATTGGGATTTTGATGAGGATAGTATGGAATCTGTAGCATGGATTAGGTGTAGTATGGATTAGATGTCTTTCCATTTATTTGTGTCTTTTAAATTATTTTTAATCAATTTTGTGTCATTTTCAATGTATAAGTCTTCTACATCCTTGATTAAGCTTATTATTACGGTTATTTGTTGATATTATAAATGGTATTTTCTCAACTTCCTTTTTGTATTGTTCACTGTTAGCGTATAGAAATACGATGGATTTTTGCAGGTTGATTTCATATCCTGCAATTTAATTGAATTTATTAATTCTAAGAGGGATTTTTTTTTTTGTAGATTATAGGGTTTCCCATACATAAGATTATGTCACCTACGAGGAGAATTTTGCTGGATGCCTTTTCTTTCTTTTTCTTGCCTGACTGCTCTGGCTAGGACTTCCAGTACTATGTTTAATAGAAGTGTTGAGAGTGGGCATCCTTATCTTGTGCTGATATTAGAGGAAAAGCTTTCAGTTTTTCACCACAGAGTACAATATTAGTTGTATTAAACATTTTCTATGGTCTCTCCCAATTCAGACTTCTAAATTTAAGATCCAGAAGAACGATGGGGTATAAAGGAGTTTGACACTGAAGTCAAACCGCCTTAGTTCAAACACGGTTTCTATCCATTAGCTGTAATTTTCCCTTCTGTGGGTTTCTTTACCTGAAATGTGGGTAAAATAACAATACATAACATCAGCCAGGAACCAGTTAGGAAAACAGAAACCATACTAGGTATTACAATTACGGGGATTGAACATAGGGAGTTGGTCATACTCAGGTCCAATGGGGCTTGTGGATAATTGTCAAGGTCCTGACACACAGTAAATGTACTAAAAATATAAGCTATGGGTACAAAATAGTTAATGACATTGTGCCTTACATTGAGGTTTTGTCATTTCTATTGTTGGATGCTTAAAAATGAATTATTTAGAAAGAAAAGGGGAATAATTCAATTGGGGAATAATTCAAATGACTAATAATTTAAAAAAGGAAAATTGAGATGAAGGAGTGGAAAAGAGTTATTCAACTCACTCATTCTTTGCTTCCAAAAGAACCCTTGTGAGAATTTCTACTTAAGAGCAAAGAAAAAGAAAAACTAATTTGTGCTGTCAGAGTCAACCATTATTTTAGTCCCACAGCCCCCTGGTGAGCATACGGTATTTTTATTACGAAAGTTCATCACTAGTGCTTACTCAGTAATTAGATAATCCCCACTGCAATCTATTCTAATCACACCTTAAAAAAATTCCTTATTGCATCTCCACATATGTCAATAGCTTTCACAAACCATAAATCAGTAATATATTGCTGGCATCAGAGTTTTACGCAATTAATGTTAACCAATATGAAAACAAAAAGATTGATGTGGTTGGGCTTTTTCTTTCTCTATGTACAATAAACTGCAACTCTATTTATTTGAATTAGTTCATCACCTTTTTATGTTTGTCATTAGCTGAAGTCACAATTACTGTCAAATCATCATCATGATCCAATGATTTTCTACAAGTCTAACTTTGCATAGCACATAGTATGAGACTTTGAGCACTTCTCTAATATGATAGCTCATGTTCTTAGAAAGGACCGTGCTAAATTCTAGTAGAGAACAAAGACTCAAGGGAGACGTTAATTTGAATAGTTCCAAGACACCTTATGGTATGCCAGTGTGGAAGATATTGTAAAGCATAGTGTTTTAAATTACAATAATACATGCTCTTTCAGATTAAAATATAGATAAGATTATGGAGAAGCACCCCAGGCAACTACCTATGTTCAGAGTGTTAGTCTTGGCCCTGAAACGGGGAAAGACAATATATCTGCTATCAGAAAAGTATCTTGCACATGGCAACGTTCTTTGATAGCCCTCTTGGAACAGGCTGTGGATTGCCTGCTGAGCATCTCCTTACTCCTTTCTCAGTTCCGGACAGGATTCTCACTTTAAACAGGCATGCACCTCTTTGCTGTGCAACCCATGTACTTTGGGTAAGATGGCATCATTCTCAGTGTTCTAAGCGGACTTTATTGGTGTAAATATCCCCTTGCCAGAGATTGGCTTAGGACCCGTCATGTGGCTCATATCTGGCCAATAAAACATAAAGAGACATCTCTTAAGAGAGTCCTGAGAAGGGTTTTCTTTCTCCTAAGAAGGAACCAAAGGGGAAAAAAGTCTCTTTGCTTCTAGACATTGTTTCTGTAGATGTAAAGGCTGCAACTTCTGCAGCCATCTTGCTGAGAATAAATTCAGAATAAAGATGACAAAATGGAGCAAGAAATAAGTTAATGACCCTGAAGGCCTCCCTCTGAAGTTGCTATTAGAGAGATAATATACTTCTTTATTGTTTAAGCTGGTTTGAATTGGGGTTTTGTTTCACTGCAGCCAAAATGCCATTAGCCAAAATCTAAACTGGTATAATTTTCACTTTATTAAGCAGCATATCCTCCTGCTATGTGTTCTCCTATACTCATTTTAAGCATTCCTATGAACGAATAGACTTAATTTATTCAACTGTGACTATTAAAGCCAATTCAAATGTCATCTGGTACTTGAAGCCTTCTTCAGAGCTGCCAAAATAACTGGCTCCTTTTTCTGTGTTTTTGGAGCAATAGTATCTACATCTACCCTAGAATGCATCATTCTGTATTGTAATTATTTCCTGCCTCCCAATATTATTTGATTTTGAGTACCTTAAGGTAAGGCATTGTTTCCCAGTCTTCTTCAGATTATCAGGTACTCTCATTCGGAGATTTTCAATACTTATTCTAGGATGAATAAATAAACAAATGCATGAATGAATGAACCTCTAATCAGATACCCACAACTCTCCATACACCCTCCCTTGCCCTTGCATTTTTGAATCTATCCAGCACAATATTCAGCTCTTTCTAATTATACCTCCCTTCTGTCATTTGAAAAGGGTCACTTTTTCCTACATTTATTTACGCCTTCCTAAAACATCATGAAATGGTAACTGAAATGCATGTATGCGATTAAGTAAACATTATCAGACCTCAAAGAACCTGGTGAAGGCCACCAACATTCCTTGAAGAATTAAAGATGAAATGGACTAGGTCAGCATTACTAATAATGCATTCCTCAGAAGAATTACCTTTTAAGATGTAAACAGGTGCTTTTTGGATAAGAAGCTCTATAATCAAGTAAATTAGAATACACTGTATTTAAAAAATGTAAACAGGTTCTTAAGTGCAGAATTGCTTAGAGCTTACTATATGCCAATGGCTCTATGAATCTCTGAGAGATATATAGTATAAATTTCAAAATGTATTTGAACATAGAATCAATTTTTCAAGGTACAACTATTAAAATACCATAACAATTATTTAAACACAGTTTGAAATACATGTTACTAGATCCACTGAGCTTTGACTGTTACACTCTGCTATTTTCCTAAAAATGAATTAGAAACAAGCCATTATCTTTACAAAACTTCTTATGTATTTTATATTTTTATATTATTAGGTTTTAGTAGCAACCTTAAGAGAATCATAAAATCCTGGATCTGAGAGGAAATCTTAAAATCCTTAAGATTTTACATTGTACAGTATGGGGAGTGATTATTGATTACGTTTATATTCATGAACCCCTTCAAAACTCTGATGAAAATAGCCCACCCTCACTCCAGAAAAAAAGCATCTACACAGAAAAGTTACAAGGAGTTTACGAACTTTTTGATGATCATTCATATACCCCATGTTTTGAATGTCTTTCCTCCTGTCATGACTACTGTATATATTGAAGAAATTTAGGTCCAAAAGTCATACAGCTTTCAAGATAAAAGTCAAGATAAGAATTTGGGAATTCTGGCAACCTCTCTGCTTGTTTTTAGATTCAATCTAGCCGAAAATAATTTTTTATATTATTAGTTTTGGACGCTATCAGGCCTCTCTGCTCTTCTAAAGCTGCTAGTGCAATTAACTGAACCTACCTCAGTCCATCACTAAAGACAGTGTGGTTGACCAGTGTTTTCCAATACCTTAGGCAGTTCTCCTAAGATTAATTCCCTACTACTGCCATACTATAATTATGCCACTATTTCCATAATTCAGTTTTTTATATTCATTTCTAGCTAGTGGAGTACATTAACATGAATGTTCTAGACCTCCTACAACATGCAAAGTACAAATAAATAAGGATTCAGAAGTCTGACTGTGGTCATAAATTCCAGAATAGAAAAAACATGAATGTTCGTAGCATGCTTCTTTGTAAATAAGTTTGATGACCCTTGCTGAAAAGAAAAATTCGTGAGTAGAAAATATTGCTAGTGATAATTACCACCGAAACTTTATTGATGTCTGTGTGTATGTATATAGTTGATAGATGATAGATAGATATAGATAGATAGATAAAAGTGGCACGTGTAGACATTAAATGCTTTAATGTTTATGAAATGTTATTACTAGAGACAATGCTTATGAATACTAATGAGTGAAAATCGCATGCTTTTACTCAAAATAGAGACCATAAAATTAATTTATTAAGCATTTATTAAACAGAACATAGGATGGCACTGTTATGAGCTGTTACTCCAGTACTGTCCTAAAATTTCAGCTTGGGGAAAGAGTCCCAAGCAAATGCAACTGCCTTCAAATAGACCTACACAGTGTTAATATTTATGAGATACCGGACCCATATGTCAGGTACCCAACTAACCACTGTACATGCAATCTTTCTGTTGAATCTTTACAACACCTAAAAAAGGTGTCTACTTCTCACTCTCTTTTAACAGGTTAGGAAATGGAGGTTCAGAAAAGTTCAATAACTGTCTCATGCTCATATGGCTAGTAAGGGTGAAAGCTTGGGTTTGAACCCTTGACTTTTTGGTTCAGGATCCTAAGCTTCTAACCATTATACATCTTGCCCCTTGGTAACTACTGGCAGTCTGCAACTATCTAGGGCCAAATGCAAGCTCCTGATTCACATTTTTATTTCCCCTACATTTGTTAGCATAATCAGTCACTTTTGTTGAAAGATACTCTTTTCAAAAGCCAGCTATTACTGAGTTTTTCCACTTCATTCAAACTCTTCATCCAATATTCATCATCCTGGTTTTCCTGAGTCATCAACTCCTTCACCGATGCATGCATATATTATGAAGGACACTATGCAAAGCAACGTTGAATGAAACATGGCCCCTGCCCTCAAGAAACTTGGAATTCAGAGGAGGAAGAAACAATTAAATCAATTAGTACAGCACAACTTAAAATGTCAGCACGTGGGTTACCAGAGCATGGAAGAGACTTACCCGAATCGCCTTGATGTGTAGGATGGAATTGCTGAAGGAACCGTTGCCTGAGCTGAGTTTTGAAGAACGGTAAGAATTGGCTGAATAAAGAAGAGCTGGGGCTGGGAGTAAGCATTGTGGACCTAGGGAACAATATGCGTGAGGCCTAACCTAACAGGATGAATTCTACAAATTATAACTAGTTCATAGCAATTGAATTCTGGAGCATGGGTGCCCTGTATCTGTGTGCTTTTATGCATGTGTAAGCTATGGCTTAGCCTTTACAAAGCATTAGGATGCTGCCCAGAAGTTCACTCTGGGTCTAGCTCCCAGCTTCTCTCTCTAATATGTTGTGAGTGTGTGTGTGGTGTGTGTGTTTTCAGTATATGTCTGTCGCAAATGTATATGCATGTGTTCCATATGTGCAGAACCTGTGAAAAACTCCTTTCATGCCCTTTTTTCTCGCAAAGAACTCTACATCATCCTACACATCTCTTCTGGCTCTTTCCTCCTTATGAGGAAGGCCCTGAGAAACCTCCTTCATGATCCTCCATACCCTTTGCATCACTGTATCCCATTCTCTCTTCTTAAGAGAAGCAGATGGGATGAACAGACTACGATTATTACCAAAATAAATTATACTAGCAACTGTCAGTCCCTTCCTGGGCAGTATACCTGCAGCAATGAAAAAGATACCTCTAGTGTCCCTGTTCAATATCCCTTTGTTCATAAATTTTGCTTTCTCAATTTTTAATTTCTACTAAAACAGAAACTGGTTCCTCCATATCTCCAGTGAGACAAGAGATTCGAGATTAGATGCCACAACATACCTCAAAAGTATACAAGCAGGTAGAATACTCCACCCAATCTCAATTTCTTGGGTCCCTCAGTCTTGGTCAATCTCCAGGGTCTTGGCTATGGACTTTGTGTTCATTCCCATGGACAAGCCAGTCACCCAACCCCTGGGAGCAGAACCGCACAGACCACTGAAGAAGCTCACCATGAGAAGAGCTCTGTAATGTCTGTATGTAACTTATGTAGGGAGTAATCTGAATGTGGCACTCTGTAATTTTCTCTGTCTCCTTGAAATCTACCATTTCTCTCTGTAGTTCTTTCAAGGTACAGTCTGATGCAAAGAGAAGAGTCATCCCTGATTTGAGCAAATGCTAAGACTAATCCCATGAACTCTGTTCCTCTTCTTACACACTCAGCCTTTTGAAAATGAAGCCTTCTATGAGAGAGAGAAGCCCAGGATACATCTTCCTGCTTGAATGATTTTTAAAAGACAAAAAAAATGGGTAGAGGAGACGTAAGGAATAAAAACTCTTCTTCAATTACATATGCCTGTGTAGATTGTTCTGGTTATGAGATCACACTTTTCTTGAAAATCTCAGAGGACTTGGTGTCCTCTAAAAGGTTAAGAACCCCTGACTGAGAGAGATCTTGAGCAATGGAATAAAAATTCTGCTTCTTCAGAATAAAGTGGATGTGCATATGTCATCTCCCCTCAGATAAGTTTGATGCTAATTGCTCATTCAGGTATGAATCCTTTCCATCTGACACCACTGCTGCTTCCTGATGTACCTGCAACTTTTGTGATTTTACTACCCATGCAAAGAGTCGCTTGCCGCCTCCAGCAAAAGACACGAGCTATTTATTGCCTCACTTTACAGATGCTGCTGGAGATCACATTTAACAATACAAATATCACAGAATTGTCTTTGGGTGTCACAAGCTGCAAAAGTGTAGCTCAAACCAGAGCCTGATAACCTACTTTGCAAAACTCTATGCTAGTGATTTTACACACATTCCAGGCTTAATTAGACAGGGCTAAAGTGGAACCTAGCTTTTAGCAGTTATACTCTTTTGTTGATATCTAAACAGTAGTGCTTATCTCTTGCTTTGTGACTTATCTCACAAGTATATATAATTGCAGTATTTCATTACTGGAAACAAACTTCAACATTTACTACAGCATGCAAAAATGCAGTGAGCAGTTCTATTTGGGCTGCAGATATACCGCAAAATAAATGGAATCTAGTCTTACCTAAATATTCATCTTTCATTTTGGAGGAACACACACACTCACATGCACACACCACTTCTAGTGCTTGCTTTGTTCTGAGTTAACTGTAGACATATCTAAAACTTTCCAGGTTTGCATGGAGCTGTCTACCAGACGGGAAGGTGAAGGTAGCGATTGCAGGTACAGTAGGACAAGATTACCTGAGAAATCCTGGCAAGCCCCTTCACCCCTCCATGCCTCAATTTTCTCAGCTTTAAAGTTGGATAATAACAATTTCAGAGAGTTGTTACATGAGGATTAAATCAAATGAGTTAATCAGTATAGTCTTCAAACCAGAACATGCCACTAGACAAATGTTCATTAGTAGTACTGTTATTATCTCACAAGTGGGTATAATAATGGCATCTTATAGCATGATAGGGCTTCTCTCAAGTCAGACGGGTTAGTGCACATTCAGCATTTAGAAGCATTTCCACACGTGTGAAAACGGTGCAAGTGCTAACTGTTGCTATTTCATCTCCTGGAGGCATTATTGTAAAGAGAGTGTTCAAATGCACCTGTTGTATATCACTGACCCTCCACTATCGATTTTGTGGACTTACGTGCATTTTGGGCCTTTTTGTTACAGGGCCAAATATTGTGCAGGGTGAAGAGGCCAAGGATGGAAATTAGGACGAAGGAAAAGGAAAAGAGAAAGAAAAAGTAATCAACACAAGAGGCGCTTACTGAACTATTTTATAACTGATTGGCAAGGGTAGCTTCTTCTGCATTCTCTGTTTTCTTCCTTCAGGGAACTTTCCATCATTTAAACGGTGTCCAATCACTATAACCAAGCTTTATAAAGAGATAGGAGATTCTCTTTTTATTATTTTTGGTCAGTGATGTTCCAGCTTAAACTAATTACCAGGAGGCCCAAGGTGTTCATTCACTCACTTTTATATGAAACTGCAACACTTTTGCTTTCAATTGGGAAGAAATTTAAAGTGTCTGGATTTGAAAAAGAAACGCTTCTAGCTAGTACCCATCTATACCTGTAGTCATAATGATGATGACAACAACATCAATGCAATCCAGGCATCACTTGGGGTCCCACATCCCTCAAGATCTGGGCAGGGTTGCTCCCAATCCAATGTCACAGGCTAACGGAGCCTTCGGGAGTACTTGTCTCACCCATATGACTGCTAGTGCCCATGGGATTCTGCTCTCAGCATCCCATTCCCAACCATATATGTACAACCTTTGGTAAACCGAGAAGTTCCATGAAGCATATGGCTCCACTGAGGGCTTTGACCTTCCTCTCCTCTTTCCATCTCATATCTTCCTCCTCTCTCACTCTCATGAGCTAGCATTTTCTCCCATCTCATGCTAGGAGATATTGCTCCCTTCTTGACAGATTTGGTGTCAGCCAAAATCCATGTTCTGGCAACAGATGCAACTAAGAGAATAAAAATATCCTTGATGCATTACATTCTTTAAGTTCTTATTATTAAAATTTTCAAGTTTTTGTCTATCTCATTTAAAACGTCCATTTTATGGTTTAATGACACCGTTAAGTAGGTATAATCACTATCATCATCCTCACTAATCTTGATACCAGTAATTCTCAGCTGGGAGCAACTTTTCCCCTACCGTACCCCTCTGGCAACATTTGGCAATGTCTGGAGACATTTTTGGTTGTCATGGATTGGGGGCAGGAGATGCTTTAATGGGTAGAGGACAGGAAGGCTGCTAAACATCCTGCAATGCATAGAATAGTCTCCCAGCTCCAAAAGTCAATAGTGCCAAGGTTGAGTAACTTTGTTTTATGCCTATTGCAAAACTCAGCCTTAGGTTAGCCAAGTCATCCAAGGATACAAGTATGAAAGGGCAGAGGTGAGGCTCTACTGGTTCTAATGGCTTTCCAAATCCAGGCTCTCATCTATGACATAAGCTACCTGTCGTAGTTATCTATCACTAAGAAGTAATATTACCAGAAACCTAGAAGCTTAAAACAACATCCTGTGCACAGCCTACCAAGGTACTCAGAGTCTCACAAGGGTGTAATTCAGGTGTCAACTGGGGCTGTGGTCCCATCTAAGGCTGGGATAGGGAATATTAGCTTCCACGATTAATTAGTTATCAAAATTTATTTTCTTGCCACTACAGGACCAAAGTCCACAGTTTCTGCTGCCCCAGTTCCTTGAGGCTGTGCACGATTCCTTGCCACAAGGGGCTCCCCAACATGACCACTTGCTTCCCCAAAGCTAGTAAGGGACAGACTCCAGTATGATGTCATGTAATCATGTACAGTCCCATCATCTTTGCTGCATTCTACGTGTAAGAATCAAGGCACAATCCCCCCTACACTTAATAGAAGGAGATCACACAAGCTCATGCACACCAGGAGGTGGGGATGGGACCATCATAAAAACCTTTCCACTGCACTGTTAATGGTTTCACTACCTTGAAGATAGTTTCCTTCCTGGGTAGCAGTTTCAAGAACTGTATCCTCACAAATGTGTACGTATCCATCAATTCTTACAGACCTCGACGAGTATGTACAGAAGGTCTACTCTGAGTGTGAAGGCCCCGTGCTGAGGGAGGTGAGCATTCCTGACACTGACTTGAGGTAAACACTGCAAACATAGTTCTGGAAGTCGGCTTGATGAGGTCGTTGGACCACTGCGCTGAATCCATACCCCCTGCTACAGTGTGAAGATGATGATCAACAGAGCCCTTTAAAAAACAAAAGAATTCAGACTGTCTCATGAAAGACAAACAAATTCAGTACCTTCACTTTGAATGGCACACAACTGATTCCTTCCTCTAGCCCCTTCTCCTGTCTCTTCTTGTCCTGTTCTTCTCCATAGTTACTTTTATTTATCCTTCCATTCTGTTTCTTACTTTTCCCACCCAGGCCCTTGCTGGACACTCATGAGGGCTTTCAGGCATAGAGAGGTCAGAAAATTCAGAATGAAAATGCTACAATTATTCCAATAATTGTCACATATATTAATTGGAGACTTTGGGTGCAAACAACAGAAATGAATTCTGGCAAAGTTAAATAGGGAACGAAGGAAAAGGTACGTGATGGCTCAGAGAGTTGAAGCAACCAGTGTTAGAAAGAGCAGAAAGCTGAGAAACCCATAGCTTCAGGTAGGAGTTGATTGACTGCTTTCTAATGGCTGTGAACACAGTGCCTGATAGGTATTTTTTCAACCTTGCCTCCCCTTTCCTTCCCTTCCTTTAGAATTCCCAGTGTCTTTTTTTTTTTTTTTTTTTTTTTAAGATGGGTTTTGCCATGTTGCCCAGGCTGGTCTCAAACTCCTGAGCTTAAGCACCACCTCAGCCTCCCAAAGTGCTGGGATTACAGGCATGAGCCACTGTGCCTGACCCCCAGTGTCTATTTTTCCCACCTTTGTGCCTATGTATATTGAATGTTTTGCTCCCACTTACTAGTGAAAATATGTGGGTTTTGCTTTTCTGTTTCTGCATTAAAGCATATAAGATAATGGCATCTAGTTGCATCCATGTTGCTGCAAAGGACATTATTGCATTCTTGTTTATGGCTGTGTTGTATTCTGTGGTGTATATGTGCATTTTCTTTATCCAATCCACTGATGAGCATCTAGGTCAATTCCATGTTTTTGCTATTATGAATAGTGCTGTGATAAACATACTAGCACAGGTGTCTTTTTGTTTGAACAATTTATTTTCTTTTAGGTACATACCCAATAACGGGACTGTTGGGTTGAATGGTAATTCTATTTTTAGTTAAGAAATCTGCAAACCACTTTTTTACAAGGACTAAACTAATTTAAATTTCCACCAACAGCATACAAGTGTTTCCTTTTCTAGACAACCTCACCAACATCTGTTGTTTTTAACGTTTTAATAGTATCCATTTTGAAACGACACCCTATTCAATAAATAGTACTGGGGAAACTGACTAACCAAATGCAGAGGAATGAAACTGGATCCAGTTCAACTCTTTCTTGGAGCTAAGAGCAGTGGTTTGGGTACTCATGCCAGAGACTTGCTTCTGAGGTTTGCTCCACTGCTTAAAGGACACATGACCTTGTGTAATTCATTAAGTCACTCGGTGTCCTCATCTGCAACATGCGGATGGAAATAACCTCCTGCATTAATAGAGCTGTTGAGAGAATTAAATAAGCAGCCCAATACGTTGTAAGCATTCAACATTCAATATATGTTAGAAATGTCTCTTTCTTTTCTCTTTTACTAGATGTTTGCCTTCAATTCGTGTACTATTTTTGGTTTTGGCTTTCATATTCTCACACAGTTTTTAAAAGCACCCAAGGATAGCTTCAAGAGTGTGTGACCCACAAGTCATTCAGGGCTCCACGCTCAGAAGCACCCCTTGTTTGGCTGAATGCCCTCCTGTTACTATCTTGAAATTCTTAATTTTTTAAGGGGCTTCACATTTTCAGTTTTGCTCTTTATTATTTTACACAGCTATATTAGGTTGTCCTTGTATTACTATAAAGAGATGCCTAAAACTGGGTAATTGATAAGGTAAAGAGGTTTAATTGGCTCACTATTCTGCAGGCTGTGCAGGAAGCATGCTGCCAACATCTGCTTCTGGTGAGGCCTTAGGAAGCTTAAAATTATGGCGGAATGGGCAGGGAGCAGGCACATCACATGGCAAGTGGGAGCAGGAGAAAGGGAGTAGGGAGGTGCCACACTCTTTCAAACAACCAGATCTCACTTGAACTCAGTATCACTCATTGCTGTGGGGAGGACATGAAGCCATTCGTGAAGAGTCCACCCCCATGAGCCAAACACCTCCCACCAGGCCCCACCTCCAACACTGAGGATTACATTTCAACATGAGATTTGGAGGACAAACACCAAAACCATATAAAAACCTATGCTCTGGCTGCGTGCGGTGGCTCATGCTTGTAATCCCAGCACTCTGGGACGCCAAGGATCACTTGAGATCAGGAGTTGGAGACCAGTCCAGTCAACACGGTGAAACCCTGTCTCTACTAAAAATACAAAAATTAGCTGGGCTTGGTGGTGGGCGCCTGTAATCCTAGCTACTCAGGAGGCTGAGGCAGGAGAATTGCTTGATCCCAGGAGGTTGGGTGCAGTGAGCCGAGGTCACACCACTACACTCCAGCCTCCAGCCTGGGCGACAGAGCAAGAATTCATCTGAGAAAAAAAAAAAAAAAAAACTATGCTCTCAGACAATTGTCAATCAATCCTCAAGGTGCAGCTATCTCATAACACTTGTAGCATTGTGATGGGCAGGATACATTTTTGGAGAGTGGAGACATCCCAGGACTGAAGACACAAGCCTCCTGTCCAGCTCTGAGCAATACAGCAATGCAAGGACAGGGCACAGAACAAGTTTGGAAAAGTTTCTCTTTTTCTGGAACTGTGGGCAGAGAAGGGATCTCAGATCTACCTCAGGTCAGCAGCATAGTTACAGCAAACCTCCATTTCACTTTGTTTAGAGAGGTTACAGAGAAAGTATGTTTTTGTTTGTTGCTTGTTTTATATTGTATTGTTCTGTTACCTGATTTAGATCTTGCTTTTTTATTAATGCTGCTTGATCACAACCTGTGGTAATTAACCAACCCTTTGGATGTGGCTTAATTTTAATTAAACAATGCTCCAATTCTTAATAGGCTAAATGTTTGTTTCTCCTGCAACTCTTATCACAAGGCAATTTTGTAGTACTTTATACAGATTTTCTGAGAAATTGCTTTATCAATTTTTCCCTGCAGCTGTACACTGAATCTGACATGTATTGCTAGCTGCTGCTTTAAATTAATTTCCTAATTTTTCCAGTTCTTTCTATTTGGCTAGTTAGTCCCTACATTAAATTTCTTCATCTTGTGATTAACAATTAACAGTACTTATGACTGTTCCATGGCTATCAAATTGGCCTTGCTGGGTTCCACATTTATCTTGCCTTAATGATCAAATTTGTTTGGTGTAAGATTTTTTTTTCTTGACTTCAGCTTTCTATATTCTGGGATCTACAACTCAAGCTGTGTCCCTTTAGCCTCTTACATCATCACCAGCAATAAAGATTTTACTGTCAGGACTTGGCTGACAAATTTGCAGGCTCTTTATTACTGGTGATGATGGACTATAAGCAGCAGAAAAAACACAGCTTGAATCTCATTCCCAGCTTGAATTTGCAAGGCTGGCATTTAGAAAAATGATGTTGTGATTTCATAAACCAAGAAAATATAAAGATGCAAGTCGGAGAATTAATAAAACACCTTCCCCCGTCTTCTTCTAAAATGGCTTTGGTGAAGTCATTGCACAGTGTGGATTTGGTCAAGTCTCCACCAACAAAATTGAATGTTTACATAATTCACATGAATTCCTCTCACTTCAGGTACCTGCGTAACTTCAGCTAGAGGCATGTGAAGGACTGAACTATCTTACTCCATGGCAAGAAATTTTCGTGTTGGGTTCTAAGGGTACACCAGAAAAATCATGCTTCAGTGGAAACCTAAGCATTGTCTAGCCCAGAGAATTATCTACTCTATGGGAGCTATTTTACAACTCTGTAAATGACAGATAACTAATAGCAAAGCAAAACAATTCTTGTCTATAGACATCCAAATTCTGCCCTGTTCAGCAGTTCAATTGACTTCTTTCTGTCATTGCAGAAGGAGCTGATTTTGCCTCCATTTGCACTTTTGTTTCAACATTCCTTTATTTCATGCTTCTCCTTTCCACCAATTATAAGATCCCCCAGGTTTCCTCATTGAGTTAAAATATCTAACATATGTTCATTTTATCTGAGTCATAATTTACTTTTTTGAAAATTATATTTTAACAATATTTAATCGCTGTAGATAAACTGTAAAATTATAGTTCGATAAAGTAATAAGGTAAAGTACTGCTAGAAAGTAGTTGAAGGCCACGTTTGGGAGTCACTACACATGGTTTCTAATGCCAGATTTTTTCTTTGCTATCTGGGTAAATTTAAATGCTTCTAATTTCGTTACCTCATATATAAAATGTAGATAATAATAATATCTACATTGTGGGTAAATGAAATAATACAAATTACTACACATTTTGATTAGTCAGTATTATTTGTTATTATGTTTATAATATTAATTATCCTTATACAGAATTTAAAATGTACTGATGTATTATTTAAACATAATCAAAATGAACTTCTTAATTGCTTAAGAATTCCAATTGAAATATTTTTACTCTGCCCTTGAGTTTCTAATGTGGTGCATCCCATCCCTTCAAAAAGGAGTGATTTGTTTCATAAATATCTTGTCATAAGACTTAAAAACTTTCTGAGCCACTTTAATTATTTACCTGCATAGTGGGTGTATATATATACACACACACATATATATACATAGTGTGTATATATTTCATATAGAGAGAGAGATAAAATTCCAGATCAGACCCAGTTTCTGCCTGTTTCTGAGAAAGTAACAAGAATCTAAATGTATATTGTCAGCAAACTCAGATGTGACTAGGATCCTGGCAGGAGAGGAAAGCACAGAAGCAGCCTGCCCCACTGACATTGATTCGGCTCCTGCCTGAAGCACCGCTTTCTGGCTGTGCGGCCAAAGCCACATGAAAAAAGAAAGGGGAGGTCCCAAAAACTCACCCACCGTGTGGACACTGCTGTATTTCAGCAATATGGATTGAGAGCCTCCGGGTCATTCATGTATCCTTTGAAGCTGGTGTTACACTTTTGGGAAAAGATCCTTAAAAACAAATCCAAGCTATATATAGAGACTTAGGTACAAAGGTATTTACCACAGGACAATTTCTGACAGTGAAAAATTAGAGATAACCTTAATACCCTACACAAATAAACAAAGATGCTTCTTCCTTAAGACGGAATATTACTCAGCTATCATAAGCCAGGTTTTTCAAAACTGTTAATAATATGAAAAATTCTCACAATGTTAAATGTAAAAATAAACATAAAATTACATAGTCTATGCCTCCTATTTTGTAACAATTTACACACACACACACACACACACACACACCAGTAGCGCACGCACGCCAATGTGTGCATAATGCACAGAATGAAAAGCTAGAGGAAACAGACCAAAATATTCACAATTATTAAGTAATTATTTCTGTGTAGTAAGATTGTGGGGATATTTCCATTTTTCCTTAGGTTATTATGAATGATCCAAACTTTAAACAGTGAGCATGTGTTACTATTATAGTCGATGAAAAAAGTTATTTAAAAAACAAGAACCTGCAGGCCATATTAATAACCGTATTTAAAGCCTACGGAAGTTACCACTGATAGCTGAGGACATCACGCAAAAAGAACAGGAGAAGGAGAATGCTTGTTGCCGCCACCACAAAAGTCCCAATGTGCTACCTCTATCAGCCACATTGGCAATAACAGTTGGGGTTTGTTTTTTTTTTTTTTACTAGGGATTAATTTCTGGCAGAAGACTTAATTGAGGTAAACATAGATTCTGTTACAAGCCATTGTTTTGTTTGCATAGCCAGCAGTCTGCACTGTTTCTAGAGGACCTTAATGTGTTTCTACCTCAAGGTGACCTTTGAAGAGTTACCCTTTAGTAGAAAGAAGTACAATGGTCACCAAAAGTGGTTATTCCACAACCATCAAAACAATATTAGACAATTTCGCGCTCATATTTTAGTCTTATTTCTGATTTCTGACAATCCTGATGTTAACAGCTTTTAGAAGTTTTAGATGTTTGCTTTATTTTCTCTCTTTCACACCATTACCAGGAATTCATTATCAGATAACTAAAGTTTGCACATTTTAAAGGATTAACACAGTAAATTTAAAATTTTCATTAAGCTGCCCTACTGCTAAAATGTACAACTTGATTATGTACAAAATAATTTCAATTAAGAAGGTAATATATTTTTGCTGTGGTAACAGAAAGCCTTTGGAAATAAATTACCTATGTTTATCACTAGCAGCGAGTTAAGCTATTATGTATTCAGAAACAAACAAAAATAAAGCTTATATACATATACACACACACATATATCCCTTTAGAAAGTTATTTTATGTATGCAAATGCAAATACCCTTGTGGTTGACAACTGTAATTAAGGTTTCTCTCTACCTTTCAGGGAAATAGTGTGTTTCTCTCTCTTCCCGCAAAGTAGTTCATCCAATTGGTACACCTAATTGAACCTGAAATTTCATACGTTCCACAAGATCATGTTAATCTCATCATTTTCTTCCTCTCTTAGCTTGGTTAAAGGCAAAGAGTTTATTGAGAGAAGCTGTGATTGGCATGTCTTCTGCTGACCAATTGCAATTTCCTCTCCTTGTAAACTCTATTTAGTGTTACAAAAACAATTCAAAGGCAGATTGTAGATGCCAGGCTTTTCCTCTGACCTTTAAATCAAATTTAGAATTTCACAGGGTAGTATGCCTTCAAGCAAAATCTGTCAGCTTAATAAAGTGGAAATTTTCTGCAATAAATCTGCAATAAATTTCTACCATTCATGAAGAAAGGTAAGCTTTACTTATTGTTGAATAGTTCTGAACAAGGGCACAAGCTTCTTGGGTGAAACAAAAACAAGTGCTGTTAAATGTAAGGACAACTCTAAATAATGAAAGAAAAAGGGTGAGTGGCATAAATATAATGAGAAAACGAAAGAAACACAGAGGAAGAAAAACACAATAGAAGAAAAAAGATGACAGAATTACAAAGAGGCAAGACCAAGACAGGAACGAAGGGGAAACAAAGAAGGGACTCAAGGAAAACTAGATGATTAATTTTTGTCTCATTTTGCCAATGAGTACAAGATCATTACAATCGTAAGATTTCCTGTGTAGGATACATAAAATCACTGTTTTGGGGGTGATGAACCACAACTGTACTTTAATCCTTGCTGAGTCTCCGTGTGTGTTTGTTATAGCACAAAATGATCTAATGGCTTATTCTATCTTCCAAACAAGTAAATGCCAAGTATTTGCTAAGGAAACTAAGGTCAAATATATACATTTGTTTTCTCTAGTTTCTAAAGGAAATCCTACTGATTCCCACTGATAGGTACATTTCCCACGTACATTTAAGAGACCAACAGATATACCCATTCGCAAAGAAGCTGGTAACAAATCACCAAAACAAACAAATTAAAAAACCCCCAAAACATCACAGATAAACTATCACACAATTAAAATAATCTCCAATGCAAGACCTCTTCCTAGATGTGGATTGTTTCACTTGCTCAATATTTTTAAAACATTGAATTGGCTGCCAATACACAAAAACAGAGAAACTCGTGGTTTTAAAAATCCAGATTTCTCAGCTCCTCAAAAAATCAGAACTCTAGCTGCATTCCTATGTACTGATGATTAACTGGAGCATAAGCTGCTCTTGCCACAGACCCCCACATTACCCACTGCCATCCTTGCACCTGCTCATTTGGATTATTTGTTTGAGCACTGCTGTTTGTGAAATTTACAACTCTCACTATTAAGATGATTCGGCTCAGTATTAGTTTTCTATTGCTGCTGTAACAAATACTGCAAACGTAGTGTCATCTAACTCTACAGCTTTATCATCTTACAGTTCTGAAGGTCAGAATTTCAAGATGGTTCCCACAGGGCTAAAATCACGGTGTTGGCAGAACTGCATGATTTCTAGAGGGTCTCGGGTAAAATTCATTTCCTTGCCTTTTCCAGCTTATGGAGGCCACCTGCATTCTCTGCATGTTCATATCCCCTTCCTCAATCTTCAAGCCAGCTGTGTAGCATCTTCCATGTCTCTTTCCCTCTGACATTCCTGCCTCCCTCTTATAAAGACCCTTGCGATTACACACCCAGATAATGCAATATAATCAATGCTTCTTGTGCTTTTATTTTTATTTATTTAATTTTTTTTTGAGATGGAGTCTCACTCTGTTGCCCAGGCTGGAGTGCAGTGGCGTGATCTCACTTCTTGTGGTCTTTAACTTCATCTGCAAAGGCTTTTTCACCACATAGGCACAGGTTCCAGAGATTAGAACATGGACATCTTTGAGGGGTCATCTATCAGCGTGCCACAGGCTCCATCCTCAAAAGAACAAAGAACCTTCAAAAGCCATACACTTTGAAGGCATTGGCTCACACACTCAGGAAACCCAAGACAAATAACAAGGCAAACGTTGTCAAGGCATATCTCAGACACAGAAGCATAAAGAAGTTAGAATACAGGTTTTTCCTGATGCTCCCTCCACTTCACTATACCATTTCTCTCTTAAAATGTATTTCAACACAATGTTTTCTTCAAATTGCAGCATTCTTCACATTGAAAACAAGTTTTCACACCAAGTCATTTGCCTGTCAGTGGAAGATGCACGAAACCGTCTTTGTTACCTCTACCCTCTTCCACCTTCTATGTTTCTACTGATTACAATTAACTGGCCCCTTTTTGGGCACCAATGTTGTCCCAAGTATTATGCAAAGTTCTGTCCAACTTTACAGGGCTCATTTTGTCTAATCTTCACAGCAGGAGATTTATCTTACAGATGATACTTAGGCCCAAAAACAGCTCATTGACTTGTCCAAACCCACACAGTTATTAAATACAGTATGGCTTGACCTTGGAAGTCAGATCCTCTTGGTCATCAATTTATAACAACTGATTTATGGCACTAATTTACGACACTCTGGTCAACTATCCCCATATTCTTGTTTGAAAGTGTTTGTACTAGATGGAGAAGTTCATGGAAATTTTAAAAACTGGATTTGAATGTTTTAAATTGTTCACCAAAAACAGTAAATAATCAGATCAATTTCCTCTTAACTACATTTTGAATAAGCTCATGGTGCTGCTTTGGAGAAAGCAAACAGCCTGAAAACACCGTGAGCTTTGGAGAAAGAGGAGAGAAATACATTTTACTTAAGACAGGACTTTCAATCAAATACATATGAGGTTATGAAGGAAAATGAATTAAATAACGTGACAGTGAGATGTTTCTAGTGCTGTCGGGTGGCCGATGAAAGGTGACTCCTTGGTATGTTTTTGCCAATCTGTTTGCATTTTCCTTGGCCATATTCTTTCCATGACCTTGAGATAGTCATGTAGCCTTCTGTCTTGGTGTTTTCGGTTCGACATCTATCAAATGAAAATTATTATTTCAGCCCCCGTTTTCTTAAATGGATAGAGAATAACTCAAAACTGAAAATCTGGACCTGAAAAATCATTTAAGAAATAATTCTCAAATTTGCCTCTTCTCTCCACCTACACCACTACCTCTGTAATCAAGCTAATCATCTCTCACTTACTGTGTGCCTTAGCTTCCTGACTGGCCTTGGTGATTCCATTCTTGTCCCCAGCACACCTGATCTTCATATTGCCACTGGTGCAACCTTAATACAATTACTAAACTCTTCCATTTGACACACCTCAATGGCTTCCCAGTTGCTGTCTAAGTAAGAGTTACAGGGCATAACATAACTCACCTGTTTATCTGGCTCCCAACTAATCACTTTGACCCCATCTTCCCCAAGTTTAACTAACTCCTTTGACCTCATTTCCTCCAAAGTTTCCCATAGGTATATGCCTTTGTCAAACATGCTCTTGACTACATTATTCCTACCACTCTTACTAACTGCTTCTCATTCTTACAGGCTTTGATTCTCATACATGAGGCTTATAAAGAAATCCTAATACAGAAATATCATCATAGGCTTTCTAGGTTGACCTAATATTTAACTTTCCACTGTACTTAGCAAATAGACACTTAGTTGTTTCCATTTATCAAATCCTGGAACATTAACACATTTATGTAAATGAAAAGATCCCAACTCTTACTGCAAACACTTAGGGGAGATTATTAAAAACAAACAGGGCTATTGGCCTGTAGTTTTCTTTTCTTGCAATGTATTTGACTAGATTTGGTATCAAGATAGGGCTGGCCTCATACAATAAGTTTGGAAGTATTCCTTCTTCAATTTATACTTTACATTAAGGTTTATTTGTGGTGTACATTTCTATGGGTTTTGACAAATGTATATCATAAAAAGCATTCATGTTTAAAGTATATTCCTCAAATTTTTGGTGATTTTATTTCTTGTTTTTAATTGACTTATAACAACAGTACAGATTTATGAGGTATATGTAATATTTTTATCCATGTATACAATGTGTAATTATCAAATTAAGGTAATTGGCATATCCATCACCTCAAATATTTATCATTTCTCTGTGTTAAGAACATTCAAAAATTTTTTCTAGCTATTTTGTAATATACAATAAATTATTGTTAACAATAGTCACCCTACTGTCTGTAGAATACTAGAACATATTCCTTACAACAACGATACTGTTAACCAACCTTTCTCCATCTGCCCTTCCTCCATTCCCTTCCCAGCCTCTGGTAACCATTATTCTACTCTCTACTTCCATAAGATCAACTTTTTCATTTATGGGTAAGAACTTACTATCGTCATTTTGTTAATTGTTTTCTATCTGTCCTGTAGTTCTTTTGTGTATCTTTTTCTCTCTTGTTGTCTTCCCCCTTGTGATTTGTTGACTTTTTGTATTAATAAGCTTTAATTCCTTCTCTTTTTCTTTTGTGTAGATTTTATACATATTTTCCTTGTGGTTGCCATGAGGCTTACATAAAATATCTTACAGTTAGAAAGTCTATCTTAAGCCAGTAACAACTTAACTTCAATCCTATACAAAAACTCTGCACTTTTACTTCCTCCCTCCAACACTTCATGTTATTGATACCATAATCTATATTGTTTTATATTGTGTATCCACTAACAAATTTTTGTAGTTACAGTTATCGATACTTATTTTTTTATTTTTATACTAGAATTAAAAGTGATTTATATACCACAATTGCAGTATTACAGCATTCTGTGTTTGTATACATGCTAAACTTTACCAATGAGTTTTATACTTTCATATGCTTTTGTGTTGCTATTTAGCAATCTTTTTTTCAACTTAAAGAATTTCCTGTAGCATTCCTCTTAAGTGCAGGGGCAATGAACTCTCTAAGCTCTTGTTTGTTTTGGAAAGTCTTTATCTCCCCTTCTTTTTTGAAGAAGAGATTACTGAGTATAGTTTTTAGTGGCTGGCAGTTTTTGTCTTTCATTATTTTAAATATGTTATCCAACTTCCTTTTGTCCTGAAAAATGTCTCCAAAAAAACTGTTGATAGTCTAGGAAACCACAAGTCAATATCCCTTGTGAACATAGATGCAAATATCTGCAACAGAACACTGGCAAACATAAATCAATAGAACATTAAAGGGATCATATATTATGACCAAGTGGCATTTATCCTTGGGATGCCAGGATGGTTCAACATGCTCAAGTCAATAATGTGATATACCACATTAACAGAATGAAGGACAAAAATCACAATCATTTCAAGAGATGCACAAAAAGAATTTGAAAAAAATCAACATCCTTTCAGGATAAAAACTCTCAAAAAACTACATACAGAAGGAATTTACCCCAACATTAAAGGCCATAAATAGAAAACCTGCAGCTAACTTCATATTCAACAGTGAAAAACTGAAATCTTTTCCTCTAAGATCAAAAACAAGGCAAGGATTCCCACACTCACCACTTCTATTTAACATAGTACTGAAAGTACTAGCCAGAGCAATTAGACAAGAAAAATAAATTAAAATTACCTAAATCCTGATAGAAGGAGTAAAAATCTCTATTTGCAGATGATATAGTCTTATACCTAGAAAACCCTAAAGACACCACAAAAATACTCTTAGAATAACCAAATTAAATAAAATTTCATAATACAAAATCAACATACAAAAATCAATTTCATGTCTATATACTAACAATAAACAATCCAAAATAATTACAAGAACAATTCTATTCACAATAACAACAAAATAAATAAATACTTAGAGATAAATTTAAACAAGGAGATTAAAGAGTTATTAACTGGAAACTACACAACATTGATGAAAGGAATTAAAGAAGACACAAAGAAATGGAAAGCCATCTCATGGTCATGGATTGGAAGACTTAATATTATTAAAATGTCTAAAAAAACAATCTAGATATTTAATCCAATCTTTATCAAAATGCTAGTGTCATTTGTTTACAGAAATAGAAAAAAGTCCTAAAATCCATAAGATGGCACAAAAACACTCAGAAGCAATACTGAGAAAGAATAAGGTTAAAGGCATCACACTTCCTGGTTTTAAAATACATTACGAAGCTACAGTAACAAAAACAGTATGGTACTGACAAAAAGAAATGTATACACCAATAGAGCAGAACAGAAAGTCCAAGAATAAATGCAGACATATACAGAAACTGATCTTTGACCAGGTGCCAAGAATACATAGGGAAAGGATAGTCTCATCAACAAATGATGTCAGAAATACTGAATATCCAGAAGTAAAAGAATGAAATTGCACCCTTTTCATATACCACACACAAAAGTAAACTCGAAATGGATTAAAGACTTAAAGGACCTGACACGATAAATCTCCTAGAAGAAAACATTAAGACAAAAGCAAAATTTTTCCAGTCAATGATTTCTTGGATATGACACCAAAGGCACAAGCAATGAAAACAAAAATAGACTAGTGGGACTTCATCAAACTAAAGAGCTTTTACACAGAAAATTAAAAAAATCAACAGAGTGAAAAACGTAATTTATAAAATGGAAAGAAATATTTGCAACTACATATATAACAAGGGGTTAATATTCTACAAATATAATGAACTACTACAATTCAATAGCCCCCCCCCAAAAAAAAAGGAAAGAAATTTGATTTTTTAAATAGCCAAAGGACTTGAAAAGACATTTCTTCAAATATGTTGTACAAATGGCCAAAAGGTATATGAACAGATTCTCAGCATCATGAATCATTAGGGACATGCAAATCAAAAACACAATGAGATATTATTTCACACCTGTTAGGATGGCTATTATCATTTTTTAAAAGATAATAAGTGCTGGTGGGATTTGGAAAAACTGGAATCCTTGTGCACTGTTAGCAGGAATCTAAAATGGTACAGCACTATAGAAACAGTAATAAGGTTCTTTTAAAATTTTAAAACAGAGCTACCATACGATCCAGCGATCCTACTTCCTGGTATATATCCAAAAGATTGAAATAAGGATTCTGAAGAGTTATTAGAATGCTCATATTCATTGTAGTGTAATTTACAATATTCACAACCAAGACGTGGAAACAAATGTTCATCAATAAACGAATATACATAAATGTGGCATATGCGGCCAGGCACAGTGGCTCATGCCTGTAATCCCAAAACTTTGGGAGATCGAGGCGGGAGGATCGCGAGGTCAGGAGATCAAGACCATCATGGCTAACACGGTGAAATCCCGTCTCTACTAAAAATACAAAAAATTAGCCGGGCATGGTGGCGGGTGCCTGTAGACCCAGCTACTCCAGAGGCTGAGGCAGGAGAATGGTGTGAACCCAGGAGGCGGAGCTTGCAGTGAGCCGAGATCGTGCCACTGCACTCCAGCCTGGGCGACAGAGCGAGACTCCGTCCCCCCCCCCCAAAAAAAAAAAAGATGTGGCATATAAATACAACGGAATGCTATTCAGCTTTATAAAAAGGAAACCCATTATATGTGGCATGTATGAAGTTGGAGGACACTATGCTGAGTGAAATAACCTAATCACAGAAATTCAAATACACAAGATTTTAACTATATACCTAAAATAGTTGAATTCATAGAAACAGAGTGTAGATGCTGGTTACCAAGGGCTGGAGGTGGGGAGGAATGTGGAGTTGCTGATCAATCAGAATAAAGTTTCAGTTGTACAAGATGCATAAGTTCTCAATGCCTGCTGTACAACATTGTGCCTAAAGTTAACAATAGTGTGCTGTGCACATAAAACTTAATCAGAGGGTAATCTCATGTTACATGTTCTTATCCCAATTAAAAATTAATTAAAAACTCTTTCCCCAAAGATTCTGACCCAATTTGTCTAGGGTGGTTGTACAGATATTTAACTTTCCAGGTGAATTTATCATGAATCAATGTTGAGAAGCACTGGTCTATAAGGATGAGTCGAGAATAAACTGAGTAATTACACAAACTTTTCTATCAAGGATGTCATCAGGATAAATTATTTAATAAGGTAAATTTTCAGCAAGCAAGGGGTATATATTTTAGCTGTCCAGGGTGCATAGTTACGTATCAGGTGTACACTTAATTGTACACCTTGTCTTATAAGATGAACTTAGAATAGGTGAGGTGGTGAATAGATCAAAATGTAATCTTCCAATATCTCAGCATATACATTTAAAGACGCACAAGCAGTATAATTACAACACTTATGATTTGTAAGGTTGATGGAAGAGTTCTGCTTAAAGGTAGCAGAGTATGAGGGTGAATGAAGAATTAAGCACATATTACTATTACCTATACCCCAGGAAGATGGTAGCGAGACCTCCTTGCACTGCAGGATCCACTAAAATGTTCTACATCTCATTTTTTTTCCATAAAAAGAGCCCTAGTCTGTTTTAAATAACACTTTTTGTGAAAATGCCGATTTATGATTTTATATTTAAAACTATAGTTTTGAAGAAAGAAATATTAGAAAATACAAAAAAAATTGGAAAAAAATTATATTGACACAATGTGAATATTTTAGTTAATTCTCTTATCTGTATAAATGCATGGTTTATGAACTTAAATTAACACAATACATAAAGGTTTATGCCCTTTTTAAAACTAAATTTCAATTGTATCATGGGCATTTCTAATATCATGTATTTTTGAGAAACAGTTCTATTGTGTATACATATAGTACCTATTATATAAATTTACATGTTTTATTTAACTATGTCTATCTTGTACGTTTAGATTGATCTTAATTTTTCACTTTTACAAAGATATAAAAATAGAATAATGTGTGTGTGCAGGGGGTTATTTATTGTTAAAGAGAATAATTGGGTTTAGGGCAACTAGCAATTCCATACACTGGTTTCTATGAACCTCACCATTGTGTTCTTGATATACCTACAAATTACAGATTTACCTGCCACTCTGCCCCAAGTGTTTGGAATCATTAGGTCTCAGACAATATGCATTTTTTAGTAAGTCCCACAAGCAATTCTTATGCAGACAGATGGTTCGTAGCTTCTACGTGTGAAACCGGTACCCGCCTTTTTAAAATTCTCACATATACTGGCAAACAGTCCATCAGAAAGATAACTTTTTATTTCCTTAAGCAATATATGATCATGCCAATTAAGATAAACTTTTAGAAATCCTGTGCTAATTTGATAAGCAATAAGTACATGTTGCTTTTTAAGATATAACTTTTTGATTGCTAGTGAAGATGAAGGCCTATATATATTCTCCAGTCATAGTGTATATTGTTCTGTAAATTTCTATTTCTTTTCATATCCTTTGCCCATTTTTTTCCATTAAGGTATCATTTTCTTCAATGGTTTTTAAGAATTCTTTTTATTTTAAAATTACTCCTTGGCTGAAAATATATTTCCTGGTTTATTGTTTGAATTTGAATTTTATGGTGTTTACTTCTTGTCCTACAGAAGTTCTGGGTATTTACACAGGCACACAGTATATCTTTTGCTAAGCAGCCATCCAATCTTCTTTCTGGCATTTTTATGTCATTCTTTCAAGTCTTTCTATGCTGCCACTCTTGTTCTCTTGTTTTTCTTGTTTTATTTTTTACTTTTAACTCTTTAAGCCATCTGAAATTTATGTTAATACGTTTTCTTTTCTTTGTTTTTCTTCCAGACAGAGTCTTGCTCTGTCACCCAGGCTGGAGTGCAGTGGCGTGATTTTGGCTCACTGCAACCTCTGCCTCCCAGGTTCCAGCAATTCTCCTGCCTCAGCCTCTCAAGTAGCTGGGATTACAGGGGCCCTGTCACCACGCCCAGCTTTTTTGTTTGTTTGTTTTTTTAAATTTTATTTTCAGTAGAGATGGGGTTTCACTTTCTCTAAGAAAATTAACTCATTTGTCGCCGGGCATGGTGGCTCATGCCTGTAATCCAAGCACTTTGAGAGGCTGAGGTGGGACCAGCCTGGCCAACATGGTGAAACTGCATGTCCACTAAAACTACAAAAATTAGCCAGGTGTGGTGGTGCATGTCTGTAATTCCAGATACTCAGGAGGCTGAGACATGAGAATCACTTGAACCCAAGAGACCAAGGCTGCAGTGAGCTGAGATTGCACCACTGCACTCCAACCTGAGTGACAGAGCAAGACCCCGCCCCCCCACCAAAAAAGAAAGAAAATTATTTTTTAAGAGGTTCTGTTTTTAATATTTTTTAATTATTTCTTGCTGTTATATGGCACAACTTTCTCTAACTAATATGTCAACTTGTTTCTCATATGAGCCTAGGAGGAGGTGCACCATAGAGGCAACAGATGCTAATTATCTTATCACACTTCTCATGATTAGCACAAGTTGGAGATAAAGCTTCACCTGATGTGGTTTCATGTCCCTTTAATGTGCATTAGAATATATTGTTATTTTTAAAACAATAACACATTTTCTTAGAGAAAAACAATTCCTCTTTCCCAAATGAATTTTTAGAGGTTGCCACTTGGAACTCATTTATACAACCTTCAAACAGTAACAAAATGTCACATGCTCATGCTGCAACTGTTACTAGGTTATTTCAAGATTTTTATTAATATAACAAGATTCACTGGTGTCTACAGGATGTAAATGGAAATGTGATTAATATATGATTAATATATATCAGGGAAATATTTTGAACTAATAAATGTTGCCTTTCCCCTTCTTTCCATATACATATATATAAATTTCTCTCTCTTGCTTTCTCTCTCTATATATATATTCCTATATACTTTTTTCTATATATACATATATAATATATAGAGAGTAAAGTGAGAGAGAGACATATACATGTGTTGTATACATGCATAAGTATGTGTTTTGTTTTAACCTAGAGACCACTGCCCCCATTAAAACTGGACCCATTCTAGAACAGCCTGCCCAAAAAAAATCAGGACATAAAAGAGCCCAACAATAACAAAGTCTGGAAAACCTTGTCTTTTGATTGCAAGAGCTGAGCACTAGAAAAAGGTTTTTCTCTTTTTTTTTTTAATTTCAAAGTTGTAGTGGTATCTCAAAGAAGAGTTTATAACAGCTAATACAATTTTCTCACCACACAGCATGGAAATAACCCTTTCTGGGATGAGGTAAGGGAAAATTTGACGAGAGAGAGAGTAAAAGATATCTTAAAGACAGACAAGAGGTTTCTAACTCTTGTTTTTACCCTGTACTTCAGCCAGGCCATGACCTTAGTGGGAAGATGGCAGCAATCCCAGAGGAGTTGTACAAAACAGAGAGATGAGACCTCTTTTCCCATGGTAGAGCCCAAGAAGACTAAAGAGCCCTTCATGGGCTCCCTGCCCCCTCATCCTAACCAGGCCAATAGAGTGGCAGAGCAGCAGAGCTGGGTGAAAAGATAAAGGCAGAGAACCTGAGTATGGTCTCACACAGTCCTATAGACCAAGGTTTGGCAAACTTTGTCTGCAAAGAGCCGAACAGTAAATATTTTAGCCTCTGTTGCTATTTGACTCTGCCGCTGTAATGAGGAGGCAGTCATAGACGACATGCAAACACACGGGCCTGGTTGTGTTCTGGTACACTTTATTTGTGGACTCAGAAATTTGAATTTCATGTAATTTTAGCATGTCATATGATTTTTGTGAGATTAGTTTTCAACAAATATAAAATTAAAAACATATTCTTAGGTCACAGGCCAGACAAAAACTACGGCCAGAGGGCCACAGGCATGCAACCAGTGTGGCACACATGAGGATGGTAGAAAAGAACTTCTGTAAGCTTCGAATGAATACCCAAGGATGGGTGAAGATATGGATGAGAGAGTGGGTGAACTAGAAGATGACTTTCAGGAATGACAAGAGGATACTTTTAAAGGATACACTGTTAACTGTACAAGCAGTAAACCATGAAAGTATGGACATCAGTGGCAGTACAGTGGTGACACAGCAAAGACCTGGAAGCTTGTTAGGGTGAGAAAAGAGCACTGGCAAGGACCACACGCCCCTCCTCTGAGGCCAAGCTGGCACACGACAACTGCACACCCACATCCCACACATCCCAGAACTCAGATCGTCCCCAGAGAGAAGGTAAGAATAATATAACATCAGAAGAGACTGAGTTGCTTTAACATGGCAAATTTAAAGGTATTTTTGCTATCAAAAGAAATGAGGATGTACAAATTGAACTAGTATCATTTATGAAGAAATAAGGAAAGATATGTTTCAACACCTTGGTTATATGGCCCCTTAATATTCCTGCCTGCCTGAGGTATATCTAGTCTCATGTTTGTAGCGTCCCTCCACTTTTGAGAAAAATAAAATTCCCACCTGAAAGCACATAGCCAAAAAATTGTCCCCTCGATTTGAAGTGGCCCCTCCAACACATCAAATACTTGTCTATCTGATTTGTCTGTTGGTCTACATATTTCTTCTTGGTTTACAATCATACTGTGTAAATTGCTATAACTTCAGAAGAACCTAAATAACTGGCAACAAGTCTCATTTAATTACGCCACTTTTAGAAAATTTAATCAACTTTCTGTATCATTCTTTCAAATGAGTATCAGATTTTGCTACAAGGGAAAAAATGAATTCCTCTGGGATGTTGATTAAAATTCATTTAAAGCTACAAATTAATTGGGAAAGATTTCATGTCTTCAGAATACTAAACTTTACCATTTAGAAACATGGTTTTCTATATCAGAGTTAAGTATTCTATGTCTCCATTAAGGTTTCCATTATCTTTATTTTAAGAATACACATTTCCTTTAGGATCGTGTAGGGGAGTTTTTTAATTGCTAATGCAAATTTAATACATTTTCTTATATATTCTGAGTATATATTACTGTTATATATAAAGATCTTCATTTGTGTGCATTTATTGTGTATATAATCTTTTTTACTAAAAGCTCTTATTTCTTCTAATGGATTTCCAGATGATTCTCTAAATTCCTCAGATAGATACACTATCCTCAAACAATAATTTTTTGTAATTGTATTAAGAGATATAAAAGTTCATAGTTCACTGAAAAGAATGCAAATTGATCCTTAAAGATGTGGGGAATAAAAACTCACCTTGGCTCATGAGTAATGAGCTCCTGTAACATGCTACCATCTACTCTTCACCCATCAGATAGGCAAAAATCCAAAGGCTTTGCAATACAGTGTTGAGGAAGCTCTGAAAAAAGAGCCTGTTCCCAATGGTGACAATGAGATTGCAAAGTGACACACCTTCTCTGAGAGGAAGTTGGCAGTATCTATCAAGAATCCATACAAATTTATCCTTTAACCCAAAAATTCCACTCCATGGAACCTTTCTCAGATACACCGCGAAAAATAAGAAAAGGAAATGCCAAAAACAGGTACAAGAATGTTCATTGCTTTTGTACTTAGATTTTTTTTTAGACAAGGCCTTACTCTGTCACTCAGGCTGGACTGCAGTAGCACAATCACAGCTTACTACAGCCTCAACATACCAGGCTCAAGCGATTCTCCAATCTCAGCCTCCCAAGTAGCTGGCACCACAGGTGCACACCAAAATGCCTGGCTAATTTTTAAACTTTTTGTAGAGATGGGGTCTCACCATGTTGTCCAGGCTGATCTCAAACTTCTGGGCTCAAGCAATACTCCTGCCTTCTTTGGCTTCCCAAAGTGCTAGAATTACAAGAGTCAGCCACTATGCTCAGGCTTAGAATTTTTTAAAATTATTATTTATCAAGTAGTTCAACAATTTCTGTTCTTCCTTAATAATAAAAGCATTCAGAAAAATAAATTGTTCTCTAAGAATAGATGTAGCAAGGCTTCATATATTCTAATCTCTTGTTTTACTGTTATTTTCAAAGATTTTAAATTATTTGAGAGATTTTTCTTCATTTTTGGCAACCTGTTTATCTGAAAATCCACAGTACTGAAAGATTTCTTTATCCTTGAAATGTAAATGTTTTACTAATATGTTTGTCTTATTTAATTTGGCAACACAATTGTTGGTCTTTTTGATTTTTAGATTTAATTATTTGGCTGGTTGGGTTTTTTAAATGTTTGAGATTTAGACTCACTATTCCTGTGTTCTCTTTTTCTGCAGTTCTTATTTTGTAGATTTCCTGGAACTATCCTCATCTCTTTTTTTCACTCATCATTTTTAACACTTCTTTTTTGTCTTGGAATTATGGGTAATTTTTTTGATTTGCCTTCCATGAAACAAATTGTATTTTTTTCAGTACCCACTCTGCAGTTCATTATCCCCACCTAAATTCAATCGTTACTTAAATTTCCTTGCAGACATTTCAGTGACAGATTATTCCTTCCTACTTATTCTAACTCTGTAAATGTACTCATAAAGTAAATCTTCTTAACAATGCAAATATTCTTTCAAATATTCCCCTAGTTTTGTAGCCAATCTACTTTTTAAAGGGGCATTTCCCTTAATTCTTTATGGTTGTTCATGACTTAAAACTGCAGCAGATTGAATATATTCTTTTGTGAACAATTTCTGTTTTAGCAGCTTTTGTTTTGTGTACCTGAAGGCCCCTTTTCTGGTTCACCACCACCTTCTAAAGTAAAGGCCTGACTTATTATTCTCATCTACTTATTTCCTGGAAATTGTATTGTAGTTCTCACAAGTATTTAGGCTAGTCCCATCTGCACTCTATGTGGCTAAAAGTACCCAAAATATCGACCATATTTAGGGCCTTTTCCTGAGTTCTAACATTATTCCTATTTTTATCTTCAGCTGGTCATATCCTGAAGACTTTAGAACTTTGGTCACATGTTACCCAGAAGATGACAGATGATGGATCATGATTTTGAATTTCAGGAACAACCACTACCTCTTTATCCAATAAACAAACAAGCAATCACAAATCAAGTAAGAAGCAAAACCTTCAGGGATGCTGGGATGGAGATATGTAAGTGTTCAGAACGTACCAAAATATACATGATTTTGAAATAGGTTGATATTAAAGGGAGGCTTATATCCTTGAGGTAAACTTTTCCCAATAACAAGCTTATTAAAATCTCTTTCTGCTACACTCCATGAGAAAGACAGAGGAACAGAAAGGGCTCTTAGTAAGAGTATATGGACTTCTTTTTTTTTTTCTGACACAAAGTCTTGCTTTGTCACCCAGGATGCAGTGCAGTGACAGGATCACAGCTCACTGAAGTGTTGAGCTCATAGGCTCAAGCAATCCTCCCACCCCAGCTTCCCAAGTCGCTGGGACTACAGGTGCAAACCACCATCTCCAGCTAATTTTTCTATTTTTTGTAGACATGGGGTCTCACTATGTTCCCCACGCTGGTCTCAAACTCCTGGCCTCAAGCAATCCTCCTGCCTTAGCTTCCCAAAGTGCTGGGACTACAGATGTGAGCCACCATGCCCATGACCTTTTAAAGCTGTTTTATAATGAAATTTTTAAACATCTTCTCCACACTATTGTTAGAAGCTGATTTTTGTTTACCTTTTATGGGAAAGAGTTGCGCTAACATCTTAGTGAAAAACAGTTGATGGTTTGTAATAAAACTATGAATAGCCATTCATTTACTCAATCAGCAAGTATTTATGCAATACCTACTAGGTTCTAGAATAGTGGCTGGTACATTACATATATTGATATAATGAGGAACAAATCGAATCCCTAACCTCAATCTATATAATTTGCAAGTCTCTACAGAGAGATAGACAGATTATGGATAGACAGATGACAGATAGATATCATACATATATGTATGTACAATAAACCACAAGTACACATATACTTTTAGAACTGAACCAATGTGTATTATCTCCTTAAATAGAACCAGGTATAGAATATTCATTAATATGTAAGTGTTCTAGTTAATTGTTACAGGTTGAAATCAATGTGAGTGTATATATGCACTCATATGAACAACTTTATAGTAAATGATGTAGAACACATTGCTTACACCAACACAACCCTTCTGTCTTCTCAACACATCCTTTTTATCCTTTAATAAAGTCCCATGGTTTTTCAAAAAATAGACATTATTAAGGGAATGAGCTGAATTTCAGGCATCTACAGTTGGTTTATCATCAACTTACATTTTGTAAGTGTTAAACATCAACACTTACAAAAGAAATTTTACATTTGGCTGTACCATACTGTAAAAATAAAAAGCAACAATAATCACATCAACAAGAAGACTATGTTTGCTAAATATTTCCATGACTTCTGCCTGTTGATGCCTTCTGGCTTTCCTACAATGGATAACATTTCAGATTCTGACTGATAAAGAAAGAACTAAAGTGATTGCTAAAAACTCTAGAGAATTTTAGATTTAAAAAGTCATAGGTGTTTCACATTCATGTCTTTTGATTTACTTTCCATTTGTATGGCTCTAACAAATTTCTGGAAAAATAAAAATGATCAGAGAGAAGGTCTGAAATAGTGAGAAAATCATAGTGAAAAAAATACCAACATGATCAGAGATTGTAACTAAGTCTAAATTTCGAAATTTATTTCAGGTTATTTTTATTTTTACTCATCACAGTCAATAATGCTGTTGATATTCAAAATAGCCATCAAACCTTTAGCTAAGACGTGTTAGAATAAGGGCTCATCTTTGAGGAAATTCGTTCAATCTCTCTTCATTGAGAGGGGATGGGCATTTTAACTTTAGGCTTTAATCAAAAATTAAGAACGTATCTCCTGACTTAGATATAACTATAAAAACACATTGAAATCTAATTACTTTAATAAAAAGATGCCAGCCTTGAAATTAAAGGCCTGTTATATTTACATCGAGAAGGACAATTTATTGCCTAAGATGCATATAGGCACATACAAATAAACTCTCTCTTTTCTCATTCCTACGAACTTGAATTGTCTTAAAGTTTTGCCAATGAGAGTATGTGATCTACCTTGGAAATCAATTATATACTTTTTACTCTTTCATAAGGTCTATAGTTTTTTGACTCAATTCATGTGAAATGCAATAAACTTGTCCTTCAATCACAGAACACAGGTAAAAATACCTATAAAGCATTTTTAGATATTATTATATAAAATATCAAGTTAAAAGTAAAATTATTGTATAATAGTTTGGGGATAAACTCTTGATAAGTATTCAATAGTCCAGATATAATATGATCTTCAAACTCTTTCTTACATACTAACTAAAATGTAAAATCTTTGGTTGCCAAGTAGAGAAATCAACATAAGATTTTTTTTTCTTTTGTTATTTTCCAGGCTTAGGGGAGAGAGAATAATGAGGGCAGAGATCTTGTTTTTATCTAAGACATTATTCGTAAAACAACAGGCGAACATGTTCCCTGAGTAAAAGTATGTAACTTCATACTGGCCTTGTTTTTTCAATAGGGAATGAACTGGCATTTTCTCCTGTCAGCTAATGAAACAATTGGGGATTATTGGAGAATAATAAATGGACAATTAACAGCTTTATCTGGAGACAAAGATTTGCCCATCTTTGAATGATGAGTTGGCAGTTCTGTGTTTTGGGAGCTTGTTTTGAATGTTCAGAGGGGGAACAATGGAGAACTTCAAGTTATTGCATTAAGGGATTTGTTTACGCATTTATGTATGTATGTATTTATTTTTATAGTTGTAAACACAAATGACAAAAACATGCAAAACCCTGTTGCAGCTCAAGGTAACCATTCCCTTTTATATCATCCCAAGAATATTTCTAGTCTCGGTACAATGAAAAGTTTAAAATTTAAAACTGGAAAACTGTAAGATGAAGCATAAGAATTGGACTCCAGGCTGGGTGCAGTGGCTCACACCTGTAATCCCAGCACTTTGGGAGGCCTAGGTGGGAGGATCATGAGATCAAGAGTTCAAGACCAGCCTGACCAACATGGTGAAACCCCATCTCTACTAAAAATACAAAAGTTAGCCGGGTGCGGTGACACGTGCCTGTAATCCCAGCTACTCAGGGGGCTGAGGCAGGAGAATCGCTTGAACCTGGGAGGCAGAGGTTGCAGTGAGCTGAGATCGTGCCACTGCATTCCAGCCTGGGTGACAGAGCAAGACTCCATCTCAAAAAAAAAAAAAAAAAAAAAAAAAGAATTGGATTCCAAGGAATAGATCAATTATTTTTGTGATTCGTATCCCATCTACAGAGTTAGATAGCTGAATGTAATAAAATATTTTTCTAGCCACCCTAAAAAAATTGAGACATAACACAATGGAATGCAAATGAGTCATTAAAAATAATCATGTCAACAGTATAACAGTGTTTAAGGTCATAGACATTGGTATCAGATAAGCCAAGCTTTAAGTCCCCATTCTACCATTTATTAGCTTTATTACTTTAAGCAGGTTATATCACCTCTCCAGAAGTAACTGACTCAGAGAGTTGTAGAAATTAAGTGAGAGGATGCATTTGAAATGCTTAGCACAGGGCCTGGTGGATCCTCAAAACACTTTTATTAAACGAATAAGTAAACATTTAATAGATGTTTGTTCTTATCACAATAATTTTTGACATGGCAGTATATCCGTGACATTTCTGAGTTAAAAGAAATCAGCTGCAGAACCACAGGTAGACTATGATGTCATCCCCATGAGCGCCCTGCATGTATTTCACATCGCTGTGTGCTGAGCTATCTGGAAGGAAGTTCGGAAAATGAATTGTTACTCTCATGTCATGCCTGTAATCCAATTCTCATGAATTGTTACTCTCATGTTTCACTGTATATCACTCTTTGCTTTGTATTCTCAAGATATCATCTTAGAGAAACAGTTAAGGTATATATAAAATCAGTATTGATCAGAGAGGCTTTCACATTTATTCAAATATTCATCAGACGGGGCTGAAGTCTTACTGGAGACAGACACTGGGAATAAAAGATATCAGGTGTAACCTATCTTTAGAGATCTTATTCAAAGATAAAAGATACAAGCATGGTCCCCCTGCTCATCAGGACCACAAAGAAAATCGTATTACCATTTCTACACTACTATACCACTGTCTTTTTTATTTTTAATTGATACTTAATAATTGAACATATTTATGGGGTACAGTGTGATGTTCCCATACATATATACAATGCATTCTACTGTCTTCTGATGTCTTTTAAACTTCCCATGTAATAAAGAGAAGTGTATTATCATTTCAAATAACCTCTTAGAGAACTTCTGATACTAGATATCCATAATGTTTTTAAAAGAAAAATGAAGAGGTAGCAGTTTCTCTTTAGATTCTTGTCAAACTGCACCTTATCACTAACCAGCCTTTCACAAAAGGAACTCACAGTAACATGCAACGGAATTGGATGGCACAGGAGAAACCCATCACCTCAACTGGCATTGAAACTTCAATAGTGTTATACTCATACACAAAGTCATTCATTGCCATGCATGGTGAAATCCCCACACGGTCTCTTTCTGCTTTGAGTTTGTTTAGAAGAGTTTTTAGGATACATCCAGGAAAACTTTAGGGAAAATACTAACCAGGAAGAGCTGACATTTCCTAGTCTGTGACCCTGAGGGAGATGGCCACCAATGGAGCTTCCTATCCTTTTCCTCTGAGCCAGTAATCCCTGGCTCAGAGGCTCAGTTGATGGGGTCAATCAGAGAGACAGGATCTGCCCCAGCTGACCCATATGGCACAGCTTTTATGTACTGAGATCACACCATGGAAAACCAAAGAATATACACACCCTGGGAACCGAAGTAACTTGGCAAATGAGAGGCCTAATGGCTAGAGCCGTGTTATCTAATACTATAGCTGTACGGAGTTTTTAAATTAAAATTAAAAATCCAGTTCTTTAGTTCTACTAGCCACATTTCAAATGTGCAGGTATCTCATGTGACTAGTAGATACCATACTGGACAGCACAAATCAGAACATTTATATCCCTGTAGTAAGTTCTACTTAACAGCATTGGGAGAGGAGCCACCACATAACATTTTGACCTTCAAAATGTTGTATTACATGTATGTATTAACAATTCAAAATTAATTATCATACATTTAGATGTTTAAGTAGTAATGTTTTAATTGTTTTATATAATTTGTATTCGAAACTTCAAAAAGATTACCCATTTTTCATCTGCGGCTAGTAGGATTACAATCACAAGCACAACCTTAAGTGGCTACATTCAGAAATATTATTATAGGTTGTTCGCTCCACAGCAAGTGTAACAATTTTAAAATAATGTAAGGCACATTTTAATTATAATGATGAAATTAAAAGCCCTGGTTTGGCTTCAAAGGCTAATAACAAATTGCTTTTTTAACATTTATTTTCACTCCCAGGTACAGGAACCATATCACAGATGGAGAGTATAATGAGACAAATGTCAAATGGTACATATTGAGCATTACATTCCAACTGTGCACAGCAGGGCCGGAGAGTGACACTTACAGGTGTGTGATGCCTGGTTCTCTCCCTCCCTGTTGTCTGTATAAAGCAGAAAATCAGAATATTCAGTAAGTAATGGCATTTGCAGTATTGGTCCCTGTCAGCATTAACAGGAGTCCAAAATAGTAGCCTTGTGAAATTCTCTTTCATACTATTTATATGGGGAGAAAAGATGCATTTATGAAGTTATTTATTTATTTAAAAATATATATTGATTGCAGAGGTGGTGGTTCATGCCTGTAATCCAAGCAATGTGGGAGGCAGAGGCAGGTGGATCACTTGAGGCCAGGAGTTAGAGACCAGCCTGGCCAACATGGCAAAACCGCATCTCTACTAAAAATACAAAAAGTTACCCAGTTGTGGTGGCACACACCTGTAATTGCAGCTACTTGGGAGGCTAATGCATGAGAATCGCTTAAACTTGGGAGGCGGAGATTGCAGTGAGCCAAGATTGCACCACTGTACTCCAGCCTGGGCAACAGAGCAAGATGCCATCTCAAAATGCGCATGTGCATGCACATATACACACACACACACACGTGTGTGTGCGTATATATATGTATGTATATGTGTGTATATGTATATATGTGTGTATATATGTGTGTGTATGTATTTTCATATATATATATATGTATATATATAATGCTTACTATGAGTGAGGCTCTGTTCCAGTCCCTGGTAAGATAGTAGACAAAGCCCCCATCTCACATGCTCACTTTCTAAGCTACTAAGTAGAGTCAATGAACAAATTAAAAAGAAAGCATGTCAGAAAGAGGGATAGAGTGTGCTGGCAAAGGCATGCTAATTTACATAAAGTGGCTGTCCTCCAAGGATGTCCATGTTGTAATTTCAGAAACCTATGAATATGTTGCCTTACATGGTAAAAGGTACTTAGGTGTGAGTAAGTTAAGGCTCCTGAGATGAAATGATTATCCTGGATTATCCGGATGGGTCCAACATAGTCAGAAGGGTCCTCATAAGGAGGCAGAAGAGATGTGGAGATGGGAGCAGATGTTGAAGAAATATCACTGCTTCTGGAAGGGGGCCACAAGCCAAGAAATATGGGCAACCTCTAGAAGCTGGAAAAGACAAAACAAATAGCCAACAACAAAAACCCCAGTTCTCCTCTATAGTGTCCAGAAGAAACACAGATCTGCTGACACCTTGATTTTAGCACAGGGGAAAACATGTGGGACTCTGACCTCTGGAAGCACAACATAATAAATTTGTGGTGTCTCAAGTCACTAAGTTTGTAGTGATTCATTATAGCAGCCAGAGGAAACTAATATGATAGTCATAGAAGGCTTCATTGGAAAGTGGACATTTGGACAAAGATCTACAAGGAGGGGTAGCACCCTTCCTGTGCAGAGATTGTGATGACGTGGAGCCTTCTACACTCCATGCCCAGTCAGGTCTCCAGGCATCTGGAACATCCACTCTCCTGGATTAGGAATTTAGGTTGCCCCCACCCCTACCCCACCCATGCAGATCACTGGGGACTGAGGAGATTTCCCAGCTTCACGACTAGGCACATCTCACCCACTAAATTCTCCCTTAGCAATGATGCTTATGCCTGCCACTGGAGACCTGTAGGTGGGCCTGCCCAGACTGGCCCCACCCATCTTGCTCCATAACCCCCAGGGTTGAGCAGGGAGCTCAGACTACCGTTCACTCTATGGATCAGCCCACTGTCTGAGGCAACAGAGAGATTCTCCTGGTAAAAAATAATCAAGTATATACCCAGCCATATTGGCCGCAGCTGGCTCTTACCCATAGCATCATCTATTGACTTACAGGTTAAATTGCACAGCCCAATAAAAAAAAAAAACCTGCTAAAAGAAGTATGTAGGGTTATAGAGGCAAAGCCAAAAAGCTCTACCCAACATTCTCTATACTAACACCCCCTAGGGAGGGGTAGAGTCGAAGGAAAATAAACACAATAATATCATGGGGAAAGAAAAAAGTCTTATTTGCATGAAAATAATTATGAAAACTAGAAGTGCCACCATCTCTAGATGAGAAAAAAACCAGCATGAGAATTATGACACCAAGAAAATTCTGCTTGTAGTGACACTACCAAAGGATACTCGCTCTCCACCAATGATCCCTAACCAAAATGTAAACTCAGAAATGGCAGATAAAGAAGTCAAGGCATGGATTGCAAGGAAGCTCAATGAGATCCAAGAGAAGGTTGAAAATCAACACAAAGAAACGTCTAAAGCTTCCATCAATCTAGGAATTGAAGGAAGAGATAAAAATTTTAAAAAGAAATCAATCAGAGCTTCTGGAATTGAAAAACTCACATTTCAAAATATAATTGAAAGCTTATATGTGCTTACATCTTCTATTTGACCAGACCAAACAGAAGAAAGAATTTTAAACCTTGAAGACTGGTCTTTTGAACTTAGACAAAATAAAGAAAAAAGAATTAAGAAAAATGAACAAAGTATTCAAGAAATATGGAATTATGTAAAGTGATCAAACCTACAAATTACTGGCATTTCTGAGAGAAGAAGAAAAATATAACCCGAAAAACACATGTCAGAGAATAATTCAAGAAAATTTCTCTAATTTTGACAGAGAGGTAGACATCCAGATACAAGAAATCCGGAGATACTATACAAAATGAATATCGTCAAGGCATATAGTCACCAGAATGGCAGCCAGAGAAAAAGGCCAGATCATATACAAAGGGAACCTGATCAGGCTAACAGCAGACTTCTCAGCAGAAATCTTACAAGCCAGGAGAGGATTGGGAACCTGTTTTCAGCAATCTTAAAATAAATTCCAAGTAAGTATTTCATATCCCACCAAACGAAGCTTCATAAGTGGAGGAGAAATAAAATTTTTTCCAGAAAAGAAAGCACTAAGGAAATTTGTTACCACTAGACCAACTTTACAAGAGATTCTTAAGGGAGTTCTAAACATTGAAACAAAAGAATACGTACTATCAAAAATACACTTAAGTACATAGACCACAGATGCTATAAAGCAACCACACAATAGAAACTACAGAGTAACTAGCTAAAAATACAATTAAAAATCTCGATATCAAATATTAATCTCAAATATCAGTATTAATCTTGAATGTAAATGGTCTAAACACTCCCACTTAAAAGGCACAGGGATGTAAACTGGATTTTTAAAAAGGCTCATCTATCTTTTGTTTTCAAAAGACCAATCTTACATGTAACAACACCCACAGGCTCAAAATAAAGGGTTAAAAAGATCTATCATGAAAACAAAAAACAGCTGGGATCACTATTCTTATATCAGACAAAAACAGACTTTAAATGAATGATAGTTTAAAAAAAAGGACAAAGAAAAACATTACATCATGATAAAAGGTTCAATCCAAAAAGATGACTTAACTATTCTAAATATATATGCACTCAACAGTGCAGCACTCAGATTCATAAAACAACTACTTTAAGACCTAAAAAAGATTTATACAGCCATGCAATAATACTGAGAAACTTCAACACACCACTGATAGCACTAAACAGAGGCAGAAAACTAACAAGGAAATTCTAAACTTGAATTCAACACTTGACTAACTGGACTTAAAAGGCATCTATGGAATACTCCCCCTGTCAACCACAGAATAATACATTCTGTCATCTGCACACAGAACATACTCCAAGATTGACCACAGGCTTACCCATAAAGCAAGTCTCAATAAATTTAAAAAAATCAAAACCATACCAACCACACTCTTAGACCACAGCGGGATAAAAAGAAAAAAAATCAGTACCCCAGTCCTCTCAAAACCACACAACTACATGAAAATTAAACAACTTGCTTCTAATTCGCTTTTGGATAAATGACAAAATTAAGGCAGTAATTTTAAAAAAATTGAAATAAATGAAAACAGAGACGCAACATAGCAAAGTTTCTGGGATGCAGAAAAACCAGGGCAAAAAAAGTTTACAGCACAAGATTCTTACATGAAAAAGTTAGAAAGATCTCAAACTGACAACTTAATATTACACTTAGAGGAACTAGAAAAACAAGAACAAATAAACTCCAAGGCTAGAAGAACAAATAAAATAAGTAAAATCGGAGTGGAACTGAACAAAATTAAGACCAAAAAAATCTATACAAACAATCAATGAAAGAGAAAGTTGTTTCTTTGAAAGGAAAAACAAGATTGATAGCTCACTAGCTAGAATAATTAAAAAAGAGAGAGAGAGAGAGATCCAAATAAGCACAATTAGAAATGACAAAAATGACATTACATCCAATCCCACAGAAATACAAAACATCCTCAGAGACTATTATGAACACCTCTATGCACTCAAACTAGAAAATCCAGAGGAAATGGATGAATTCCTGGAAACACACAAACTCCCAACGTTAGATCAGGAACAAATTGAAACCCCAAACACACCAATATCAAGTTTTGAAATTCAATCAGTAATAAAAACCTACCAATCATAAAAGCTCAGACCAGATGGATTCTGTCTTAGTCTATTCTTGCACTTCTATAAAGAAATACCTGAGATGGGATAATTTATAAAGAAAAGAAGTTTAACTGGCTCATGATTCCATGGGCCAAAAGGAAGCATGACTGGGGAGGTCTCAGGAAACTTATAATCATGGTGGAAGGTGAAGGGGAAGCAGGCACTTCTTCACATGGCCAGAGAAGGAATAAGTGAGGCAGGAGGTGCTACACACTTTTAAACAACCAGATCTCACAATAACTCACTCACTACCCCAAGAACAGAACCGAAGGGAAATCTGCCTCCATGATTCAATCACCTCCCACCAGGCCCTGTCTCCAACATTGGAGATCAGAATTTGAAATGAGATTTGGGCAGAGTAACAGACCCAAACCATATCAGATTTATAGCTGAATTTTACCAGACATACAAAGAAAAGCTAGTACCAATCCTACTGAAACTATTTCAAAAAAGTAAGGAAGAGGGACTCCTCCATAATTCATTCTGTGAAGGTAGCATCACCCTAATACCAAGAACCTGGCAGAGATACAACAAACCAAATAAAACCTCAGGCCAATATCCCTGATGAACACAGACTCAAAAATCTTCAACAAAATACTAGCAAACTTAATCCAGCAGCACATCAAAAAGTTAATTAATCACAATCAAGTAGGTTTCATCCCTAGGGGGTGAGGTTGGTTCAACATATGCAAATTAATAAATGTGATTCACCACATAAAGAGAAATAAAAACAAAAACCATATCATCATCTCAATAGATGCAGGAAAAACCTTCAGTGAAACCCAGCATCCCCTCATGTTAAAAACCTTCAACAAACTGGGCATCAAAATAATAGGAGCCATCTATGACAAACTCACAGCCAACATCATACTGAGCAGGCAAAAGCTGGACGCAGGATGCATTCCCCTTGAGAACTGGAACATGACAAGGATGCCCACACTCACCACCTATTCACCATAATACTAGAAGTCCTAGCGAGAGCAAGCAGTCAAGAGAAAGAAACAAAATGCATCCAAAAGGAAAAAAAGAAGTCAAAGTAGCTCTTGTCTCTGACAGTATGATTTTATACCTGGAGAATCCTAAATACTCAATTAAAAGGCTCAAGGAGCTGATGAACAACTTCAGTAAAGTTTCAAGATACAAAATAAATGCCCAAAAATCAGTAGCATTTCTATACATCAATAATGTTCAAGCTGAGAGCCAAATCAAGAATGCAATCCCATTTACAATAATAAGTCAAACACAATAAACTACTTAGAAATACATCCAACCAAAAAGGTGAAAGATCTCTACAAGGAGAACTAGAAAACATTGCTAAAAGAAATCATAGATGACAGAAACAAATAGACAAACATTCCATGCTCATCAACTGGAAGAATCAATATGATTAAAATGGCCATACGGTCCCAAACAATCTACCAATTTGATATTTACGTCAAAGTAGCAACATCATTTTTCACAAAACTAGGAAAAACTATTCTGAAATTTATATCCAACCAAAAAAGAGTCCAAAAGGCCAAAGCAATCCTAAGCAAAAAGAATAAAGTCAAAGGCATCACATTACCTGACTTCAAACTATAATATAAGGCCACAGTAACCAAAACAGCGTGGTACTGGTGCAAGAACAGATACATAAACCAATAGAACAGAATTTTAAAAAACACAAATAAAGCTGCATACTTCCAGCTATCTAATCTTCAGCAAAGTCAACAAAAATAAGCAATGAGGAAAGGACTCCCTATTCAATAAATTGTACTGAGATAGCTGGCTAACCATATGCAGAAGAATGTAACTGGACCTCTACTCTTTGCCGTATACCAAAATTAACTCAATGTGGATTACAGATTTAAATGTCAGGCCTCAAGCTTATAAAAATCCTAGAAGAAAACCCAGGAGACATCACTCTGCACATTAACCTTGGGAAATAATTTATGACCAGCTCCTTGAAAGCAATTGCAACAAAAACAAAAAAACTGACAAGTGGGACATAATTAAAGTTTGCTTCTGTTCAGCAAAAGAAACAATCAACAGGGTAATCAGATGACCTACAGACTGGGAGAAAATATTCCCAAACTATGCATCTGACAAAGGTTAAATACCCAGAATCTATAAGGAACTTAAACAACTGAACAAGCAAAACCAAATAATGCCATTTTTAAAAAATGGGCAAAACACAGAAACAGATACTTGTCAAAAGAAGACATACAAGTGGCCAACAAACATAAGAAAATGCAAACCAAAACTACAGTGAGATATCAGCTCACACCAGTCAGAATGGCTACTACTAAAAATCCAGAAAACAACAGATGTTGGGGAAGCTGCAGAGGAAAAGGAACACTTATACACTGTTGGGGAAAAGGTAAATTAGTTCAGCCACTGTGGAAAGCAGTTTGAAGATTTCTCAAAGAACCTAAAACCGAACTAACACTTGACCCAGTAATCTCATTACTATGAATATGTCCAAAAGAAGATAAATCATTATTCCAAAAAGACACATATACTTGTAAGTTCATTGCAGCACTATTCACAATAGCAAAACCAAGGAATCAACCTAGGTGCCTACTAATGGTGGATTGAATTTTTAAAATGTGGTACATACACACCATAAAATCCTATACAGCCATAAAAAAGAACAAACTAATGTCCTTTGTAGCAACATAAATGCAGCTGGAGGCCTTTATCCTAAGTCAATTAATGCAGGAACAGAAAACCAAGTACTGTATGGTTGTATGGTCTCACTTATAAGTGGGAGCTACATGCCGGCTACTCATGAACATAAAAATGGCAACAATAAACACTGGGGACTATTGTGAGGGGAGAGATGGGGGCAAGGACTGAATAAACTTTGGAGGTACTATACTCACTACCTGCGTGGACTGGATCATTCATACCCCAAACCTCAGCATCACACAGTATACCCATGTAACTCCTGTATTCAGTGGGCACATGTGCCCCGAAGCTGCAATAACAGTTGAAATTTTATTTTTATGTGTGTGTTTGTGTGTAGACATATACATACATATACACATATATGCATACATATATATATATATATATAGAGAGAGAGAGAGAGAGAGAGAGAGAGGAGAAGTGAGGCAAGCCATGTGCGTATCTGAGGAAAATGCATTCCCGGCAGAGGAGACAGCAAGTGAAATTCCCCGACGCAGGTGCACAACCAGCACACTGGCGTGACATCAGGAGAGCAGTGCAGCTGAGTGGAGCCAGGAGGAGGAATGTAGCAGGGAGTGAAGTCAGAAGTGACTGTCAGAGGAAGCAGACATGTATCAGGCAAACTGGGCTGCCGTGAGGATTCTGGCTTTTACCTCAAATGAGTCACTGAAGAGGTTTTCAACAACAACGAAAATGACATGATGGAACTTATGTTGAAGAGGATTACTCAGGCTACTGCTGAGATCAGATTGTAGGGAGCAAACGAAGAATGAGGGAGATCAGATAGGAGGCTCTCCTAATAGTCCAGGTGAAAGGTAATGATGGCATGGGTCAGGGCACTTGAATGTGGTGGGTCTCAGGTGCATTGTACAAGAATCATTCTGGGTGTGACATTAGAAGACATTGTGGGGTTGGGTTGGGGGGGCAAGGCAAGGAGCAGTGAGACAGTAGGAGAATTACTACAATAATTTAGGGAACAAATTAAGGTAGCTAGGACCTTCATCCAGAAAGAGATGATTGACAGTGGAATCTATTTTCAAGGTTTAAGGTAGAGCTGAAAGGGTTTTCTGACACCTGGTAAAAATAGAAGTTACATGGGGAGTGCTAACACCACAGCTTTCCTTTCCTTTTATCACTTAATCCTGAGCCCCAGGCAGCCTAAATATTATCCCTAGGAGACCAATCTTTATGGTCCATCTGAACAATTTACTAGCTTATTTATAATGAGGGAAGAGAAAGCTTGGACAGTCAAAATCAACTCAGGTCCTCAAACAGTGTCTACAGCAATACTCTCAACCTCCTTTTCCACCAAATGTTTCATCAGAACTATGTGAGAATGAAATTATAATAAGCTTTGGAAATAGGATCAACAAACAGGTACAGAAAGACTCCAAGATTCTTTTTTTTTTTTTTTTTTTTTGAGACAGAGTCTCGCTCTGTCGCCCAGGTTTACGCCATTCTCCTGCCTCAGCCTCCCGAGTAGCTGGGATTACAGGTGCCTGCCACCTCGCCCGGCTAGTTTTTCATATTTTTTAGTAGAGACGGGGTTTCACCGTGTTAGCCAGGATGATTTCGATCTCCTGACCAATTACTACTTTAAAAAGTGTAATTTGCTTGAAAAATATCTACTATAAGGACTACAGTGTAACTAATACAGGTGGTGACAAGGGGAAAACTTTGGGAAACAGGAAGTGAGTTGCTTTGGGCTCAGGTGATCCTTAAAATGTCCTCCATAGATTCTTGGAGATGGTGAATTCATATACCCCACTCACTGACCCAGTAGAGTGGACAGTTCTGATCTGCCTGACCAGCACTCACCCTCCCTTCTTTTGATGACAGCTTTCTAACATTCCTTGGGAATCCACGTCTGCCCAGCTTTCAGGCTGCAGATCCACAAGTCCAGGTGAATTTTCTCCCTTGCCAACTCCCAGGATTCCATGGGGTACAGTCCTGTCCAATCAGAACATTGCATTCTCTTGGCCACTATGATTGGCTCAGAGATGACCATGTGGCTCAATCAAATCTGACCCTAAGGATTTTGCTGGAAAGACCAAGGAGAAAAGCACTATTTTGCCCTCTAGATTTTCCAGGAAGTTATGACGCAAGCCTAGAGCTGTTGGTGCCATCATGTCATCACAAGGGATAGCCTGCTTGGAAATGGAGCCAGCTCAGAGGTGAGAAGAGCTTAAAGATGGAGAAAAGAGCCTGAGTCTTGAGCTTTGGTCACTCACTGACAAGTGAAAGAGAACTGATTTGTTTTAAGAATTAAATGACCAGGTTTTCATCCTATTTCTTTAACTTACCTGCTATGGAGTAAGTCATCTGGTTTCTGCAATCCCATAAAAGCTAATTTGTTACCAAGGGTGTTGAGAGGAATAATTAGTATGAGTCTCAAAGCAATTTGAAATGTATAAATGTGATATACAAAAACAAAAGAACAAAATGCAGTTATTACTGTCAGCTACTTTCTCTCCTCACAATCTAATGACAGCAAGTAGTGAAATCACCAAATGGTATGAGTTAGTGAGGCAAAGTCCATAAATAATTGAGAATCATTAACTATAAATAATTATTTCATTATTAAACCTTTAGAGTGGACTATGGTGAATATACTCTAAAGGGCCTATGTCTTCCACCAACACCTTTTATCTCCATACTGTAATCAGCTCTCAAAAATACCTAGTTGTGTAAGTGTTTCTGTGTGTTTATTTCTTCTCCATTAAACTTGAATAGGACGTGAGTCATTATGGACTCCCATCCATTATACGAGGGTTGGAGGCTTTCAACATTTGCATAGCCATAATTAAAAGAGATTTATGATTCTATTTTAGAACATAAAAAGTTTTGTTGCATAAATTACGCTAATATTTCTAAGCCTGTTTAACTTTCTTTGCTGCCTGTCCATCCAGACAAGCATGGCTTGTTTCTGCACTCCATAGGGAAGGTGTTTAGAGAGGTATTTGCATTGTGGGGTTTTTGAAGTACTGTGTTCTTTGAGTGGAGTTTGCCGACACAGTGTGAATGGGCACCGATCCCAAGATAGCAAGTGCAGCCTTGCCACGTTCAGAATAAGTTGGTGCCTCGTAAGCAATAACCAAGACCAAGACTAGCCAACTGTGTAGTACTGAGTTCAAACTAAACACAAACAATACATATACTTCCAGAACAACCCCAAAACAGATTATCATATCATGGAAGATGATGTAATGCAAGAGAGTTATAATGAGATAACATATAAATATAACTCATAATGAGTATGCCCTCCATTGTAAAAATCACATCTACCCCCAAGATTCAAACGTAGTTGTGTGTACCTCCAAAGCCCACACATTAAATCACCATGCTCTACATTGCAAACTGTCCTAACTAGGAGAGCTGACATTTGAAATAATTCTGTCCACAAGTACTCATCTTTCCCCATTACCATTCACTCACATCTTTGTTCTTTAAACACATCTTGACGTCTAGACCCTTGAACACTTTCCAAGTGTTTCAGTCTCTTTCTCCATTGTGACTTTGCTTTCCTCACAACCCCAGAACCAATGGTTTTGGTGAACTGTTTGCAGTGATGGCACATCCTCACAATCTTGAACCCCTACCATTTCTCCTGAGCCCAGTACCCAGCCATGAGTAACCCTCATCACCTGTTTGCTTGGATCCTATTTCTGAGCTATGAAATATGGCTAAAAATTCTGATAAAACTAAGCCTAATGGATCCCCTACATATCATTCCTCTCAGCAAGACCCACATAGGGCCACAGAAGTGGTAAAATGGTTTTAACCTTATTAAGAATAACCTAAGTGATAACTGCAGTGACCAATCATCATCCAAATAAGATTATTTTGTCTGGAACAAATTATAAATGCCATTTGTTCCTGCCTGAGCAAACTTATATAGTTACTATAGTGCTATTATAGCTCTTTTTCTTTTCTTTTCTTTTCTTTTCTTTTTTTTTTTTTTTTTTTTTGACTTGGAGTCTCACTCTGTCACCCAGGCTGGAGTACAGTGGTGCGATCTTGGCTCACGGCAACATCTGCATACCGAATTCAAGTGATTCTCCTGCCTCAGCCTTCTGAGTAGCTGGAATTACAGGTGCGTACTACCATGCCTGGCTAATTTTTGTATTTTTAGTAGAGACAGGGTTTCACCATGTTGGCCAGGCTGGTCTCAAACTCCTGGCCTCTAGTGGTCCACTCTCCTCTACCTCCCAGAGTGCTGGGATTACAGGCATGAGCCCCCACACCTAACCTAGTTACTTTAGTTCTAATGCACTTAGCCATAAAGATTAAAAGCAATGGTTCTAGAATCTGATTGATCCCATACTGAATTCCCGCAATGCCACATTGTAAGCACATGACCTTGATCATACAGTTTAACCATTCTAAGACTCAATTTCCTCAGCCATAAACTATAGATAATAACAATACCTAGCCCTAGTATTGCAATAAGGAGACACTTTATTATTATATCAAATTTAATTGATCTACCTAACAGTGCTGAAAATAGTAATGAGTAAATCTATGTGTTACTTCTTATCTTGAATACACATGAAGAACTGCATGATTTATACAAAGCAATACTTCACAATCCATTACAAACCAATCCTTGTATTTCTCTGGAGGACATCTGTTCTTGCCCTGGTGTCATCTTCCAGAGGCCCTTGAAAATGATCCCTTCCCCCAATCTACAGAACCCATAATAAAAGTACAACTGTCCCTAATAAACTTGCAAATTTCATGAAAATCTACCTAGCCATTGTTGTTTGATAAAGTAACAGACACAGAGCAAGGAACTTTATATCAATGAAATAACCTATGTAAAATAGCTAATGCAATTCCTGATATCTAGTAAATGCTTAATAAATGGCCATTTATCCAAGCAGAACTGTTCAACAAACTTAAAGAATGTGTAAACATATAGAATGCACAAAGCCAAAAACTCTAGCGAAATATATCTCTAAGATCTGTTGGCATGAACTAAAATGATTAATCTTGTTTTGCCTAATATTCAACAATCAATTACAGCAACATAAGATCTAGAGATCCAGTTTAGCAGTGATTCATGAGAAGAAAACTTAAGCATGCTTATGAACCATTGAGGGATACAGGGAACATGGCTGAAAGTAAATGTAAGACATTCAATGTCTGCATTCTTCCACAACTGTAGATTTCAACATGGAAAAGTGCCAAGCCATGAACCATCAAACTGTGCCATGAAATTTTATTCACTATATACCAGCGGTCCCCAACCTTTGTGGCACCACAGATTAGTTTTGGGGAAGACAATTTTTCTACAGACCTAGGGTTAGAGGGGATTGGTTTCAGGATGAAACTTTCTCCTCAGATCACCAGGCATTAGTTAGAGCCTCACAAGGAGTATGCAGCCTAGATCCCTCACATGTGCAATTCACAATAGGGTTTGTACTCCTTTGAGAATCTAATGCTGCTGCTGATCTGACAGGAGGCAGAGCTCAGGCAGTCATGTGCTCTTGCCCACCACTCACCTCCTGCCGTGTGGCCCAGTTCCTAACAGGCCACGAACCAGAACTAGTCCACGGCCTGGGGGTCTGGGATTCCTGCTATACACAATATATCTTTACTACAACTGAAGGTACACTCATGCAATTACAAATAAATATGTGATATAAATAAGCTGGGTGTGTCATCTGACATGATATAGACCCAGGTGTAGTTTGCTGAGAAACACCACCATAGTGTCAGCACAAATCAGGACAAAAAAAATACATGGAAATGCAGAGAATTTTGCTTCCTGATTGTGTAAGAGAATGTGTTCAGGACAACAGTGATTTCTTTTACATCTGAGGGGCAAGAAAAGGGATAAGTCCCCTACAAATCTTTCCATGTGCAAGACCCACATAGGGCTACAAAAGTGGATTTACCCTGTTAAACATTATCATAAACAACCTGAGCCTGAGCGATAGTAAGTGGAATGACCATATAATTTATCATCCAAACAGGATGCTTTTGTCTGAGACAAATGATAAATGTCAATGGACAACAGGACTATCCTGGGCATCCAAGTCATGTAATAGTAGCGTATGTAATTTAATCACTTTGGATGGGTCACCATAACTTTTAGTCTTCAAAAGTGTATGGTTTAGAAATATCACCATTTGGCAAACACCACAGCAATAATTGTTGGAAGTAAGAATTGTCAATGGTTGCTAAAATTAGCAGGCAACAGAACAAACAACCCTGAGAGACAGAAAGTAAATTATTGGTCACTAGAAGCTGAGGAGAGGTAATAATAGGGTGTGATGGCTAATGGATATGGGTTTCTTTTGGGATGATGAAAATGTTCTGGAATTCCACAGTGATGACAGTTGTACAACCTTGTGAATATAATAAAAACCACTGAGCTGTATATATTAAAAGGTGAATTTTATAGTATGTAGACTATATCTCAATGCAAAATAATAAAAAAATCAGTCAACAAAGAGTGAGAAGGAACAGGATATTTACATAGCCTCAAAGCACCTTGTAACAAGATACATATAAATTGCAAAGTAAAATTGTAACTACAGTGGAGAAACCTGCAGGACACCACCTTAACTAGATATTCAAAGTTAATGTCATCAGTAATAAAACAAATTCACACCATGTGCCTCCTGATTCAAAGCTCTGGAGACACGAGCGCACTTCTGTAGTATTTTCCTAAAAGTATATAACCTAAATCTCACCATGAGGGAATATCAGGCAAACACCACAACATCCCAAATTGAGGGACATTCTACAAATAGCTAGTCAGTATGCTTCAAAAGCATCAAGGTCATTTGTAGTGGGTTGAATTGTGGCCCCCAAAATATACGCCAACTCAAAACTCCAAAACGTGACTTTATTTGGAATAAAAACATCTTTCCAGATGTAACAGAGATAAGGATCTCAAAATAAGATCATTCTGCATCAAGATGGGCCCTAAATCCAATAACATGTGTCTTTAAAAAGGGAGACTATACAAGAACATAGAAGAAACCCATGTAGCCGGGCGCGGTGGCTCAAGCCTATAATCCCAGCACTTTGGGAGGCCGAGACGGGCGGATCACGAGGTCAGGAGATCGGACCATCCTGGCTAACCCGGTGAAACCCTGTCTCCACTAAAAAATACAAAAAAAAAAACTAGCCGGGCGAGGTGGCAGGCGCCTGTAGTCCCAGCTACTCGGGAGGCTGAGGCGGGAGAAGGGCGTAAACCCGGGAGGCGGAGCTTGCAGTGAGCTGAGATCTGGCCACTGCACTCCAGCCTGGGCGACAGAGCGAGACTCCGTCTCAAAAAAAAAAAAAAAAAAAAAGAAATAAGAACAGAGGCAGAAAGGGGAATTTTGATGCCCCAAACCAAGGATTGCCAGCAACCGGCCGGAAGAGAGGCTCGGAGCCTCCATGGAGAAGCAGCCCTGACGACACCCTCTTTTCGTTCTTCTGGCCTTCAGATCTGAGAGAGAATAAATTTCTGTTGTTTTCAGCTACCAAGTTTGTGACAATTTGCTATAGCAGCCCCAAGAAGCTAATACACTCCTAAAAAAGAAAGAAAAGCTGAGGAACGGTTCCAGATTAAAAGGGCCTAGGAAGGAGTGTGTATTCCTGAGTTGGATCTTGAACTAGTAAAAAGGACATTAGTAGGATAATCTGTAAAAGTTAAGATTTGTAGATTAAATAATTGTATTAATAGTCATTATATGGTTATTTTGTAATTTTACTGAGGTTTTATAAAATGTAAAGATTTGGGAACCAGGTGAAGGGTATATAATTCTTTGGAATATTTTTCTAATATTTTCTATGTCTGAAATTATTTCAAAGTAAATACAGTCATCCTTTGGTATCCTTGGGGAACTGGTTCCAGGATCTCCCTCATATACCAAAAATCTGTCGATCCTCAAGTTCCCGATATAAAATGACGTATCTAGCATTTGAATATAAACTACATTCTCCCATATACTTTATGTCATCTCTAGATTACTTATAATACCTAATACAATATAAGTGTTACGTAAATCGTTGTTATACTGTATTGTTTGGGGAATCACGACAAGAAAAAGTCTACACATATTCAGTACAGATGCAAATTTTTTAAATATTTTCAATCCACAGTCAATGGAACTCACAGCTGTGGAACCCACAGATAGGGAGATCTGACTGTAATTCAAAAATAGATAAATAATTTAAATCGTACAGCTCACCTTAGATGTAAGAACCACCAAAACCATTCAGTCCTGAGCAAGTAATAGACACACTATATTTGTTTTGAAGCTGTCAGATTCTGAGCAATTATATTTTGTTGTGATGGTTACAAGCATAAGGTCCTAGAATCATACAACTTCCCTACTGGCTCAGATACATGTTGTTAAACTCATTGCTGGATCTCTATGTACCTCAGTTTTCTTGTGTGCAAATAGGAAATAATCACACTGTCTCCTTCATAGAATTGTTTTGAAGATAACTTAAGAATCTATGTAAAGTACTTAGCACCGTACATGACAGATAATAACTGCTTACAACTGTTAGCTCCTTTTATGGTATCAGTTAGTGAATATAACCAGCCCTATACTCGGCACAGAGAATAAAGTAAAAAAAAAAAAAAATGCAACTTTCTGTTTTGAAAAACACTTACATACCAAGGAAATCATAAAACCAAGAAGAAGCAGTGAGTAGTGGTAAACAAAGGACACTACTAGGGTAAAAAAACTAAGTAGCCTGTGATTTCTTTTCCAGAAGACTGAAGGAGACAACTGGGACATTACTACATGGGGCGGGGGTGGGGGGAAATAATGCTTGCAGAGAAGCTCAATGAAAAGTTGTTGAACACAATCATTGATTGGCTAACAATTAGAGATGACCTTGCAAACACTATGCCTGCAATTACTGGAGGCAATCAAGCAAAATCTAATGCACGCTCAGGTCTATTAAATGGGAATTTCTGTAGCAAGTAGGAGGTTGGAAAATCTGACTGCTGAGGGTCTGTAAATATGCATTATTCTATTCTTCCCTTTCTCATGGTCTCTCCCCGCATCTTTTCACATCTTATTCGACATGGATGGGAAGAACATTTTCATCTCTAAGACTGAAAACTGATTAAATGTTTATTGGGACCAGCAATTGAAACCAAGTAATGTGGCCAAGATTGAGACCCTATATCCCTTTAAACTTTTTGCCAACCTCATCCAGAGACCATCATTGTCTCTTTCAAGTGACTTTGGGCTCTGTGGGTGCTGAGTACATTACCCTATTCCCTGCCAGCTCTGCAGAAGGCCAGCGCTGCGCCTACTGCCAACTGTGCAGTTTGCCAGCAAAATCTCCAAGCTGGGAAAATGCACACACATCAAAAGATCTGCTATGAGGTTTAGCAGCCAGGCACAGAATGGATGCACAATCGTAATTCAAGTCGAGGCCATCCAGCTTTATGCAAAGCCTTTGTGAGTGGTGACTGGCACACTCCTCAGGTACATTTTGGGGTCTCTCCAAATGACACACTGCCAAGAGATACCTAAGGCTCTTTTGTGGCTTTCCCTTCAAAGCAGCCAGGAGGAGGAAACATATTTCACTTGCCCCAAACCCAAAGGTGTCTCCTCTCATTCTAAGCTTCCCTGAGGGTTTCTTCTATGAGAAGCAGCAGGAGAATCCTCTCCATTGGCATCTCCCCAAGGAGGGCACACACAATTAACAATTTTGAGAAAATACGCACTTCAAAGATCCTCAAAAGGATCAGATGGGATTGCTTATTAGCAGAAGCTGGAATTGGGTGGCAAGGGCATTTGTCCCCACAAATGTTTCCTTCCCCTTCAAGCAGGCCACCTGATTGAAAGGACAGGCAGGAAAGAATATTAACCCTCACCTCCCCAGCCTCCCACTGCACTCCCGCTACAAAAAGGGGTGATCAACTAGACAAAAAGAAAACTACTTAAAATGCCACTCAGCTGCTTTAGGCATTTGTTTGTTGGTTTATTTTTTATCAAGTAACTGGCTGAACTACAATCAGTGAGGATTTTTCATTTGCCATGTTTTCGTGTGATTTCTCAATCAATACTCATCTTTCACGTATCCAAAAGACAGGAACAGCTCCAGGCAAGAGTTGACTATTCTGAGTTATTCATTTACAAGAAGAAATTGCTTCACTAAGACCTGAGTGATCTGCCAGCACGACACTGGAACATTTGAGTTACAGCAGACATTTATTTTTCTCATGTTTTATTTTTGGGGAGGATAGGTTGGTATTTGTCCATGTAAATCTGGTAGCCTCCCTTAACATTTAAGAAGAGAAAATGGTAAGTTATGAAGACTTCCCTCAGCAATTAGTGGGCTAGGAAAACATACATGTAACAAATCAGCAATTCACTGGGTGTTTACTATATGCTATGCCTTATACTAAGTGCTTTACAATCATCATCTCATTTAAACCTACAACAGTCTTATAAAAAGGCATATTATTGTTCCCAAAAACTAGGGTTCAGATATATTGTTAAGTAACCTGCCCCAGGTGACACTAAGAACACACTGAGAAAATGCTTACTGGGTTCATATAGTAAAATGAGGATGATAAAGAAAAGGTTATCAAATTGATTTTAAATAGTATGAGTTTTCTAAGTTAAAAGAGACCGTTTCAGCCACTGACACTTGAGAGATTCACTGTTCATTTCTATCCTCTTAACTCCCCTTTTGAATGTCCTAGACTTCACAGAATCTTGTTGTTAATTCATTTTCTTTCAAACTTCAGAACTCTTCTCACATGTAGACTGAGCTGCAGCCAAAAAGTTCATCACTCCTCACTAGAGGAAGGAAATCAAAGTCCACATCAGAAAAATGTGACAATCATGCTGGCTGTGTGGTCACCTTTTTAAATCAACTTCCTAGCTCTCCTAAAAATAAGTGCTATGCAAATGTGTAGCAAATATATATACACACATATATGCATATACATATATACTGTACATATACCTACACATGCGTACACACACACATACACACATGGTAACTTGGTCATTGTGACCATTTCTAGGGAGATCAATGTGATTTGAGGGAAGAAACGGGGACATGAGGTGAAGATATTTTAGCATTTTACTCTAAACCCTAATGCTTTGTTTTATAGCAAATATTTCTAAGTTTGAAAGCCATTTTTAAGAAAGTACAATAATTCATGGTAATCACTGGTATAAAGAATAAGGATTTATTGAGAGGAATTTGATTGAATATGCTCTGTATATTGCAATAGGAAAACCATCTTCAGGAAAACAGGAAATCCAAGTCCTCTGGTTGTAAAGAGCTTCTTACCCAGAAGTGGCTGCTACTGGTGCTGCTAGGGTCCTTCACTGGGCCTGGGCACCAAGCCCCAGGGGCTGTTAATAGTTCACAGATGCTGCCTTCTCCAGAGAATCTCTCTCTGCCCACTGCGAGTCTCCCGCCTTTCCAGGAGGTTGCACTTTCACCCCATTCCCTGAAGAGGCCAAGCTGTTTAGGGAAGAAGCTAGTGGCCAAGGCCCTACTGACAGGGAGATTTCAGTGTCCAGTCCCTGGCCTCAAGTAAACCAACCCTGTGGAGCCTTTTATGCCCCAGAGCTCCCTATGGGGTTAGCCTGAGGCTCAAGTCCTGCTGGAACCACATCCTTGCTTAGATTCTCCTGCTCCTTCATGCTTCCCCTTCATCTGTCCTGTGAGCAATCCCTCAATAAATCACTTTCACAGTAACCCTTGTTTCAGGCTATGCTTCCTAGGAACTCAACCTAAGACACTCCCATTACCTCTCACTATCTGATACTTAGGGGCTGAGATCTTTACAAGTGAATTCAATGACTTTGATTCAACAAACGGATATCTTTAAATTTGTTTACAATGTTCCACAACACACACACACACACACACACACACACACCCCTAAAATCATTTTCTGAAGACTCCACATCATTGATACTAATTCTTGACAAAACACAAGAAAAGAACCAATCTGACACATAAACTCTGATGCAAAACGTCTTAAAATGTTAATGAAAACAAAAGAAATAAAAACTTAGCAAATGAAAAGAATGATTCTGTGCCCAAATGGGGTTTGTAACCTGAAGGATAACTAACATATTTAGTGCTCATTGCCTATAAAGCCCATGATGTTGTAAAGATAATAAAATTTTGCTGTATATTTGTTACATAAGAATAATTTCATAACATAATTTTTGAAGACATATGTAGATATAAAAACAATTAGAATATATAAAGGGATAATAAACTATTTCAAAATCAAAAATAAGTATTTTAAAATCAGCACATAAATTCAATAAGAAATATATAGTATCTTTAAAATATACTGTTTCGAACTGAATTTTGATCCCTAAAATTCACCTGGTGAAGTCTCAACCCACAACTAACTGCCTTTAAAGACAGGACTTTCAAAAGGCTCAAGTCAAATGAGGTTATAAGGGTGGGACCTTAATGAATAGGACAGGTGTCCTTATATGAAGAAGAAAAGACCCCGGAGATCTCTTCCAGGACATGTATAGAGGACACAGTAGGACCACTGTGTGTGTGCAGATGGACAAGGTGACGATCTGCAAGCCAGGAAAACAGGCCTGACCAGAAACCAGTCCTGACACCTTGAGGTCAGACTTCCAGCCTTCAGAACCATGAGGAAATAAATTACTGTTGTTTAAGTTACCAGTTTTGTGTGTTTTGTTATGACAGCCCAGGCAAACTACTATACCTATAAAGCATAATTACTAGGATATAGACAGTATTGATACATTAAAAGATATTTGCCACTTTTGGCTAAGATAACTCAATCTTACTAAGAAGTCAACTCTCCCTAAATTAATATGTGAATGTGGTATGATCCTTATTAAAATTCCAAAAAGTCTATTTCATTGACCAAATTGTAGGTTTTCTTTTTTTTTTTGGAAGGAAGCCAGTTAAGGTCGCAGGAAAAAATAATCACACACACACACACACACACACACACACACACAATTTTTGAAAAGGCAACATAAATAGGTGTTAGGATTAACCTTGAAAGAGAAAACATTATGAAGTTGGAGTAATCTAATGAGATAATAAATGTAAATTGCTTTGCACAATGCTTGACACAGGAATGGAGAGAAAGATTAATGAGACAAAACTGAAGGAAAAAAAAACAGACAACTACAGATGGGGATTTAATTTATGACAAAGTTTGCATTTTGTTTTTTATCAGTGGGGAAAGATAGATTATTCAATGAATGAGTTTGGGACACCTGGGAAGTGTTCTAAAAATAAAATCAGGCGGGGAGGGGGCGGGCAGTGCGCGGGTTCACACCTGTAATCCCAGCACTTTGGGAAGCCAAGGTGGGTGGATCACAAGGTCAGGAAATCAAGACCATCCTGGCTAACACAGTGAAACCCCGTCTCCACTAAAAATACAAAAAATTAGCCAGGCGAGGTGGCGGGTGCCTGTAGTCCCAGATACTCCGGAGGCTGAGGTGGGAGAATGGAGTGAACCCAGGAGGTGTAGCTTGCAGTAAGCCGAGATCACACCACTGCGTTCCAGAATGGGAGGCAGAGCAAGACCCTGTCTCAAAAACAAAAATTAAAGAAAAAAATTGAATCTACAAAATTTCTTTCACCAAAAATGAGTCAATGATATAAAGCCTTAAAAGCACTAGAAGAAAACATGGGAGTTTAAAAAATATCATTTCTGGCCGGGCGCGGTGGCTCAAGCCTGTAATCCCAGCACTTTGGGAGGCCGAGATGGGCGGATCACGAGGTCAGGAGATCGAGACCATCCTGGCTAACACAGTGAAACCCTGTCTCTACTAAAAAATATAAAAAACTAGCCGGGCGAGGTGGCAGGCGCCTGTAGTCCCAGCTACTCGGGAGGCTGAGGCAGGAGAATGGACTGAACCCGGCAGGCGGAGCTTGCAGTGAGCTGAGATCCGGCCACAGTACTCCAGCCCGGGCGACAGAGCGAGACTCCGCCTCAAAAAAAAAAAAAAAAAAAAAAAATTATTTCTTTCTAATAAAGATCTTTATACGCAAGATCATTCTAACCTTGAAATAAGGACAATCTTTCTAAGAAACAGATTATAAATCTTACTGTATTCAAATGTTTCTGTTTGCTTTTATTGTAGAAAGACAAATGACTAACAAGGTAAAAGTATTTAAAGTTCATATAATACTACTTTCACTGCTTTATCAAGAACACTTAATTTAAAAGAAACAACATCTCAAGGTGGCTCCACAGTGCAATGGACAGCACACTGGACTTCTAGGGACCAAAAAATAAAGATCATCCCAATTTATAAAAATGAGAAATAACTTTAACATGGTGTTTGTAGGAGGAACAACTTGACTTATGAACATCCATAAAGGTATTAACACTCATAATTTTTTTTTTTTTGAGATGGAGTCTCACTCTGTCGCCCAGGCTGGAGTGCAATGGCACGATCTCGGCTCACTGCAAGCTCCGCCTCCCGGGTTCAAGCAATTCTCCTGCCTCAGCCTCCCAAGTAGCTGGGACTACACGCGTGTGCCACCACACCCAGCTAATTTTTATGTTTTTGCTAGAGACGGGATTTCACTATGTTGGCCAGGCTGGTCTCAAACTCCTGACCTTGTGATCTGCCCAACTCGGCCTTCCAAAGTGCTGGGATTCCAGGCATGAGCCACCGCACCCAGCCAATGTAATTTTTTTAAAAAGACCAACATATAGTACTTGGTGAGGATGGGAAGAAACAGAATTTTTCAGACCCTATTTGTGAGTGAAGATTGGTGCAGACTCTCTGGAGAGCAACTTGGTAGTATTTATAAAAATATAAAATGCACAGAATGATGGTTCTGCAAGCCAATGCTAAGTATTTGTTGTGTAGCATGACCTTTGTTTGTTCAAAAGTACATGGACAAGGATATTCATTGCAATGTTGATCAGAAAAGACTGGAGACAACCTACATACCTCCCGGTAAGAAAATAGTTGAGCAAGCAAACAAACATAAACAGTCCATACAAGGTTTATTTATGTATTTCTTACAAACAGGATTTAAATAATTTAATAATAAAGGACATGAGGTACAAGGGTTTACAAACTTTTACGATATAACGCCAGATAGTAAATATTTTAGGCTTTGTGTACCATCTGGCCTTATTAACAATTATTCAACTCTGTTGTTACAGAAACAAATGGGTGTGTCTGTGTTTCCATAAAACTATATTTACAAAAATGGATGGCAAGCCAGATTTGGCCATTGGGCTGTAGTTCTTCCACTCTGATTTAATGGGTTTATTTACGATTAAGTGAGTAATCCATATGTATTAATGAATTAGATATATAGATTGGAATTTTATGGATAAATCTTCCCTACATGATTTAATTATATATGTTATCTCTATTATGTATTTTATATACATGGATATTATTAAATAATAGTTTCTACAGGATTATACCTTATAGCTGTGAAAAAGAATAAGGTAATCTGCATGTTATGATACAAAAACCTCCCAGGTAAATCAAGCAGAAAACACAAGTAGCAGACCCATGACAACAGTACACTCCTGTTTGTATTTAACAATGTACAAGTTTTATGCATTGTAAATGATACAGAATTTGTCATTACCTCTAGGGAAAGGATTGAGGGACTGGTTTTCTGGGGAAATCAAGAAAAGTCCACTTCCCTTTCATATTCTTTTGTACTCTTTCACTGTGTGTATATAATTTTTAACTATAAAATACACATTTTTTAAAGAAAATAAAATTTATGGACTAAAAATATATGGGCAAGTAGACATAACACAATTTGGAAGTTAGGCTGATGGTCAGCTGGTACCCTGCTGGAAAGATCACGCCTGTTATTAAAATGTTGATATATGTCTGGAGCAGTTGAGAAATAACCATATCTCTGAACACATTGAAAGGTTCCATTAGCCTGGCAGTCCTAGTGCCACTTCTGGAATGAACTGCTCCTCAAAATACCCCAGCACTTGTAGTTCCTCAACAAAGTTCGTAACTTCACTGAGCTTCTCTTTAGTCATTGGAGCAGAATCAGTATTACTTGGCCTACCTGGCCCTGAATTTGTTGAAGTATGAGAGGAGATAACGTATCTAAAAGCACTCTGCCAAATAGAAAGTTTGTGGCCAACATAAGATAATTAACGTCTTTTTTTTTTCCTCCACTTAGAGCTTGTCGACAAAGACAATGTGGAGGAGCCCAACTATTTTCTAACATCCACGCTCAAAACATCGCCTTTCATTCATACCTCTATTACAGCATGAATAATAGCATTGTCTAGTGTGTTGAATACATGTCAATTTCCTTTGCTATTCAGAATCTTTTGATTTAAAAAAGTGGCTTATTTATTTGCACATACTCAGGACTCACTATAATGGCTGATGTAGACAGGACATGTTTGATGAATAAATGAACAGAAAGAAGGTAAAGAAAAATAATGAGAGAGATCTACAAAAAGAAATCTGTTTATGTGTTGAAAGGAATATTCTCAACTCCACTTCTCAGTCATCTCCAGAGAAACTCAGTGACAGTTTGCAAAGCAGTGCCAGAATAAGAGGGTAATTTATAAATCATTGCTTGAAACTACTGATGGGATTCTAATAATATACATCTATATGTGTACATACGCATATACACACACACACATATACACACACACACATATATACAACAAATATTATTTAAGTGGCTATAGAAATTGCTTAGATTCTTAGGAATACAATATGAGCAAGACAGTCACTTCTGTCTTGGGGCTTATGGTCTAATGGTTAAGGAGACAACAATAAAACTATCGCAAAAATGCAGGCATTCTTTTTAATGAAGATATACGGTATGGAGGAAATGAGGTTTTATGATAGCATTTAACAAGGAAGAGTCTAGTTGGTGAGGTATGTCTGGGGAACGATCAGGGAAGTGTTCCCTGGAGGAATGACACATGAACTGAGAGCCAAAGAAAGTAACAGTTAACCAGATCAGGGCAGTGGTTTCTGTCTATAGATTATAGCAATGGCCCTTTGAAAAAATACAAATGGAGCCTTTAAGGACAATGTGGAACAGCACTGCTGTAGCCCAGAGAGAGAGGAGGGACGATAGATTACTTAGAAAAACTGCCATGTGCCCATGAAAGCCCATGCCCTCCTAGTCTGTAGGCACATGGATAGACTACATTTCCCAGCTTCCCTTGCAGTTAGATGTGGCCACATGACAGAGTTCCAGCCAATGCGGAGGAAGTGACCTGACTCTAAAGGAACAGCTGTTCTTTTTCCACACGCTTTCCCATTCAGCAGACAGGAGAAAAATGATGATGAGACCCCGGGGTAAAGAGGAGCCAAAGGATGGAAGGAGCCCAGGTCTTGCAGGAAACCTGCACTCTCTGTGAGGGCTGTCACCTGCATGAGAAGTAAACTTCTGTTGTGGTTGAATTATATACTTTTGAAACTATTTATCCCTTCAGCCTGGCCTACCCATACTATGAGAGATAAGTGTGAGCCAGATTGTGCAGGGCCTTGTGGGTCACATTAAAGATATTGGAGTTTACGCTGGGTGCAGTGGCTCGTGCCTATAATCCCAGCACTTTGGGAGGCCGACGCGGGTGGATCATGAGGTCAGAAGTTTGAGACCAGCCTGACCAACATCGGGAAACCCTCTCTCTACTAAAAATACAAAAAATAGCTGGGTGTGGTGGCACGTGCCTGTAATCCCAGCTTTGCAGGAGGCTGAGGCAGGAGAATCACTTGAACCTCGAAGGCAGAGGTTGCATTGAGTCAAGATTGCTCCACTGCACTCCAGCCTGGGTGACAGAGTGAGACTTCATCAAAAAAAAAAAAAAAAGAAAGAAAGAAAAAGAAAAAGAAGAGAGAAAAGCAAGAAAGAAAAGATATTGGGGTTTCTAAGAAATGGGGAGCCATTTAGGGGTTTTATGCAAGATAGTGAGACATGATCACATGTATATTTTTGAAAAGATGATTCTGGTTGCTCCATAGAGAGTTACAAATTGCTCCAGTTTTCCATTTTACTTTGCTAGGTTGCCCCTGTACTAGGTTAGATAAGGAAGTAGCAAAACAATAAGATATTTCAGAGGGATGCCATAGTAAGGAGTAAGTGGCAACAGGTTTGAAGGAATGGAAGGAAAGTAAGGAATATGAATAGACAAGCAATGTTAACAGTATGAGAATAAAAATTCACAGAAAGAAAAAACCATTAAAGCGTTTTCTAAAACAAAAAGTAGAAGCAAGTACAGTTACAGTAAGCAAAGGAGGAGGCAGAAAGCACGGTTACAAGGATCATGGGATTTGGAATCAGAGTGTGGCTCTGCCACTCACTAGCTTTATGATGCTGGGAATATTACCCAGATTCTCTAGTCTTCAAGTTTCTCCATCTGTGGAATGGGGACAATAGAATTTATGTTGCAGAATTTCCATTAGGATACAATGAGGTGATGCTATCAATTGTGCAGTACAGTGCCTGGCATGGAGCCAGTGCTCATCAGTGTTAGCTGTTATGAGTATTCACAGCCAGTGTGGGAATGAGTGGGTTGGGTATCATAGGAAATGGACATGATCTAAAAAATCATATGGGTATCAAAGGTTGAAATCAAGGCAGGTGATAAAATATTTCAGGAGATCATGAAAACATGCTATCTATGAAAACTGGAGCCATGATAAGGAAGAAGGAGAAAAGAAGTTCATCCCACTGAGAAGTAAAGGTCCTTTTATTTAGGATCCATCAACCTCAGCAATATTGACAATGTCAGCCAGATAATCTTTTGTTGTACAGGCTTAGGGGAGAGGCTGTCTGTGAATTATAGGTTGTTGACTAGCATCTGGGTCTCTATCCACTAGATGCCAATAACATCTCCCTCTTCAATTGTGACAACCAAAAATATTTCCAGGAATTGATACATGTCTTCCTCTCTTTTGTCCATTCATTATTTTTCACCAGGGATATGAAAAGAAATAGATGGACACAATGCTCCCATCATAAAACTTGCATCCAAGAGTTTATATTAGCTTTTCCTCACTAGTCTGCTCTTGGTCTCATGGGCATAGTGTCACTAAAATATTTAAAGATAGGTGAGAGAGTTCAATTACTTGAACAGAGTATATTAGGTTTCAAGTTTTCTTTTATCTCTTTATTGAAAAAAAATAGTACATTTTTAGGACTGTTGCAGAGTAAGTACTGAGACAGAGGTATGTGACATCATTTGCATTCTGGTTGCCTGAACCATTAAAAGATAGTTCTACAGCCACGATTCTGAGGGGCTGACCTTGAAGTCTTAGAGATCTATGTCCAAGGCCTGGTGCCCAATTAATTCCTGACCTTATGTACTTGTCTTTTAAACTCCTGAATTAGTTTTCTATCCTGTGTAACAAATTACCACCAATTCAGCTGCTAAAAACAACATCCATTTATTATCTCATAGTTTTGTAAGTCTGGAGGTAGCAAAACCTGGTGGGTGTGGGGGTGAGGGGATGATCTCTCTGGGTTCTCTACTCAAGGTCTCACCAAGCTGAAGTCAAGCTGTTGGTCAGGCTGCAGTCCTATCTGAAGGCTCTGGGGTAGAATCCACTGGCATGCTTATTCAGGCTTTCAGCAGAAATCAGTTCGTTGTGGTTTAAGGACTAAGGTCGCCTTTCTTTGCTGCTAACTGTTGGCCAGAAAGTACTCTCAGATGCTACATGGTACTTGCTGGTCCTTGTACATGACCCCCTCCACCTTCAAACCAGGATTGCCACAGTGTATTGAGTCTTTCTTGAAGACTCTTGAACATCTGACTTCCCATTCTGCCACTAGCCAGTGAAAATTCTCCAATTTTGAAGGGCTCACCTGATTGGCCAAACCCACCCACATAATCTCCACATCTTGAAGTCAACTGACTCGGGACTTTACATATGCAAAATCCCTTCACAACAGTACCTACATGAGTGTTTGCTTGAATAACTGGGATACAGGAATCTTGGGGGAGCCATCTTAGAATTCGACCTCCCACAACCCTTCTGGAAATCACAGTGGGGCGGGGGAAGAAACCCTGCCTTTTGTAGTTTCCTTTCATGGCTTTCTCCTTTGCTCAAAGTTGGGCACTATTTCACTTCATTAGGGTCCTGCCGGCCCCATGAGGGTAGTGGGTGCTGTCCTAGGAAACAGTAACTTAACCCTGACGTCCATTTGTCCAAGAACTCTAAACAGGCTAAAGATAAGAGCGTTGAATTCATAAGTGAATTCATTTATGAAAAATTTTATTGTTTCTGTGAAATGATTTAATATTTACTTTGTTTTCTTTTATTGGAGTTTTAATTTACTGGCAACAGACAGTGAAGTCTCCATGCCCTGCATCCGACCGTGACATCCCAATCATTGCTAGGAGCTGGATTATAGGCTTCACAAAAGTGAGGGGGTAGAAATATTTTAATTTTGTTTTTAATTACACAATAACAAAAGCTATTATGAAACAGGAAAGAATACCTTAAAATTAATTATCAGCCAGAATAAGTTCCTCAGAAAGGCCTTTCAAAGCTTAATCAAGATAAAATGAAAAGAACATAAAATTAAATTTTAAAAAAATCTACTAAAAGACAAAATAATTCAGAGAACATAAAAAAAAACTTATGAGAGAATAAGGGCTCTAAATTAGATACTCCTCTTGAATCATTGTCAAGGACACATCCTACTTGAATTATGATCAAAAACCCATATCAATCTCTCTCTACCAGAAAATGAAAAAGAATGACTGAAGTTCTTTCGCCTTCCAGATATGACTCAATTCCCAATTTTATGACAACTTTCATGCTGTTTTATAAAATACCAGATGAACAAATCAATGTGAACTTGCGAACAGAGAGTCTGGGTGTGAGCCAGGTATTTGATGCCAGTCTTAGATTCACACATTTGAAGATTCTCTACCTTCTAGGAAACACCACTAACCTCAAGGATAGAATACAGACATTGTCATTCTATTGTTTTTAAAAAACGAGTCTCTTAAGTGTATTTGTAAGTTACTATGTACCCCAAGATTATTAATTTCTCTTAAGTCAATAAGAATCTCTTCAAATGAGGCACTCCTTTAAGTTTACCAAATTACCACCTAGCATCATGTGATATAATAAACATCCATATTGTATGTTAGTTCACCTTCCCCGTTAACATTTTCTCATCTTCTCAAAACAGCATTCCATTTTCCAGTGGAGAAACTTTCCTCCCTTCTTCCAATCCATTTGCCTTAGGAGAGAGGACAATGAGCCCATTTCCTAGCTCTGCTGAAAAAAAATATATGATATAGGCCAGGCAGATCAGAACATTGGCTACCCTAGTCTCAGTAACTGGTTCAAGAATAGACTCATAAAATCAGCCAGGCCAATATGATAGATATCTTGGAGCTTTGTTAAAACTGTTGATAAACGAAGGCTCTAGCACGAATATTGTCTAGCTGGTAGAAGGGAACCCTAGATCTGCTGGTATCATCTTGCCACTGTGAAGAAAGAGGCTTCCTGGGAATGAAGCCCATCCAAGGAAATGCAGAGCCAAGGGACAGAGAGAGAAAAGGTCTTGGAACCATTGTTTGAGCACTTGGATCCAGCTTCATGTGAGCCCATTACACATGTAATTGTTATTTACATATAAAATTGATTCGCTTTTTGCTTGGAGTCAGTTTGAGCTGGGTTTTTTTTGTTTTGTTTTGTTTTGTTTTTTGTCATGAAACCACAGAGTTATGACTAATCACTTCGTCTGGAAAGACCATCACAGCTGCTATATACCACTACTCTGTGTTTTTTTGTTTGCTTGTTTTTGTTTGTTGTTTGTTTTCTTTTTCTCCTCTGCTTTCTCTATACAAACTATGCAAGGTCCCCCTCTGGGCTTGGTTCATTCACTCCCACTCATCTGAAATACTCTCTGTTTCACAGCACATATTAAGTTCCATTCCCAAGAAGCCATTCCAATCTGATCTAACCCCTGTTGCAAACCACACCACTTGCTGTTACACCATCTTACATTGTTCATGTGCCAGTTCATTTATCAGCAAGTTTTGTCCCCGAATACCCTCCAGGATCCTAGAATAAAATGGTTCTCCATCAATCCCCACAGCTTTAATACAATGTTCAGCTCAAGTCTCCAGCACCTCTCACCCCTGGGCTGCTGATAAAGTCTCCTAAATGAACTATCCACACCCACACTGCCCTCTTTACTCTGTTCTTCTCCTCAGCTTACATACAGGCCTGCTGAAAACACTTTGGTACATTGTGGATGTTCCAGGGATTATATCCAAATGCTGAAAATGGCCTCCAAAGCTCTACAGGTCTGGTCTACCCAGCTCCTCTCCTGCTTTCTCTCTTTGCTCCAGTCTCACTCAAGATCTTCAATCCCCCCACCACCACTTACTATGCTCTCCTATCACAGGACAGTACATGCTGCCCCCTCTTCCCTTAGCATTTGCCTCACCTTTCTTTTCCTAACCCATGCTTATTCTTTAGACTTTAGCACAATCTTCATTTCATGGGGTAATTTCCATAACTCTATTGATTCAATTACCTTCCCTCTACTATTATTATAAGCTCTCCTGGGTCCATGATCACTCTTTCACTGTATTATCAAATTTAGCATTACATACAGTAATATAAATACACACATGTATGGGTATTTTATTAATGCCTCTCCCTACTTGATGATAAGCCCCATGAAATTCAGTACCATGACTGTCTTTTCTCACCATTACATCACAGCACCTGGCACAAGCAACATCCTTCATAAATAGTAGGCACTTAGATAGAAATTGGTTGATACAGCCATGAAAAAGGATGAGTTCCTCTCCTTTGCAGGGACATGGATGAGGCTGGAAACCATCATTCTCAGCAAACTAACACCGGAACAGAAAACCAAACACTGCATGTTCTCATTCATAAGTGGGAGTTGAACAGTGAGAACACATGGACACAAGGAGGGGAACATCACACACTGGGGCCTGTTGGGGGATGGGGGGCAAGGGGAGGGAGAGCATTAGGACAAATACCTAAAGCATGAGGGGCTTAAAACCTAGATGATGGGTTGATGGGTGCAGCAAACCACTATGGCACATGTATACCTATGTAACCCAAACCTGCACATTCTGCACATGTATCCCAGAACTTAAAATTCAAAAATACATATTAAATTGTTAATAGTAAAAGTAGAAATTTGGTTGAATAAATGAATCATATAGGTGGAATATGGTTAAGTATTGCTGGATAGATGGAAGTGTGGAAAGAAAAATGATGGATAGGAGGAAGAATAGGGGAAGGATGGATGAATGAAATCATAGTTGGATTCATTTTTATCCTCCATGTAGGAAAACGTGTCTTTTTCCTACATTTTAAAAACTGTGTAAACAAGTAAAATTCTTAAGAAACTGTCACAGACTCGTCTAGAAATATGAGCTCTTAGATGAGACACACCAGTTGCAGAGACCTAAACTGAGAGCAGGACAGCCTGTTAAACAATAGAAAGCTTGAGAACCACAGGGAAGCCTGGAATCGTTGATTATTTTGCCCTGTGAGTGACAGTCACCAACCATGTAATTTTGATACCTAGTGCCCCAATTCTGTAATTGAGCTACATGTTTGCTTCTGGTCAAAACAGCAGCTAGACAAAGAGTATTTATATTATCACAGAGGATTTTCTTGTAGATTTCTAAGGCGCTGAAGTAATATTTTATTAATATACATTTTCTTTGTGTGAAAACTAATGAAGCTTCACAGGCTCAAGACATTAAAAAACAACCATTTCATTATGCCTTCTCTCTATCCAGGTAAGTCAAGCTATGGTAAAAATGAAGAAATCTACAAAGGTAAAACATTTTATTCTTACGAGTCATGTCACCTATGGATGGGTTCCTATGCATGTATGAAAACACACATGGATGGTGAAGATTTGGATATTTTCACGTAAGAGTTTAGGTGTTTAGTCTGGGTGCAGTGGCTTGCACCTCTGTAATCCCAACACTTCGGGAGGCCGAGGTGGGTGGATCACCTGAGGTCAGGAGTTCAAGACCAGCCTAGCCAATATGGTGAGACCCTGTCTCTATCAAAAATACAAAAATTAGCTGGGCCGGTGGTGGGTGCCTGTAATTCCAGCTACTCGGGAGGCTGAGGCAGGAGAATTGCTTGAACCTGGGAGGCGGAGGCTGCAGTGAGCCGAGATCGCACCATTGCGCTCCAGCCTGGGCGACAAGAGCAAAACCAGCCTCAAAAAAAAGAATAAAGAGTTTAGCTGTCTCAACTCCTACAGCATGGAATCTGTACAACAGCCCTTGAAAGCCAGGTATTATTGTAACCCAGGACCCTCCCTACCCTAAACTTAAAATCATGGTGATTCTCACCTACGAGGTACATCAGAATCAACTGAGCACAAGTACTAAAATTAAAGATTGCTGCACCCCATCCCCATAGGATGTTGTTCATTAGGTCTGGAGTGAAATTCTCAAACTTGTAATTTTTTTTAACTTTTTTTTTGAGACACAGTCTTGTTCTGGTGCTCAGGCTGGAGTGAAGCAGCACAATGATAGTTCACTGCAGCCTCGAACTCCTGGGATCAAGTGATCTTCCTGCCTTGGCCTTAGCTAGGAAGCTACCACTACACTACACACCACTGTGCCTAGCTGATTTTTTAAAATTTGTTGAGGAACAGGGTCTCACTATGTTGCCTAGGCCTGTTTTGAACTCCTGGGCTCAAACAATCCTCCCAGCTCAGCCTCCCAAAGTTCTGGGATTACAGGCATCAGCCACTGCGCCTGACCTGAAAATATTTTTCTCACCTGAAAATAAAGTGAGTCAGTTCCATTCAAGTATAGTCTGTCTATGCAATGGCATACTATAGAGATTGAAAATAGTGTGAAACCTGTGTGTACATTGGTGTGGATAGAAACTACAACATGATGTCAAATGAATGAAGGCTATAAGATGGTCTCATTTTAATTAAATATTTCACATACACATTTATATATACATATATTCACATGTATGTCTTTGCTTTATGTACAGAAAAGGGTTGGAAAGTGGGTATGATAAAGGCATTAGCAGGGGCTATCTTTGAAGAGGCTTATTATTTTTATATTTTTGCTTGACAACTTTAGTTGTGCACATATTGTGTTACCATAAGGGGAAAAGCAGAAATGAAAAACCTCATGGGAAGAAAAATCAGTCAATGTAATCAAGCCATTAGTCATTTCATTAGGAAGGAAAGTTAAAACAGCCAAATCGATGAGCGTCATCTAAAGATAACCTGTTTGCTGATTTGACCAAATGTTTTAAAGGTACTGCTTTGACATTTTATTCCAATTTTGATAGTTTTTATTATATTTTAATGAGTACATATTTACTTGTCCTGTGAGACAAGCACTGTGCTAGATGGATGTGTTATGAATCACCTGGATTCATGTGCTTTCAGGTTCAGTTCCAGACAACTGCAATAAAGCAAATCATACAAAATTTTTTATTTCCCAGTGCGTATAAAGTTATATTCACACTACATTGTAGTCTATTAAGAGTGTGATAATATATCTAAAAAGCAAAGGTGTATACCTTAATTTAAAAATGCTTTTTGCTAAATAATGCTAATGATCAACTGAGCTTTTCTGTAAGTCATAGTCACGTTGCTGTTAGAGGGTCTTGCCTTGATGTTGATGGCTGCTGACTTATCAGGGTGGTGGTTGCTGAAGGTTGGAGAACTGTGGCAATTTCTTAAAATAAGGCAACAACGAACTTTATCACATCGATTGACTCTTTCATGAAAGTTTGCTCTGCAGCATGCAATGATGTTTGATAACATTTTACCTACACTAGAACTTCTTTCAAAATTGGTGTCAATCCTCCTAAGCCCTGTTGCTGTTTTATCAACTAATTTTGTGTAATATTCTAAATCCTTTGTTGTCGTTTCAACAATGTTCATAGCATCTTTACCAGAAGTAAATTTCATCCCAAGGAACCACTTTCTTTGCTCTTTTGTAAATAGCCACTCTTCATTCATTCATGTTTTATCATGAGATTGCAGCAATTCAGTCTCATCTTCAGGCTCCACCTCTAATTCTAATTCTCTTGTCATTTCCACTACATCTGCAGTTACTTCCTCCATGATGTCTTAAACCTCTCAAAGTCACCCATGGAGGTTGAAACTGACTTCTTCCAAACTCCTTTAATGTTGATATTTTGACCTCTTCCCATGAATCATGAATACTCTTAATGACATAGAGAATGGTGAATCCTTTCCAAAAGGTTTTCAATTTACTTTGCCCAGATCCATCAGAGGAATCATTGTCTGTGGCAGCTATATCCTTATGAAATATATTTATCAAATAGTAAGACTTGAAAGTCAAAAGTACTCCCTGATCCATGGGCTGCAGAATGAATATTATGTTAGCAGGCATGGAAACATTAATCTTCTTGTACATCTCCATCAGAACTCTTGAATGACTAGGTACATTGTCAATGAACAGTAATATTTTGAAAGAAAAACTTTTTGAGCAGTAGGTCTCAACAATGAACTTAAAATACTCAGTAAGCCATGCTGTAAACAGATGTGCTATCATGCAGGCTTTGTTATTCTATTTATAGAGTTCAGGCATACTAGATTTAGCACAATTCTTAAGGGTCCTGGGATATTTGGAGTGGTAAGTGAGCATTGACTTTAACTTAAAGTCACCAACTGTGTTAGAGTCAGCCTGTCCTTTGAAGCCAGGCATTGTCTTCTCCTCTCTAGCCGTGAAAGTCCAAGATGGCATCTTCTACCATGAAGCAGTTTTGTCCACACTTAAAATTTGTTGTTTAGTATAACTGTCTTCATCAATTATCTTAGCTAGATCTTCTAGATAACTTGCTGCAGCTTCTCCATCAGTACTTGCTGTTTTGTCTTGCACTTTTATATTATAGAAATGACTTCTTTTCCTAAACCTCATAAGCCAAACTCTGGTAGCTTTTAACCTTTCTTCTGAAGCTTCCTAACTTTTCTCAGACTTCATAGAATTGAAGATAGTTGGGGCCTTGCCCTGGTTAGGCTTTGGCTTAAGGAATGATGTGGCTGGTTTGATCTTCTATCCAGACCACTAAAACTTTCTCCACATCAGCAATAAGGCTGTTTCACTTTCTTACCATTCGTGTGCTTACTGGAGTAGCACTTTTAATTTCCTTCAAGAACTTTTCCTTTGCATTCATAACTTGGCTAACTGGTGCAAGAGGCCTAGTTTTTAGACTATCACAGCTTTTGACATGCCTTCCTCACTAAGCTTAATCATTTGTACCTTTTGGTGTAAAGTAAGAGACACACAACTCTTTCTTCCTTTCACTTGAACACTTAGAGGTCACTGCAGAGTTACTATTGGCCCAACTTAATATTGTTGTGTCTCAGGAAATAGGGCGGCCTTGGGAGACGGAGGGAAACGGAGGAATGGCTGATCAGTGGAGCAGTCAGAGAACATGCACACATTTATTAAGTCTGACATTTTATATGGGTACAGTTGGTGGTGCCCCAAAACAGTTACAATAGTAACATCAAATAACACTGAACACAGGCCAGGAGAAGTGGCTCACACCTGTAATTCCAGCACTTTGAGAGACCAAGGCGGGTGGATCACTTGAGGTCTGGAGTTTGAGACCAGCCTGGTCAACAAGGCAAACATCTCTACTGAAAATACAAAAATTAGCCGGGCATGGTGGTGCATGTCTGTAATTTCAGCTACTTGGAAGACTGAGGCAGGAGGCAAAGGTTGCCATGAGCAGAGATCGTGCCACTGCACTCCAGCCTGGGCAATGGAGTGAGACACTGTCTTAACAACAACAAAAAAGAACACTGATCAAAGATCACCATAACAGATATAATAATGATGAAAACGTTTGAAATATTATGAGAATTACCAAACTGTGACACAAGACATGAAGTGAGCACATGGTTTTGGAAAAATCAGGGTTGCCACAAACCTTCCATTTGTAAAAACTGCAATCTATGAAGCACAATCAAAGAAAGAACAATAAAATGAGGGGTGCCTAGATAGAGGTTCTTTTATAATGCAAATGCTTTTATTTTTTTCTCAAATGTAAACACTTTTTGTTAAAAAATTCAAATGAATCAAAACAAAATTCTAACAAAAACCATAACAAAGAAAGTTAAGCTTTTGAAATCTTACCATTCCAAGACAAGCCCAGTAAACTTTTTGGTGACATCCTTTTAACTGTTTTTATATAGGTATTTTCATGACCAACTTTATTAATCCAGCACTGAGAGATTTTTCTAAACTTGGGCCTTTCGGTACTAAACCGCGGACAGTCCCAGGCAAACCAGGATGTTGGTCGCCCTAGATGTAAATGTAGGTTTATATTACCATTTCAATGGTGTCATAGTACAGAGTGTTTCATCGTATGGATTTGTCATAACTCATTTAAACAGAATCACTAGTGGAGATTTAGGTTGTTTCTAATTTTAAGCCATTGTTTCTATTATAAACCATCTGTGATGAACATCCTTTCATGTACGTCCTTGCACACTTGAAAATTATCTGTGTGGGGTTTTTTAAATGAAGTTTCTAAGAGTACATACGTTTTACATTTTGCTGTATACTGCCAATTTATTCTATTTTTTAAATATTTTTTTAATTCGCACCTTTGACCAGTTGAGCCTGAGACTGACAGATTTTTCATAACCTCGTTGATTCCGAGTTTTGCCAATCTTTTAAAATCTTTTCTAATCCGATGGGCAATTCACTTCAAATTCTTAATGCATATATTTATTTTATGGACAGAGCATTATTATTTTTCTGTCCAAAAAGTCATATGCTTTATTTTGAAGATACCATTTAATAATCTATTTTTAAAAGTTTCATTGAATATAATTTACATACTACAAAATTAACCTGTTTTAAGAATACAAGTAGATGAATTTTAGCATTGTTACAGAGTTGTCAGTCATCACCACCATCTAACTTTGGAACATTTTCGTTACTTCAAAAAGAAACCTCATGCCCATTTACATTTGCTCCCCATTTCCACTCCTAGCCTCGTTTAACTGCAAATCTTTCCATCCCTGCGTATCCCAGAGCTAAAACTGCTGGCCATACCTAGTGTAGGGTGACCATCCTGGTCTGCCCAGGACTGGAGGATCTCCAGGGTCGTGGGTTGTCCATACCTGGGCAGACTAGGGCAGTATATAGACTTAGAATATATAAAGAAAGTCAGTCATTTGACCATAGTGCTTTTCCTAAGCCAAAACTTTCAGATCTCCTTTTCTTCTGTCGTGTTTCATTTGACCTCTGCCTAACGAGGTGGCCTGATTTGGTAGGTCAGGCAAAGACATTGTACAAAGGGACACCCCTAAAAATCAAGGTCTGTAAAACATTCTGAGTTGAATAGAATCTAACAACGAAGCTCTCCACAAGGAGCTCCTGACTCTGAAACAATTAGTTGTCTTAAATTATTGGCACACATTGGCATCATGACTATTTCATGTTCCTCACACACAATCCTTCTCCATCCGGCCATAATGTTGAGATCAGAGAGTCAGTACCTCAACTACAACCAGAAGTAAGAAGAAGGAAGAGGGATATTGCAATACTGCAAGAGCAATTGCTGAGTGCCTGGCATGTGCTACAGACTTCTCTGCATCCTCTTCTTTAATCTTTACCACCCCCTCCAGAGGTTAGTATCATTAATCCCACTCTACAAATGAGGAAACTCAAACCCAGACAAATAAAGTCACTTGCCCAGGGCACACAGGTTGGGTAACAGGCAGGATTCAAACTCAAGTCGCAGCCCAACACCAAAGCCTGGATTCATACTGTTATCTGCATGGTCTCCTGGAAGCAGTGAAGGGACTAAATACGTTAACTTAGAATATATAAAGAAATATACTTTCCAAGTTTACATCCCTTTTCCTACAAACACAGAAACACAAAACCACATTGAGGGGATTTTTCCCCAAAAAATGCCTTCTCTCTAGTGAACTAGCATTAAGGTGACATGGGGGCTGAGGAGGAGGAGTGTTGAAGGATGTTCAAGTAACAGGAAAGCCAATATAATTCAAAGTGAAATTGATTTAAAATTTTGCTAAGATTTTTTATGCTTGCATATTTCACACTTATAGCATACCTTTAGTCTTATTTACAGTTTTAATTAAATATATACTTCAGTATTTTACATAGTGTATAAAAATATAGTTCTATATAAATATTTCTTAGGGAGATCTGCAAAAGTGTCTCTTATAATTGATATGATGTTTCAAAATACACAGTGTTTCATAATCAGATACATTTCCTGAGCTTAATGGTAGAAGGCACCTCACATTTATATTTACTAGTTTTTAATTATCTTATTATGTATAGTTGTGATTTACCCAGATTTACCCAGACAGGAGATCTAGGAAGTAGTATATTTGAAGTTACTGGATAATTTTCATTTATATTTGCCTAAAACTTTTCTCCTTCTTAGAATAATTGGAGGAGACAGAGATAAAAACCTCAGCCTTGCTCTTATACCACCAACAGATACCGATCGTTCTATATATCAATCTGCAGCAAAACATTGCTTGGCCATAAAGTTGAAACATGCAGCCAATGTCAGGGCTCGCATATTTAAACCCACAGCACTGAGAATATATACATAAAAGTCTAACATGTCAGACTTAACGTTTCTAGATTTCCCTGGTAACTACTGGCATAAAAGGGTGGTGTGAGGAGAACCATGTGAACATGGCTTACACTTTATCTGTATCTGAAAATGAGAAGGTCAGCCTTTTGGCCATAAACATTTGCGTTTCGTAACACTGCATACTGTTGTTTTTCAAACACTTTATAATGTGGGTGGATTTTTACCACTGCCTGCAGCTTGCCTGGTTAATTTACTGTTGATTCAGCCTGGCCCTGGTCCATCAACCTGAATAAGGGATTAATTACGAAGTGGAGAAAATTATCCTGCACATGAAAGCAGGGCTTTCTCTTCTGGGTTCCAGGACCAAACCTGTGTTGAGAACTTACAAGAGATAAGATGATGGAACTTACAACCCTGTGTTGAGATGCTTACAAGAGATAAGGTGATGGAAAGAAAGAAGGCTTGCCTGGGAGTTTAAGTGTTAAGCTTAGATGTGCTGACCAGCTTCTAAGTGTAGATGAGCTTCACCATTGCATGAGGATGGTTGGTGTGTAGTTGACCGTTGCACAGATCCCATCCCAGATGGCAATGAGAATAGCCAATAGAGCTCCTTAGAACAACATAAAGGTGTATTTTATTCATTCTTTTCTCTGTTAAATATTTATCAGGCAAAAGCTCCACATGCTAAAATGTAAGAATCTAATGATGAATAGTATTAACACTTTCTCAGCTCATGACAACACAAGTCAAATGAAAAAACATATATATTTACAGATGTGACTTATAGATTAGCTGAACTCTTTGAAATGTTTTCAATCATTATCTATTTTTCCCCAACTTAATTGAATTAGCCTAGCCATGCTTTCCGATGTAATCCACAAATATTTATTGGGCGCCCACTGAGATCAGGGTTCTGGGTAAGCACTAAGGATGAACAATGAACGAAAGAGACCTAGTCCTAATCTTTACGGAAGCTACAATATAATGTTGGGCCAAACATCATCTTTAGAAACTGTACTGAGTGTTGTGAAAGAAAAGAAGAGGGTGCTACAGGTATGTATAGCAGGAGGCCTCAATCTAGGCTTCAAAGCAGAGGTCAGGAGGTGCAAGGAAGGCATCCCAGAGAAAATGATGTTGAGCTGAAAACTGTAAGAAGAAGAAAGGGGAAAAAAGGAAGGTTCCAGGCAAAGTGAATTGCATGTTGGAAGGCCAGGAAGTGGGAGGAGCCTGGTACATTTAAGCACGTGGAAGAGGGCTGCTATAGCTGCTGTGCAAAATTCAAAAGGGAATATGGTTTAAGATGAAGCTAAAGAGGCAGAGAAGAATCAGATTCTGCACATTTGATAAGAAACTTGATCTTCCTCCTTGAAGCACTGGGAAGTCATCCAGAGAATTTAGGCTGGGTACCGTAGACAGAATAATGTCCCCTTCTCACAAAAATGTATGCATGATGATCCCTAGAAACTGTGAATACGTTACCTTACATGGCAAGAGATGTTGCAGGTGTGATTAAATTAAGGATCTTGAGATGTGAAGAGTATCCTGGGTTTTCCAGGTAGGTCCAGTATAATCAGGGTCTTAATATGAGAAACAGGAAGTCAGGAGAGTCAAAAGCATCCTTTCCTGAAGGAGTTATATGGGTTTCTTTGTGTCCAAGTTTATAGAGATAGAGATGTAACGATGAAAGAAGAGATCAGGGGTGAGGGGAAGAAAGATGGAGAGGAGGGAGGGAGAGATGTGGGGAGGCTACACTGCTGGCTTTGAAGATTTGAGGTTGCTACATTTCTTGGCTCTGGCTTGACCATGAACCAAGTAATTCAGGCTACTTGTAAAAGCTGGAAAGGGCAAGAAAATGGACTCTCCTCAATAGGAACGCGTGTACACTGTTGGTGGGAGTGTCAATTAGTTCACCCATTGTGGAAGACTGTGTGGCAATTCCTCAAGGATCTAGAACTAGAAATACCATTTGACCCAGCAATCCCATTACTGGGTATATACCCAAAGGATGATAAATCAGGCTACTATAAAGACACCTGCACGTGTATGTTTATTGTGTGGATGAACCACATTTTAAGCATCCATTCTTCTGTCGATGGATATGTGGGTTGCTTATGCTTCCCTTTGGTTTTTTATTGGTGAGTTTGTCCCCTACATGTGACTCAGCGGGCTGAGCCCCTTCGTGGTATAAACAAATTAAAACTTTCCATCCTGACCCATGCCTGAAGTAAAGGAATAATGGATTCTGTCACCCAACACTTATTAAGCGCCTCATGTATGTCAGTTGGAGGGCTCTCTTTTAGGCCCTGGGGATGATCATGACGAATAAAACAAATTCCTTGCTGTCAGTGATATTTCGTTCTAGTGGGAGAAATTAGGGAATGAACAAACCAAGCAGACGGAAAATTCATTTACTCAACCCTCTTTTGAATATTTACCAAATGCAGGCACCTACCAGTACTGGGTAGACACAGACCTGAATAGAGGAGGAACAGAGCTCATGCCCATGTTTCCCCCAGGAAAGCACAAACACACAATGATAACAGGATGTGCTGGGGGCTACAATCAATGTCTCAGCTGAAATATTTAGGAAACGACAATAGAGGAATTTTTTAAAGGCAGAGAAGGCCAGGCACGTTGGCACATGCCTGTACTCCCAGCATTTTGGGAGGCCGAGGCAGGTAGATCATCTGATGTCAGGAGCTCAAGACCAGCTTGGCCAACATGGCAAAATCCATCTTTACTAAAAATATAACAACAACAACAACTAGCCGGAAGTGGTGGTAGGTTCCTGTAAACCCAGCTACTCAGGAGGCTGAGGCAGGAGAAGCGTTTCAACCTGGGATGTGGAGGTTGCAGTGAATTGAGATCGTGCCACTGCACTCCAACCTGGGTGACAAAGCAAGACTCCATCTCAAAAAGAAAAAAAAAAGCCTTGAGAGAAGAGGAGCACTTTGAGCCGAACCGTGAAGGGCATTCATGTCTTCATGGGGTAGGGACAGGAAGGAGAACCCGGTGGTACAAAAGAAAGGATGGAGCTCACATGCTACAGAGCAAACACCTCACTTCTTCGGGTAGGAGAATATGAGCAGTTGCTGCAGCTCTTAGTCTGGATTTGGGTTTCCTTCTGCTTGGCTCTCAGTTTTGCTTTCACTCCATTTCATCTTTGGTACACAGGGCCTCCTATTCACCACCAGGTCTCCTGCGTGATATGTTTGGGCTTGTAATGTGGTCGTTGATGATCTGGTGTGTGTCCTTTCCCAGTAGATATCCCTGTGGGCAGTGCTGAAATGAACAGTCTCTGTTGCTTCTTGCTTGGTCTCTGCCTCACAAGGGTCCTTTGTGAACAAGAAGGCAGCAGGCCTGTGTGACTTGGAGAGGAGGGGACCCAAGGTTCCATCCTAATCCAGCCCTCATACCCAAAGAGGCATATTCCTCTGCTTCTCCAGTATTGATCAGGAGACTCGCTCTGGAATCAGATGGCCTCACCCAGCTCCCTCTACATGAATCCAGCCCCACCACTGAATTGGGCAAATTAGTTAAGCCTCAGTGCTTTCATAAGCAAAAGGGAGATCAAAATTAATCCCTGGGGGTGTCTGTTCTAAATAAGATCATCATGGGTGAGCACCCCTCACAATGCCCAGCATAGAGTAAACAGTTGAGAAATATTAGCATTAATTTTCTTTTCACTTTCCATGGCCTTTCAACCCAGCACCAAGAACCTGAAGAGATTACAGGGCCCTGAACATAATAGAAAGGCATTATTCCTTTCTTTTAGAACTCCAAATGCAGTAATTATTTACAGGATAATGTTCAGATATTACGGAAGCATTTAATTTTAATTGATCTCTGCACATGAGTAAATGAAGTTTAATAACAAAAGTGGTTTGAGTTTAACTTTATGTTTTAATACCTGAGCAAACTCTCAAGTCCTAGGGATTCCAAAAAGTGCTGCATACAAACACAAGCAGAAGTGACAGCACAGACCCTTTTTCCCCTGTAGCACTTAACAATTTGCAAAACACATCCTACCTACTACCTGGTTTTTCTAGAAGAACAGAAAGGGATCCATTGAGGCTGATGCCCCAGATGTCCTCTAAGTCTCTTGCCCCAGATTGGCTCACAATTGCTTTTTTGGAATGTAGGTACTAAAAAGCCATTAACTTGCCAAATAGGAGGACTTCTCCTCTCTTTGAGACACTCAGTGCCTCCCGTTCCCTGCCGTGGGCTCATCTTCTATCAACCCTCTGAGTCGAGGCATTGCAGCTGTTAGGCATGCAGTCTCTGGAGTCACACTGCATAGGGCTCAAGTCTGCTTTGGTTTCCTCCAACCATGCAACCCTCTGCAAGTTGTCAGCCTCTGTGTGCCTCGGTCTCATCATCTGTAATATGGAATAGTATTTGTATATGTCTTGCTACTATATTCCTTCAGGGTTGACAGGAGGCTTGAATTAGAAAAGACATATAGGGATGGTGCTCAAATGTCACTGCTGACTCTTCCCCCACCTATATTCCTTCCATCAGGGGCTAGACCAGGCACCTGAGAACACAGTAGACTCTCAATGGAATATTCAGTGAATCTTATTTTTCTGTTTTACTGAAGAGTCTAAGGAGGTGTCTGAAGCAGTAGTTTCATATATTCTCTAAGAATGTCTCAAGGGGCAACAATGGGGAAATAAATGAATTCTTAGAAGTTCTTATTTGAAAAAGACACATACGTGTTTAGAGCAGCACAATTCACAATTGTAAAGATATGGAACCAATCTAAGTGCCCATTGACCGATATAAGTGGATAAAGAAAATGGGGGTAAATATACACCCTGGAATGGTACTCAGACATAAAAAGGGATGAAATAATGTCTTTTGCAGCAACTTGAATGGAGCTGGAGGTCATTATTCTAAGTGAAGCAACTCAGGACTGGAAAACCAAATACCATGTGTTCTCACCTATAAAGTAGGAGCTGAGCTATGAGGATGCAAAAATATACAGAATGATATATTGGACTTTGGGTATTTGGAGAGGAAGGTTGGGAGGGGGATGACGGATAAAAGATTACATATTGGATACAGTGTACACTGCTCAGGTGATGGATACTCTAAAACCTCAGAATCCACCACTGGAGAATTCATTCACGTAACCAAAAACCATCTGTATTCCCAAAACTACTGAAATTTAAAAAATAACAATAGAAAAGAAATAAATTCTTAGGAAAAAAGGCAAAACAAGCTAGAATTCATCTGTACTTCATTTTTTAAAATGGTCAGGTTCAAAGCTGCTATGCAATACTGGGGCAACACTAAGTATCATTGAAATTATTTGTCTTTTTTTATTTTTAGTCAACCTGAAGTGAACAATATTTTAACACAAAGCACATTAATTTATGCGGCAACTCGTATATAATGAGCAGGTTCAATAACAGATAATTATATGGAAAGTACTTAAATGCTAACTATGTACTTTTAAAATGCTGCAGAAGTAGGTTCATAATTAAATTATAATTACAAGTAAAAATGGAGACAATGATCATTCCCTGAGAAATCTGCACATTTTTATTTCCAGGGTTGTGTGCAGCTTCTCTAACACTCTGATTCATTACTTTGTTGGTAGCTCCACTCTGATCTGACTCGTTTTGCATGATGGATTTTAAATTTAAAATTAACTAAAATTATCTTTCAGATTACTAATTACCATATGCAATGATTTCAATAGAATACCCAGGTTGCCATTAAAAAATAGTTTGTGAGCATGTAAGTTTGAAATTGTGGAAGATTTATAGTGGAGAGAAAAGGGAACATTGGCTGATCATCTAATAGAAACTAAACAATTGGCAGAAATTGAGAAAGCTTTAAAACAAGTTATGAACTACTTGTAGAGAGGGATACACATAACTATTAAAGTGGCAAAGTCAGAAGACTTTTCAAAACTTGATATCATTTATAACTCATCCAGTTGCAAGTGAAAGAAGCACACCTGGCCGGGCGCGGTGGCTCACTCCTGTAATCCCAGCACTTTGGGAGGCCGAAGCGGGTGGATCACGAGGTCAGGAGATCGAGACCATCCTGGCTGACACGGTGAAACCCCGTCTCTACTAAAAATACAAAAAATTAGCCGGGTGCAGTGGCGGGCGCCTGTAGTCCCGGCAGCTCTGGAGGCTGAGGCAGGAGAATGGCGTGAACCCGGAAAGTGGAGCTTGCAGTGAGCCGAGATCGCGCCACTGCACTCCAGCCTCGGTGGCAGAGCGAGACTCCGTCAAAAAAAAAAAAGAAAAGAAAAGAAAAGAAAGAAGCACATCTGAATTGTCGAAGAAAAAGACAAAGATTTATTGGTTCATAAATCTAATAAAAAGTTCAAGAGTAACTAATTTCAGGTCTGGCAGGATCCAGAGTCTGAAATAATGTCACTATAGTTTAACTTCTTACTAACTTCGATACTCAATTCTGGTTTTCTCAATGGTCATTTTTCTCAGACAGGGACTCCCCATATGGTGGAAAGAAATACCTTTCAGATGCACCAGATTCACATCTTCAAAGCTGAGGAAGCCCAGTGGAAGAGGAGTGGATTTTTTTTTTTTTTTTCCTAAGAGCTTCAGAAAAAGTCTCAGGTCTGAATCTCATTGGTTCAAAGACAGTCAAGTTGCCTTATCTGAACCAATCTCTGTGGTAACCAGGGTAGTGCGTGCTATGATTGGCCAAGAGTTACAAGCCCTCACCTGGAGCTACAGTTATCATACACTAATTTATAGGGGCTGAGATTCCAAAGGGAAACTGAGTTGGTGCTTCCAGAAGAAATATAAAGAGATGCCTGGATGCCAAAAGCTCTCTGGGTGAACAGTGAGCCTAACCAGACTTTGTCCTCATTCTCTCCTTCTCTTAATCTTAATTAAATAAGGGTTTCCATCTCTGCTTAGCTTTTCCTTACCCCAAAATGAGTCCTTTTGCCATTTGGTCAAATCAGTGCATTTAAACTAACATATGCTTTATATGGGCCAGAGAAAAATTTTTAATGCATATCTCAATCTCTCTGCCACCACCATTCACCCTAACTTCTTGCTATGGTAATATTCACATTACACAAAGTAGAGGAAATTATGTATTGAACCTCCATAAATCTATCACTCAGCTTCAAAAATTATAACCATGTGCCAAATGTATTTTATCTATACCCTCCATCCTCCACACTTTTTATGGTCAGAGAACTTTAAAGCAAACCTCCAATGTTATGTTTCAATATTTCATATGAATATCTAATAAGGACTTTATAAAAGCCTAACCACCATGTCATTTTCATGCCTATCACTGTTAATAATGCCTTAATATCACCATGAGTACATGTCTATATTTCCCCTTGATTGACTCAAAGATGTCTTTCTACAGCAGGTTTGTTTGAATAATAAAGTCTCCACACTGCATTGTCATGATGCTTAAGGCTCTTTTATTCTATATCAATTTTCCCCTATACTTTCTGTTATTTTCAGGTCATTGCTTTATGAGACAACCAGACTATGTCATTTGTCCTGAAGAATGTCCCCCATTCTGAATTTAGTTGGTTGCTCCCTTGTGGTGACATTTATCCTGTTCTTCTGTCCCTCTTATTTCCTGAAGCCTGGTAATTTGATCTAGGGTCTTGATTAGATTCAAGGTCAGTTAATTTTTTGTTTGTTTGCAACTGGTTCCATGTAAATGCCTTCCTACTGTGCTTTTACAGTTAACACAAACCCCTCCCTCCTCATGGTCTGCTTCACTCTCACTAGTCTTTAATTTCATTGTCTCTCTCTCTCTCTCTCCTGATACCTCTGGCATGCTTTGATTATTTCTCTCTCACCAAGCTCCTGAACAACTAGAATACTTCTTTCTTCCAAGAATGGTCATCCCTTCTCTCCTGGCCCAGCTAGCTAACACCTTGTTAGGGAAACCATCTCCAACTCCTACTGACCAGGTTCAATCTTCCCACCAAATGCTCCCATAGCATCACCCCATTCTCCTTTGCAGCCTTATCACTATTGCAATTTTCCATTTATTTTGTGTGATTTTTAAAATAGTATTTGTCCTCCTCTGGACAATATATACTTCATGAAAAAAAAGGACAGTGTTTGATACATGTTTGTTGAAAGTATAAATTTGTTTTTAAAAAGTATACACAAAATATGTATACACCATCCCCAGGTCAGTCTATTTCCTTAGGCCTTACAAATATGTTATTTTATTGATAGTAAAAGCTACCAGTTATTTTTACTAGTTTTATGCCATGTACCCTGATAGTTTATTTTGCACCCTATTTGTAAGCATTACAATTACACCACCAAGTGGATGTTAACGTCCCATTTTACAGATAAGGCAATGAAAACTTAGAGAGGTTAAGTAATTCACCCAACACACCAAGCCAGACCTTTGCTGAGCCATGATTATCCTTTATCCTTTTAATCACCCTACAAGATAGTGTCAGAGGTGTTTGAACCAGAACAACTCCATCTTGAATAGGGGCTGGGTAAAATGAGACTGCAACCTACTGGGATGCATTCCCAGAGAGTAAAGCGTTCTAAGTCACAGGATGAAATACAAGATCAGTACAAGATACAGGTCATAAAGACCTTGGTGATAAAACAGTTTGCAGTAAAGAAGCTGGCTAAAATTCACCAAAACCCAGATGGTGACAGGAGCGTCCTCTGGTCATCTGTGCTGCTACACTCCCACCAGTGCTATGACAGTTTACAAATGCCATGGCAACATCAGGAACTTACCCTATATGGTCAGAAAAGGGGAGGCATGAATAATCCACCCTGTGTTTAGCATATCATCAAGAAATAACCATAAAAATGGGCAACCAGCAGCCCTCGGGACTCCTCTGTGGATAGCCATTATTTTATTCCTTTACTTTCCCTGTAAATTTGCATTCACTTTACTCTATGGACTCTCCCTGAATTTTTTCTTGTGCAAGATCCAAGAACCCTCTCTTGGGGTCTGGATTGGGACCTCTTTCTGGTAAAAATAATGTTTTTGTTCTCATTTTAGACATACAGTGGCCAGTCATCCCACTTTGCTGTGACTGAGGTGATTCCAGAACATGGCACTTCAGTGCTCCAACTGGCAAAGACCTGGGCCAACTGAGACAAGTTGGTCACTCTATTCACAGATGAGACTCAAGGATACTCACTCATTACTTGAGTAATGAGTAATTAGGGTGCTATCCCACATATTTCAATTCCTAAAGCCCACAGTTTCTACTATGTCACACCACGATGGCTAAGTGTTAGCTTGTAATTATAAAAATGGGTACTCCAAAGCTTAACCTCCGGGTCACTATCCTAATTAGACATTTACTCTTTTGTTTCAAAGAGAAGAACTACAACTAGAAAAATTTCCCAATTTTTCACTTTGGAATCAAAAGGACTTCAACTTTTTCTGGCCAAGAAGACTATACTCTTTTGTGTGATTCTGAACCCCTCTTCTTCATGGCCAATGGCATGACATTCTGTTGTGTTCTCAAAAGATACCAAATACTAAAAATATAGATTTTTCACCATAAATTATCAAGCTCAAATCTAATTAATCAAAAGCATGGTACCCAGTCACCTTTAACTGTTTCCTCTGCATCTTGATATGATATAAAATGACTCTGGAGCAAATTCACTTGTGATAATTAACTAGTCTGTTTATTTGGTTTCAGTTTTATCACAACTATAATGCACCCACTACATGCCTTAGCCCAAATAGCAACAGCAGTATTAATGAGAGGATAATTCCTGCAATTTGGGGAAGATTGTGCAAACAAGTTGGAATGTCTGCTAAATCTCTACTAATGTTCAAACACACTTCATCAGACTTATCAAAACAGCAAATCAAGCTACCACTTAAAAAAATAGTTCAGATGAAACAGCTGTACTCATTGGAATATTCATTCACTTTGAAGAAGAACACTCAGTGAAATGGCTTTTAATCCTTCTAGGACACTCGAACCTCAGGGGTTCTGGGCAAGTGATGTCTTTATTATGCTTCTATGAGATCACTGAGCTTCCCAGTTGAATTTGAAATGTATTTACTGCAAGAGGCCTATCTAAAGATCAAAAGCCAGGTAATGTCCTCGACCAAGAACAATTAGCAAAGTTGGTTCTTCCTTACCTCCTTTAGCAAGGAGAATCATTGTTTTGCATTAAGGAATATGTTCAGTCTTTATTAAAATCATTTGGGCACCTCAGGGAAGAAAATTCTATGTGCTTAGAATCTCACAAAAATGAATGACCTGAGCAGGTAGAGTTCATGACAAGAGATCAGACCCAAACAACATTTTCATGAGCAGATACATTAAGCAAGCTTGTAAAGAATAATTACGGTGATATAACAAAACTCATGTCTATTTATTAAACATTTAAATTAATAACATAGAAAAAATAAAGATTATTGTCAATGTCAAATGTAATTAAGGCAAGAGTTTACTTGGATGTTCTTATTCAATCTCCGAATCAAATGTGATCAGCACTATCATAATCCCCATTTAACAAACTAGACCAGGGGTCAGCAAACCATAGCCCACGATCCAAATCCAGCCTACTCCTTTTAAAAAATATATATAAAGCTTTATTGTAACACAGCCATGCCCATTCACTTACGTATTGTCTGTGACTGTTTTCCCAGTGCAATGCCAGAGTTGAGTGGTTGAGCTACAGACTGTCTGGCCTAAAATATTTATTACCTGGCCTTTTATAGAAGTTTGCCAACCCCTAGACCAGACATGAGGCTCAAAAAAGAAAACATAAATGTCTAATTACAAATTAGTTTCAGTTCTACAAAGGGAATAAAAAGAGACACTATATGAATTTATTAAGACAGCAGTAATACTATTTGCTTAATATAGAGTTCTGTGTTTTTGATGCAGGATTGTTTGCTTTGTAACTTAGCTAGGTCCTGGTTCTTGTCTCATACTCAGGAGGAATTAGGCATGTAGACACTTGGAAAGTGAGTCAGGAAGGAAGTTTTATTGAGTGGTGAAACACCTGTCAGTAGGGAGGAGCCTCAAGGGTGGTCCCACTACCCAAAAGCAGGAGAGTTCCCGGTATGGCTGAGCCCGGGGCTTTCTATGGGCTCAGAATAGGGAGTGTGTGCTAATTGGTTTGTGAGTATGCAAAAAAGGTTAAAGTGAAGACATCACTCAAAGGTGGGCAAAATAGTGTAGCAAACCAATTAGGAAAGGGTAGGTATATGTAAAACAGGTGAAGGATGGGGATCAATCAGAGGAAAGCACACCAAATGGAAAGCGGGGTTTTCAATTCAGTGTGAGGATTTACCCAGCACTGTTTTGGGCTTGAAGATCAGGTTTCACCAGGAATCTGCCCTTATCTGCCTAGGCATTTGTCTGCCTTCTGCCTCTAACATTTTTTTAAAGCCAGCGAGAGCATCCCCCAGAAAAGAGACTCTAGGCTTTAAAGGAAGTTTCTTCTACTTTTCTCTCCCCATTGCATTAAGGAAACTTCATCCACACAAATTTATCTGAACCCTCAGCATCCTTCCTAACTTCTTGTCTTGCCTTGCTTTCTCATCAAACTCTGGGGCTATGATTTGGTGATTTGCTTTCAGACTCTTATTTCCTCACTTGACTTTTCCAATTTGGCAAATTTTCTGCCATTGACTCAGTATCATATCTCAGCAGGACCCTGACTCCAGTTTCGGTCTATGCCTAGGTTTTGGCCAGCAGCCTAAAAACATTCTTATTCCTAACCTCAACCTGCCCTTGGCTTCTCTCTCACTTTCTTGGTGCTGACAGCTCAGATGGTCACCACCACATCATGAGGGTCAACATCAAACATCAATGACACAGATGCATTTTAAGGTGTATTTTTTTAGAAGGCAGTTTAAATTTTACAAGTAATGCATGAGTTTCTTCTATTTGTAAAGTTCAAATATTGCAGATGAGGCTAAATCCCTTAAGCCAGCATTTCCTGACCATCCCACAATAAGAAGTCAGCACAAACACCCAATCGATTGACAAAAGAAATTAAAGTTTGAAATACAAAGTGTTGGTGAAACCATGGGCCTGCGGTTTCTCTCACAGACTCCTAATAAAATTGGGGGGCATTTTGACAATGTCGGTTAAAATTTACAAAATCTATGTCCCAGCAAAACTACTACATGGTATTTACCCTACAGTAATAGTCAAAGATCAGGACAAAAAAGACTCATAGATGCACAGTGTGCAGTGGTTGTGATAGTAAAAATAAACAACTTTTATATAATTTTAAAATGTGGCAGGATTCATGGCATTTGCAACATGTAACTACAAACGTATAAGCCATGTCACTGTAGATTCTTATTTGCAAGGTTCTTCCTTTTCTTCATTCTTTTCACCAAATCATTTATATTTAATAGTAAGGTGAACACATTAAGTGAGCTAGGAGGGAATTTTAGAGTTCTTTCCTCTTCCCTTTGTCCCAAATAGCAATGAGCAGATAGAAAATAGAAACTGAGATTCCAAGAGAGTAAGGTTTTTTAGAAAAGAAATAGGAGATATTAGTAGATCTGAAATGAAGGAGACAACCCTTGGTGAAGTTGCAGTGAGACAACATAAGGCAGAATGCCCAGAACCACTGTGGTACATCATAGATAATCAGTAAAAATTCACCATGTCTGGATCAAATTCTGTTTTTTCTACCATCCATATTGTATTCTTGCTCTGATTATACAAACTCCATGCAAATATTATCTTCTTACTTAGCTTTAAGACTTACCTTTATTGCTAGCTTTGGCTATAAAGGACAGGACTTAAATGAGATCCACATCCATATAAAAGCTGTGTGACCACACACTATCTAATTTTGGGGGAGTTCCCTGGTAATATGGTTTGGCTCTGTGCCCCCACCCAAATCTCATCTTGAATTGTAATCCCCATGTGTTGAGGCAGGGAAGTGATTGGATTATGGGGGTTGTTCCCCCATGCTGCTCTCATGACAGTGAGTTTGATGGGATCTGGTGGTTTGACAAGTGTCTAACTTTTCCTCCTTCACTTTCTCTCACCTGCCACCATGTAAGATGTGCCTCTTCCCCTTTTGCCATGATTTTAAGTTTCCTGAGGCCTCCCCAGCCCTGTGGAAGTGTGAGTCAATTAAACCTCCTTCCTTTACCCCTATCTCAGGTAGTATTTTTTATAGCAGTGTGGAAATGGACTAATATAACTGGTGAACTTTTGATTCCAACTTTTCTACATGTTAATCTCTTGGTAACACCCTCACAGACACACCCAGGAACACTACTTTGCATTCTTCAATCCAATCAAGTTGATACTCAGTATTAACCATCACATGGCCATTGGCTTCTATGACCATTTTCTATAAAGTGGAATCATATCATTTATGTGAATCTAAGTTACAGCTAATCTGAGAATTTAACAGCCACATACCATCTGCCACCCCAGTACTTACCAAAATCTCATTATTTCTTTTGTACACACATACACACACACACATACACACCCCGACATAAAGGTTATGGAGGCCTCGCACTTAAAACAATGAAAATAAATCCTGAAAGCGGGAGGAATACTTCAGAATTCTCTATTTATCTCCTCCTGTATCATAAAAGACTGCATGAAAACCTTGAACGCTCTTCTTGAAACAATTCAGGGGATTTTCAAGGCTAATTCTGATGCCTCAGGATTTTTGCCATGTGTGCTTACTGGCTTCCGAACCCAGCCCTGTGTAAGGAGAAACCCATCTTACTGGTCCTGAGAATGTGCTCCCCTGCTCCCTGAATCAGTTGCTCATGAGACTCTAGAGCCAGTGATAGCTGATCTCCAGCAGCTACCACAGTGCCTGATGCTCAATAAGAACTTACTAAATGAAGGAATTAATGCAATAGGAATCAAAATGAATGCTTTGGCTTAGGAGCTAACATGCAAAGACATAATAGATCAACCTAATGCCCATAGGTGAGTCAATAGCTGAATAAACTAAGACACGTTCATAGTTTAGAATGCTAGGTGGCTATTTAAGGAAACAGCAGGCATATAATAGGTCTATATAATAATAGGCATGGAAAAATAATAACTCAGAAGTACAGAGGTATTATTACTGAGTGAAAAAATTTCAGGACAACATTCAATAGCATGATGCCATGTATATAAACAAAAACTTTTTAATCTACATAATTTCTATGGGTATGCATATCCACACAGCTGATACCTAGAATTATATAATTAATAGAAGTTACCTTTAAGGAGTGGAAGAGTGGGTCAAAGGAGGTGGTAGCCTTATGTGTCATGTTTTATTTGTTATATGGGGAATTTGTATCTTCCTTATGCAATTAAAATAATTTTTTAAAGGGCATTGAGGAGGTGATGATCACATAGGCCTATCTTGTTCAGTTTCATTATCAGGAACCCTCCCATCAATAAGCAAAGGCAGAGCTACCCCATAAAAAGCCCCTGTCTCTACTCAGCCTTGTAGGACTCTCACCAAGCTCTTCCTCCTGGTCGCTCATTCTTGTCAAGCCACTTGCTCCATTCTGACATCTCTCATTCTGATCGCACTGGCTCATGCTAGCTTTCATCTATCTCTCTGCCTACCCTGTGCCCACTCCCAGGATGCCAGAACCCAGCCCTTGTATAGCTCCTGGATGCCCCTAATCCAAGGACACTATGATTCTAACAAGATGATGAACTAATGGTGAGATCAAAATGTGAGTGATTGGTGATTTGCTAAAATATAAAAAGCCCCGAATTTACTAACCAATTTTTAGATACTCAAAGGCAAAATTCAGTCTGATGAAAGCAGCCAAATCTGTGAGTTTACAATGTTCCGAAAATAAAATCATCAGCATCATCCTCATCCTAACCATCAGTCTTTGAGACATTACTACAGTTGATTCTCATCGTTCATGGTAGTTATGTTTCATAAAGTTGCTATAAACACTGAATTAACAAATAATGAACCATTGTTTCCAGAGGAAATAGAAGGCTAGACTCCTAAGTGCCTCTAGTCACAATATATTAATCAACCAATTAATATATAACCCTGTTATATCATATGTGTTTCTGTTTAATACATATGATTGATTCACTATCATCAAACTCACAGCCAACAGCACTATAACTCATGCCTGAACAAAGCTTATCTAATGTATGTATGTTCTTTATAAGGCACATCATAGCCTTCTTGTCTTTAGAAGCACTGTAGAGCGCGTCAGGGATATACTTGCGGATATTTTCATCAAAATCACCAACAAAAAACACAAACATGCCAAAAATGGCACTAAATAGACTGGAAACGAACAGTTTACACAATAAGTGCTGAAACAAGAAAACAGAACATTGCCTTGTTTAACCTCAGCTGAGAATGTGTATGTCGGTCAGGCGCGGTAACTCATGCCTGTAATCCCAGTACTTTGGGAGACCAAGGCGGGTGGATCACTTGAGGTCAAGAGTTCGAGACCAGCCAGGCCAACATGGTGAAACCCCATCTCTATTAAAAATACAAAACAATTAGCCAGGCATGGTGGCACGCACCTGTAATTCCAGCTACTTGGGAGGCTAAGGCAGAAGAACTGCTTGAACTCGGGAGGTGGAGGTTGCAGTGAGCCAAGATCGTGCCACTGCACTCTAGCCTGGGCAACAGAGCAAAATTCTTTCAAAAAAAAAAAAAGAGAACTTAGAGAATGTACATGTGCATGCGAGGCAACTCAACTTTCATTGCTCTCCTAATGTCTGTGAATAATCTTGCAAGTGTTGCTGGTATGGACTTTGGGGTTACCCACAAGTGTTAGCATGTAGGCAAATTTTCAAATACAGAATCGGCAAATAATGATGGTGCACTGTGTACACTCAACACCTGAAATATTTTTGACTTTTTTTTTTAGTTGTGTATCAGCCTTTTGGAGTAGACACTATTATTATTCCAATTTCACAAAAGAAGGTAAAAGCTTGAAGAGATTACGTGGTTTGACAAATATCATAGAGCTGGGAAATCTTGGATCTGGAGTCACACTTGGGCCTCTGTGATTCTAGAGTCAGAGCCTTGAACTCCTGGTTTGTCACCTATCCAGATGTCTGTAGTCTAAATATAGGTACCCCAGTCTTCATATTACAGTATGACCGCATACTCAGAATCAAATGAAACCACCGTATTGACCATCAACAGAGTGCAGACTCTTTTTCATCAAACCATCCTTTGACCTTGAAAACCTGCCAATCTTAGTGGAGTGGGAACAACTCTTATTGCATGGGACCAAACACTCTAGGTCACAACATTTTTCCTAAATAGAAGTTAAAACTCATTCAAATCTTATGACTTCACCTGACTCCACACCTGGGATATACTTCATACCCTGAAGGTCTCTTTAAGCAGAATGACAAAGGAATCTCATTAAATGTGTGCACTATGGCCTGATACCATGTTCTCATCATAACCCCATAGGTGCCCTCTGATGTCTTGAGACTCTAAGTGGTTTTCAGCATGAAGGATTTTTCAAATAACAGACAATTTGTGAAGGAAAGACGCAGGTCACATTTGCTAAGATTTTTCTGAAAGGAAAAGTTAATACTGGCCTCATTTATATTCTCAATCCCTCCTAAACTTGTCATTTATACTTTTGATCCTTGTTGCCAAGATCATATGTTTTGGTCTACCTTGAATATTTTCTATCCTTTTTCAATATTAACCACCCATATATGGTTCATATAAAGATAAGCAACTTTTTTAAAAAATAGGCATAGAGAACCCACTATGTGCAAGGTACTAAGTATGTTGTTGTGAAGAGCTCATGTTTAAAAAAAAAAAAAAAAAAAACCCTATGATTATTCTCAAGCAAAAAAAGATCACTTGAAACAGACGTGTGTTGGCACAGGTCTTGGTGACAAGCTCTCAAAGAGTGATGGATGCCATGTTTGCAAGGGAGGGGGGCATTTTTGTTGGGGTCATCTCTTTAAAGTAAGTATCTGGGCTCAGAAGACAAGCATGGGTTACAATCCCAGCTCAGCCACTCACTATGTCTTGTGTGATCTTATATGAAACATCCATCTTCTCCGTCAGCTTTCTTCTTGACTAAGTTGTAGGAGACAATAAACTCTATTTCACTGCATTGTTTTGAGGTAAATAAGCTAAGTACAGAAAACGGTATTATCATCATCATCACACATGAAAACAGGTTGTTATATTAAAACAGGGACAGGCTCCCATATATAAACAATGATAGGGTATACACTTCTAGGAATAAAAGTGCCAAAGTCTACTGAGTCATTTCCTAGGTATTTTCATGCATTATGCCACTTAATCTTTACAACAGCCCTCTGAGGCCATTTCCATTCACCTTCACATGTTATAAATAGGGAAAGTGAGTCACAGGGCGGTTAACTGGCATGTTCAAGGTCACAGATTCAGTCATTGACAAAGCAGGATTTAAAATCTGTATACCATGTGCAAAGGACATGAACAGACACTTCTCAAAAGAAGACATTTATGCAGCCAACAGACACATGAAAAAATGCTCATCATCAATAGCCATCAGAGAAATGCAAATCAAAACCACAATGAGATACCATCTCATACCAGTTAGAATGGCAATCACTAAAAAATCAGGAAACAACAGGTGCTGGAGAGGATGTGAAGAAACAGGAACACTTTTACGCTGTTGGTGGGACTGTAAACTAGTTCAACCATTGTGGAAAACAGTGTGGTGATTCCTCAAGGATCTAGAACTAGAAATACCATTTGACCCAGCCATCCCATTACTGGGTATATACGCAAAGGATTATAAATCATGCTACTATAAAGACACATGCATACGTATGTATGTTTATTGCGGCACCATTCACAATAGCAAGGACTTGGAACCAACCCAAATGTCCATCAGTGACAGGCTGAATTAAGAAAATGTGGCACATATACACCATGGAATATTACGCAGCCATAAAAAAGGATGAATTCGTGTCCTTTGTAGGGACATGTATACAGCTGGAAACCATCATTCTCAACAAACTATCAAAAGAACAGAAAACCAAACACTACATGTTCTCACTCATAGGTGGGAATTGAACAATGAGATCACTTGGACACAGGAAGGGGAACATCACACAGTGGGGCCTGTTGTGGGGTGGGGGGTGGGGGGAGGGATTAGGAGATATACCTAATGTAAATGACAAGTTAATGGGTGCGGCACACCAACATGGCACATGTGTACATATGTAACAAACCTGCACATTGTGCACATGTACCCTAGAACAAAAAGTATAATAAAAATAAATAAATAAATAAAAGTAGAAAATAAAATAAAATAAAATCCATATACCTTCACTTCAGAGCCTTTGCTTTTACCCATCACCTGTTTACATCCTCCCAGCCCTGGGAAGAAGCATAAACTAAGGCAAAAACAAACAAACCCTGGAAGGGTGCTCAGGGCAGCAGCTGGATGCTCAAAGACAGCAAGTGGACCAGACAGAGGAGGTGATTTGAAAGCTACATTGAGGAAGAATAAAAAATTAAATGAAGGTATTCGGGTATTGTTTATTGACAAGGTAGAGCCACTGAGGGCTTATGAGTCAGGTGGTGCTGTAAGTTCTGTGCTTCAAGAAGATTAATCTGGTACAATGGATCAGAGAGGAGAGAAAGAAAGACCATTTTGAAGTTCTCTATTAAAATAGCTCAAGCATGACATGATAAGGGCTTAAACTTGGCTAGTAGAAAAAAAGAAAGTATGAGTTTGAAATTGCTTAAAAAGAACAGCTCTCTTCCCCATTTTGTCAGTTCAGTCTTTAGATTATAAGTCTGTATTTTTCCTGCAACAGTAAGCAACACTTTTCTTTTTCCTCTTTCAGAATGTGTTCCATTTTAAATCCTATCCACTGTATTTAAACTTTGTTGTGTTTAGCGTTAAGCTGCAGTGCGGTCATATATTATGATGCCTGGAAAAATCCTCTCAACAGCTCCAGTGCAGAAGTCAGTTAGTGATTCAGAGCAGGGAGCATTAAGGTTAATTACCTAATAATTTACTACAGTGAATGCATCTGTAGACATTTTGATTTTCACTAATTGTGGAGCTGAACAAAGTAAACAACACTCTGTTCATATTCCAGCTGTGAGGAATATGTCAAGGGAATCTTCCCTGTGATTTATAAGCCCATTGCTGTACCCTTGAGCACAAGGCCACTTGATGGGAAGTTGGAAAGACCAATGGTTTTGTGGACTCCATGGATTGGTTTAGTAAAGATTTCCCTTAATAAGACTGCAAGCCGACCTGCCTTTGCTGCTTCGCTGAGTGTGCCATTCAGAGAAACTAGGCAGGAGCAATGCTAATGCAATTTGCTGAGTCCTAGAGTTCTTGTTGTAGACATGCATCATCGTCTGCGCTTGGGGGAAGTCGGGGAACAGGGATAGGATGGGAATGCTAGAACAGTGTCAGAGTTAAGGTAAAATCATTACGTACAGTCAAATCCAGATTCAAAGGCCAGTTCCTCCAATTACTAGCTTGGTAGCCTCAAGCAAGCAAGCTGACCACTTAAAGTATACACTTCTTCATCTAACCGGGAACAATGATACTGCTTTGTGGAATTATCATGAGAACTAAACCTGATACTAATTTATACAGGGCAACTGAGACTTTGGCCCACCCAAATGTCACTACCACTTCCCTTGATTTTCCTCTACAAATTGCCTTTTCTGCTCTCAGACCAAGTGACTGGGATCAGAACTAACCCTCCATCCTGTGTGTCAAAGATGGGCATTTAACCTGGGCTTGGCTAATCACAGCAACTCATCCTCTGGCCGCAGTGATCAGTTCCAGGATGGATATATTACCCAAGGAAGGCCAATCAGGCTAAATAAGGCCCAGCTCAAGTTATTTTCTGCTACTTTCTGGAAAGAGAAGGATGCTCAGTTTGAAAAACTAGAAGATTAGAATGCCAGCTCAGAACAGCTGTATCACCCCCAAAGAGAAGGACCTGATTAAGAAGCCAAGCAGAGGAATACAGACCAAAACCCTGAAGAGAGAACTATTGGGTCCTTAGGATATTGTTTGAGCTCCTGAATGTAGCCATGCCCGAAGGCAGAGATACCAAAACTCTTTGTTTTATGAGCCAATTCATTACCTATTGTGCTTGCGATAGTTTATGTCTGGCTTCTGGAACTTCCAGCTAAGACTCCTAGTACTTCAAAGCTTCGGTATAGTTTGCAATGCATAGAAGGTACTTAATAAATACTCTTTGTTATTATTGTTGCTGTTATTAAAGAATACAGGCCAGGTACAGTGGCTCACGCCTGTAATCCCAGCACTTTGGGAGGCCGAGGCAGGCGGATCACTGGAGGTCAAGGGTTAGAAACCATCCTGGCCAATATGGCAAAAACCCATCTCTACTAAAAATACAAAATTAGCCGGGCATAATGGCACATGCCTGTAATCCCAGCCACTTGGGAGGGTAAGGCAGGAGAATCACTTGAACCTGAGAGGCAGAGTTTGCAGTGAGCCAAAATTGTACCATTGCGCTCCAGCCTGGGCAACAAGAGCAAAACTCCGTCTCAATAAATACATACATACATACATACATACATACATACATACATACATATATACATACATACTCCAATACTCATCCCTATTCTCAAGCCACATTTATTTTCCAAATAATACTAGTTTCTTATGTGGTCCCAAATAAAGCAAATGTTCTAGGTTTAGATCATCTCTTTAAAACTATTAAAAAGGCCTAGAGATGTTTAAAACACTAACAATTCTGAGAGGAGGAGGAGGAGAAATAGAAACAAATGACTGTGGCCTTTTGATCAGATGCCTGGGAATCTGGACAGCATTCTGTCAAGGTTGTATGCTTAACCATCGCTGCCACAGAGTTCAGTTTCCATGAGTATACAGACTTTGCTCATTCATCCTATTCTGTACAGTATGAAGTTTTGCATATTTGCCTTTCAAAGCTCATTGTTGGATGCCTACAGTAACTTGAGAGCTATGCGCCTTTTGACCAAGGTACTATTCAGAGTCCACATTTCAGATGAGGAAGCTGAAGATGTAAGAGATTATGTGACATGATAGTCTCAAGACCCTTGGGGAAGAAAGAGTAGGAATCTGAAACTAAAATCTAAGGAGCATGACTTCCAAGTGCTGCCTTCTCCATAACTATAGAAGGTGATCACAGGAACACATATGGGAGCAACATACTGTAGTGAGTTGGTGCTGGCCACCTGGCCGCAGGCCCTGCCCAACGATATGCTCCCTATTTCCCCTTGAGACAACTATGCAGCCTTCTGAACCTTCTGATCTCCATGTCTAAAACCAGCATGATCACACTCCCTGCCTCACAAGAGACTGAAGCGTAACCACCAAGCCAAGGGGTTCACCTTGCCCACTGCCTAGACAGAGCCAATTCATCAAGACAGGGGAACTGCAATAGAGAAAGAGTAATTCCCAGAGCCGACTGTGTGGGAGGCTGGAGTTTTATCATCACTCAAATCAGTTTCCCCAAGCATTCGGGGAGCAGGGTGTGTAAGGATAACTTAGTGGATGGGGGGAAGCCAGTCAGCCAGGAGGGCTGATTGGTCAGGGATGAAATCATAGGGAGACGAAGCTGTCTTCATGCACTGAGTCAGTTCCTGGGTGGGGGCCACAAGATCAGATGAGCCAGTTTATTGATCTGGGTGGTGCCAGCTGATCCATCAAGTGCAGGGTCTGCAAATATCTCAAGCACTAATCTTAGGAGCAGTTTAGGGAGGGTCAGAATCTTGTAGCCTCCAGCTGCATGACTCCTAAACCATAATTTCTAATCTTGTGGCTAATGTTAGTCCTACAAAGGCAATCTAGTCCCCAGGCAAGAAGGTGGTCTGCTTTGGGAAAGGGCTGTTACCGTCTTTGTTTAAATTATACACTGTAAACTAAGTTTCTCCCAAAGTTGGTTCAGCCTACACCCAGGAATGAACAAGGACAGCTTGGAGGTGAGAAGCAAGATGGAGTCAGTTAAGTCAGACGTCTTTTGCTGTCTCAGTCATAATTTTGCAAAGGCGGTTTCAGAAGGATTAACTGGGATGATGGATTCAAGCACATCTAACACTAAATCCAAAACAAAGGAAGAGTCTGACAAAAGCTGAAGACTGCATCCTAAGTGAATTAACGCCGGAATGGAAAACCAAGTACTACATGCTCTCACTTAACGTGGGAGCTAAACATTGGGCACAAATGGACATAAACACGGGAACAATAGATGCTATGGACTACTAGATGGGGGGAGGGAGGGAGAGAGGGAGGTGGATGTGGGTTGAAAAACTACTTATTAGGTACAATGCTCAATACCTGGGTGCAATATACCCATGTAACAAACCTGCCCCTATATCCTCCGTATCTAAAATAAAAGTTGGAAAAAACAAAGAAGATTGAATCTGTGGGCACAAATCGAACTCTTCTGAGATAAAGTATTGATTGGAAAGTTCTTTTGGGAAGCTCACATGGAGCGCAAAAGAAACAAGGACATTCCAGGCAGCCCGTCTGTGCTAGCAAAAACTCAGAAATAATGTAAAGACCCACCCATAGGAGAATGGCAAAGTGAAGCACATCTCCGCTTATAGAATGCTACTTAGCAATTTAAAAAGAATAACGAATGTTAACTCAGTATGCCCTGATACAGCAAGACCTGTAAGACTTATTTTCGAGCAGAAATAAAAAAGTGGCAATGATTTGTGTGAAAGAATGAAAGAATCTATTTATTTCCATAGAACAGGCAAGTCTCTTTCCAAGTAATACATGTATATGTACTTTTAAAAAGTCCTGTGAGGACACATAGCAAACCCACAGTATAAGTAGTGAATTGAGTGTGGGGTCAGAAGAAAAGTCAGCCGTATCTGCTGTTTTAATTTTTAACGATAAAATTTTGGTCATGAATTACTTATGCAATTAAAAATTAACAATAAAGAAACACTTGAGGCAGCTGAAAGTAACCTCACACTGCTTCAAGCTAAAAGTAACCTGTTTGTACTACACAGTGCTGAAATAAACAGGAATAAATAGGAAAAAGACACATTCAGCCACTCCCCAAGGTATAAAACAAAGGGGTGAAAAATAAGCAAATTCACTGGAATTTTATGATTTAAATTTTTTTTTCCTTTTAACTGGCTGTGTCCCATATACACGGTGCAATTATCTTTCTTCAAAATATCGTCACTCAGTTGAATGATCCTGCCACATGAAAAACAGGTTTGGCACAATCGTTGCATATTGTTGGGAAATTATCATCAACTTTCTTTTCTCTTCAAAAAAAAATTCACAATGACACTGATGAGTTCTGTTGTTTTTCATCTAATACCTCAACCCAGTTTAAATCCATAGTCTGCATAAAATCCTTGAAATGTGACCTTAATGGTGGAAATATCCTATGTGAGACCAAAATACGGTTTTTTGAGACTCATAACATGGGGACAATTGCACCTTCTCTCGGGTCACCCCACCCATCAGGCTCTGAGCTATCCTTGCCCCACAAGGTCTGCCATTTAATCCCTGCTGTCAACTCTACGAGGCCTCTGCTTTCATAAGCCCTTCTTTCAGAGGCCTGAAGCACATGAATCAGTTTGCATTCATATACGTGGCTTCAAACCCACATGGAAATTTCTTCTATCCCCTTTGCTGATTTTACCCATTCTCATGGCTTCAGATAACATCTTTTAGCTACACAAATTTGTATTTTTAGTTCAGATCTCTTTTTTTGAGCCCTAGATTCACATAACCAACTGCCCCTGCACCATCTTTGCTTTGATGACTCACATGCATCTTAAACTGTTATGTCCAAAATAAAACCTTTATGATTTTGCTCTCCCAAATCTCTCTCCTCCAGTTTTCGCGTATCTTAGTAAATGACACCAGCATCCAAAAGGTAGCAAGGTGGAAGTGATTCTTGCCTTCATATTGTCTTACTACCCACTCCCTGTATTTACAGGCTCTATTTGTTTTACCACCAACCTTTCTCTCAAATGCATCCACTTTTCTGACATCTGAACTGTCACCAGCCAGCTGTGAGCCATCATCACCTGTCACCTGGTCTATGGGAGCACCTTCCTCCCCAGCCTCCGCATTTCATGCTTGCCATTGCCCACTATTTTTCACAACGCTACGCTCCTGGATTTTCATCCCTTAAGGCTTTCCACTACATTTAGATTAAAATCCCAACTCCTCCCTGGGGTCTGCAAGCCCTGTGGGACTAGAGCCTGAAAACTCCCAAACTTTATATGATAGCCCCCTCAACAGCACATTTTAATTGCACGAACCTTCCGTTGTGCCCTAGGAAACAACCTCTTTCCTACCACATTTCTTTTGCCCTGGAATTTTACATTTCTGTCTTTTTCACCCTTCAGGTCTTGTCTTCAATAGCACCTCCATGCAGCGCCTTCCTTTGCCACACCCTCTAATCCAGCCCCTGCCTATTGAAACAACCACTCTATTTTCTTTTCCTTTTTTCTTTTTTTATTTTTAGACAGAGTCTTGCTCTGTCGCCAGGCCGCAGTGCAGTGTGGTGATCTTGGCTGACTGCAACCTCTACCTCCCAGGTTCAAGTGATTCCGCTGCCTCAGCCTCCCGAGTAACTGGCACTACAGGCACGCACCACCACGATCAGCCAACTTTTTGTATTTTTTAAAGTAGAGACAGGGTTTCACCATGTTGACCAGGGTGGTCTCGATTTCCTGACCTCATGTTCTGCCAGCCTCGGCCTCCCATAGTGCTGGGATTACAGGCGTGAGCCACTGCACCCGGCTGGAAGAGCCACTCTATTTTCTTTAGAGTGAAAATCACAAACTTTAATTACATGATTCACGTGTGTTCTTGCTTACTATTCTTCTCCTCCATGACAGCAGGAATCTTCTCTGTCTTGTTCATGGTTATAGACCCAGTACTGACCTTAATGGCTGAGATACAATGGAGACAGAAAAAAATTATTTGCAGGGTAAATGAATTAGAAATGTATTTATTCAGCTCTGTGCTGTGTATTCGATGCTTTGCTAGGAAGTAGGGAGTGTTTTGTAAAAGGCATGGGATCAAATGCCATCATATTTGCCGTTAAAGAAGTTGTATTTTATTTGAAGAGACAAAACTCTGCACAGTGAGAAAATGAAACTAACAACATAAGCCAGTACATTTGAGTACTCGATTTAAGTAGTAAATGATATGTTTCTGGTCACGTGGGGTTGACCAGAGGAACTTCTGGTGGGATAGACCAGACAAATGGCTTACTTATGAATAAGAGGGGTAAAGTTACAGAATTTGGAGAAGTGAGAAACTACGAATTCTAGAATATCCCAGAAAGGGCGTCATGGAGAAGATGAAATGTATACCAACCTAAGACAGGTCAGAATTAGTTAAAACTGCTTGAAAACACCTAGAGTGATGGCCCTCAGGATCCTGAAGTAATGTTTAAAAAAAAGTAGCCCATTTACCTGCCAAATAGCAGGACATTTTATTATCTTTCCGGTGTATCCCATACCAAAGAGTGCCAGGAATTCTCCAGGTCAACTCAGAATTCATATGAGACACAATCACAGAGATCTTAGTTTCCAGACTCCCAAGTCCATGCCTGTATGTTCTTCCCTTCCCAACACCAGCCCTGATACACTGTATCTTCTTGAGGCTGAAGAAAAGTAAGGAACCCTTTTCCTAAGAAACAGGTTGCAGCTACCATCTCTGCCCTTGGCCTAAAGTGCTGTCTCCTCCCATCTTATCCTTGCCAGTTCTAGTCAATTTTGGAGCATTAGCATCTTTCCATAAGCAGTGACAAATCGGGACATTGCAAGACAGCTGGTGTCCCACACCAAACCTCAGAAATCTTACCAGCTAGAGGCAAACAGATATTGTCTGCCTTTCCTACCTTGTTCACCAAGGGCTGTAACTAGTCCTGGGCCTTGGGTATGTTTGCTTAACAGATGCATCCTAATGCAAATTAACTGGGAAGGAACGGGAAAAAATAAACAAAAAATGCAAATGTTTAGCCACTCAAAATTTTCTGTCTTAAAAATACTCTCCAGGAACAAATGGCAATGAGAGCGAAGTTCAAAATGTTCCTACTTCTTCTGAGTTCACAGCAAATGTTCTTTTTATACTCGGCCTTCATGTGATTAATAAGGACAAAGATCAAGAAATAGAAGGGAACTCCAAATGGAGAGGGGAAGAAAATTGGGTTGGAAGAAGAAAGCCCTGAGTGTGGTGCACTCAAAGAACACTAAGAGGCAGCTGGCTCCAATGTAGGAAACCTGGAAGAGGGATGATATTTTTGGAAGATTGTATGAGAGAACTGTTCTTGACCTCTTGAGTTCTTGAGTAAGGACACTGGACTAGATCATTTGCTTATTTAGGATTGTGGGGTTGTTAGAAATTATAAAGAGGCTAAGTTTCACCCCAGCTACCTCTTGGCACTGCTGATAACAGACAAGAGACAGCTGTAACCAAACTGAAGGTACATTGAAGTAATGTGAAGGGAGGATTAGAGACCCCAGCTAGAGAAAAAGAGCAGGTAAATGCCTAGAATAAGACAGTAACAGCTGAAAGGAAAGGAAAGATACAAGAAACCCTCCAGGGGGAATTCAATAAGATGCAGTGAGTGGATACATTTAGGAGATGCCAGAGATGAGTGAGTCAGAAATTCTCCAAGGCTGCAGGCTTGGCAGGCTGAGTGTATGTCAGAGAAGTCAGGAGTAGATACAAGTTTGGGGGGCATAATGATGAATTTGTTTCTCCACCTGCTAAATTTGAGGTAACAGCAAGATATACAGGTGACAACGCCCAGTAGGTTATTGAAGATATAGGAGCCAGTCCAAATAGAGTTCCTGGTATTTGTTAAAATAGCACTGGCTGAAAAACTCACCTAAAACACACAAGCACTGCAGTGCTTTGCTGAAACCTCTGAAGCTTATGAATTGCCTGTTCTCAGTTCTTTGTGAAATGCTGAGTTGTAGATATATAACCCCAAGGCTCATGACATCTAAGTCTTTCTAAACAAATAGCTGTGAGTGCAAAGAATCATAAGGTCTGGAAATGTCTGGGCTGGAAATACCCCAGTACGGCTTGGATTTTGGACATTCCTCCCTCTCCCAAACCTTTGTGAATCTTATCATATCTGGGTATCACTACATATCCGGCTATAGCAATGGAATATCACTATACTGTTAACAACTTCTTACCTATTTGTAAAACAGTACTGCTTTTTACCTAAATAAATTTAATTTACAAAGTAGTACCATAAGTGATAAAGCGGTATCACATGAATAAAATGCAATGGTAAAAATAGAGCTAATGAGGAAAAAGATATTAAAGCTGATTACCAGCTGTTGTACATATTTGTCATTTTTTTGCATACTTGACTTATGTGATGTTTAATATTGAGTGTCAGCTTGATTGGATTGAAGGATGCAAAGTATTGTTCCTGGGAGTGTCTGGGAGGGTGTTGCCAAAGGAGATTAACATTTGAGTCAGTGGACTGGGAAAGGCAGACCCACCCTCAATGTGGGTGGACACCGTCTAATCAGCTGCCAGTGCGGCCAGAATAAAAGCAGGCAGAAGAACCTGGAAAGACTAGACTGGTTTAGTCTTCTGGTCTCCTTCTTTCTCCCATGCTGGATGCTTCCTGCCTTTGAATATTGGACTCCAGGTTCTTCAGCTTTCGGACTCTTGGACCTTTGACCACAGACTGAAGGCTGCACTGTTGGCTTCCTCACTTTTGAGGTTTTGGGACTTGGACTGGCTTCCTTGCTCCTCAGCTTGCAAATGGCCTATTGTGGGATTTTACCTGGTGATCATGTGTGTCAATTCTCCTGATAAACTCCTCTTTACATATACATATGTCCTATTAGTTCTGTCCCTTTAGAGAACCTAATACAACTTCTGAAAATCCTTCCTTTATGGGGAAGTCCAGATTACAGGGCAGGGTCTAGATTTTTCAAATGTATACTGAAGGAGGATACAGATTTCTGCTCCCCATCTAATTCTAAGTGACCCTAGACTCTGGCTCAGAGCCTTGCAACGAAAGAATCAAAGACAAAAGGATGAATTTCTGAGACACCCACACTGCAGTGTGTGGTACACTGCCAGCTGCCACCCACAGTGCCCATGCAGGCCCATCTCATGACATTTCTTACTTAATTTATCAGATTTCTGGCTTCCCTTGGTTGCTGATGTAGTGTCCCTGCAAAACTTATGTTCACTCAGAACCTCACAATGTGACCTTATTTAGAAATAGGGCTTTTGCAGATGTAATTAGTTCAAGATCCCAAGATGAAATGCTGGATTTGTGGTGGGCTCTAAATCCAATCCTTAGAAGACAGGAGGACACTGAGATGCACAGAGCAGACCATGTGAAGACAAATGCAGAGATAGGAAGGATACACCTACAAGCCAAGGATTACCTGGAGCCACCAGAAGCCTGTCAAAGTATCTGAGCCTGAGATCTATTTTTTGTTGAAATGAAAGTAGGAAGAGTTAAAGAGCTGTTAACAGCAGAGCAGTGCTAATTTGAGACTGTCCCCATGGGGCAATTAGAAGGACTGAAAGAAACTAGAAGGTAAATGACCTTGTATGATGTAATGTTATTTAATGCCATGTCTGTTTTTTGCCTGAAGCCGTCTAATGCAGCACTAGTGATATGTCCTCTATCTTGGTAAATATTGGTTTAGTAAAATGTCCCATCTTTATAAATAGGAGACTGGGTCTTGGTAAAGCAAAATGAAAGCACACAATCCCATGGATAGACTAGAAGAGTCAAGTCCATGACTCTATTCTTCTATGTTTCTTCCTTTTTCTCCCCACCCCACTGTTTTACCCCTCTACACATCTCTTCTTCAGGCTTTTCTAACCATGTTTCTAGCTTTTGTAAGCTCCGTTCTTTAACATCCTGCCCTATGTGCATATGCTGACACCACTTGTTCTGGAAAACCAGGTGATATGCCCAAGTCACCTTGCCTTGGTCTCCTGCCCCACCCCACCCACCCTCGATCAATGCCTCCCCTCCTTGGGAGGAGTCCTCCTCCTGGGGCATGTTTTCAAATGCAAACCCACCAGTTGAGAGTTCACAGTCCCATAATCCCTCCTATCAGGATCACACCATTCAGGCCACTGTTCACCTGCCCTAATTACCCCAGAGCCAGGTATCAGACAGCTAAAGACAGCCTCCATGCCCAGGGTGTGCTGAAATTATTCAAATTAGCCAATCCTGAGTCTGCTGACCCTGCCTTCCCTGTTCCTTCCCATGGAAACCACAACAAAGGCTCTACCCACAGTTCTCCCCTCCCTCTGCCTCTGATCAGTCCTAGTGCTTCCCCACAAGGACCCTCATGGCATGACATTCCCCTCCCCTGAGGACTGTAACAAACTACCTTTTCACTGGTAATCACCTCCTGATCTGTTGGCCTTGATACACCTTGAGTTTCTATATTTTAAGACAAGAGTCTCAGGAAGCAACTATATCCCTTCAGTCACCATAACTGATAAAATTCCAATAACCTTGAACATCACTGGGATCTATTATCATAAAATTTGCTTCTTGGAATACTGTTCCATTTTCAAGGGAGATGAAGATTGTCTGGTGCATTCTTCACACACCTGTGTTTTGGTGATAAAGTAGAAACTTGAGTAACAGGGAAACAGCATGACTCTGGAGGCAGGCCATGGGGTTTCAATCCAGCCTTCCCCATTTATTGGTTATGGCATTATGATTACTGATTAACTTCTCTGGCACAAATTCCACCATCTGTAAAATATCAGTTCTAGTGGTTCCACCCTGTCTTAATCTAGTCGAGTTGCTATAAGGGAATACCACAATCTGGGTGGCTTGTTAAACACACGAATTTTTCTTACAGTTCTAGGGACAGAGAAAAGCAAGATCAGGATAATGACAGATTTAGTGACCCTGAGGGTCCACTTTCTGGTTCATAGACTGTGCCTTCTCATATAGTGTCCTCACATAGGGGAAGAGCAGGGCATGTCTCTGGGATCTCTTTTGTAAAGGCATTAATCCTACTCATGAGGGCAGAACATTCATGACCTACTCACCTCCCAGAGACTACATCTCCTAATACTATCACCTGGAGGGGGCGTGGGTTAGGATTTCAACATCGTACTTTGGACGGGCATAAACATTCAGACCATAGCACACATTCATGGGATTCTTTTGAGGAGTATAGGACTTCATGCAGTTGAAGTATATAGTAAAAATTTTTTTTATTTCAATAGGTTTTTAGGGAGCAGGTGGTTTTTGGTTACATGAATAACTTATTTAGTGGTGATTTCTGAAATTTTGGTGCACCCATCATCTGAGCAGCGTACACTGTACCCAATGTGTGGTCTCTTATCCCTCACCCTCCATACCCTTTCCTCCAAGTCCCCAAAGTCCAATGTATCATTCTCATGCCTTTGCATCCTCATAGCTTAGCTGCCACTTATGAGTGAGAACATATGATGTTTGGTTTTCCATTTCTGAGTTTCTCCACTTAGAATAATAGTCTCCAATTCCATCCAGGTTGCTGCAAATGGCATTATTTTATTCCTTTTTATGACTGAGTAGTATTCCATGGACATTTGGGCTGGTTTCATATTTTTGCAATTGCGAATTGTGCTGCTATAAACATGTGTGTCCACGTATCTTTTTTTTTTTTTTTATTATACTTTAAGTTCTAGGGTACATGTGCATAACGTGCAGGTTTGTTACATATGTATACTTGTGCCATGTTGG
>NW_012114666.1:3000744-3004198 GCF_000951035.1 Colobus angolensis palliatus | reverse complement strand
TATCTTTTTTGTATAATAACTTCTTTTCTTCTGGGTAGATACCCATAGGGGGATTGCTAGGTCAAATGGTTGATGTACTTTTAGTTCTTTAAAGAATTTCCACACTGTTTTCCATAGTGGTGATACTAGTGTACCTTCCTACCAGCAGTGTAAAAGTGTTCCCTTTTCACCACATCCATGCCAACATGTATTTTTTTTTATTATGGCCATTCTTGCAGGAGTACAGTGGTATCGCATTGTGGTTTTGATTTGCATTTCCCTGATCATTACTGATGTTCAGCATTTTTCCATTTGTTTGTTGGCCATTTGTATATCTTCTTTTGAGAATTGTCTATTCATGTCTATAGCCCACTTTTTGATGGGATTGTTTGTTTTTTCTTGCTGATTTGTTTCCGTTCATTGTAGATTCTGGGTATTAGTCCTTTGTCAGATGTACAGATTGTGAAAATTTTCTGACACTCTGTTGTTTGTCTGTTTACTCCGCTGATTATTTCTTTTGCTGTGGAGAAGCTTTTTAGTTTAATTAAGTCCCATCTATTTATCTTTGTTTTTGTTGCATTTGCTTTTGGGTTCTTGGCCATGAAATCTTAGCCTAAGCCAATGTCTTGAAGGGTTTTTCCAATGTTATCTTCTAGAATTTTTGTGGTTTTAGTCTTAGATTTAAGTCTTTGATCCATCTTGAGTTGAGTTTTGTATAAGGTAAGAAATGAGGATTCAGTTTCATTCTTCTACATGTGGCTTGCCAATTATCCCAGCACCATTTGTTGAATAGGGTGTCCCTTCCCCACTTTATGTTTTTGTTTGCTTTGCTGAAGATCAATTGGCTGTAAATATCTGGCTTTATTTCTGGTTTCTCTATTCCGTTCCATTGATCTATGTGCCTGTTTTTATACCAGTATCATGTTGTTTTGGTGACTATGGCTTTTTGGTACAGTTTCAGGTCAGGTAATGTGATGCCTCCAGATTTGTTCTTTTTGCTTAGTCTTGCTTTGGCTATGTGTCCTCTTTCTGGTTCTATATGAATTTTAGGATTGTCTTTTCTAGTTCTGTGAAGAATTATGTTGGTATTTTTTATGGGAATTGCACTGAATTTGTAGATTGCTTTTGGAATATGGTCATTTTCACAACATTGATTCTACCCATCCATGAGAATGGGATGTTTTCCCATTTGTTTGTGTTATGTGTGATTTCTTTCTGCAGTGTTTTGTAGTTTTGTTTGTAGAGGTCTTTCCTCTCCTTGGTTAAGTATATTCCTAAGTTGTGGGGTTTTTTTCTTGCAGCTATTATAAAAGGAGTTCTTGATTTGATTATCAGCTTGGTTGCTGTTGGTGCATAGCAGAGCTGCCAATTTGTATACATTAACTCTGTATCTTGAAACTTTGCTGAATTTATTTACCAGTTCTAGGAGCATTTTGGATTAGTCTTTAGGGTTTTCTAGATATACAATCATATCATCAGCAAACAGTGACAGTTTGACTTCCTCTTTACCAATTTGGATGCCCTTTATTTCTTTCTCTTGTCTGATTGCTCTGGCTAGGACTTCCAGTACTATGTTGAATAGAAGTGGTGAAAGTGAGCATCTTTGTCTTGTTTCAGTTATCAGGGGGAATACTTTCAACTTTTCCCTATTCAGTATAATATTGGCTGTGAGTTTGTCATAAATGGCTTTTATTACCTTAAGGTATATCCCTTCTATGCTGATTTTGCTGAGGGTTTTAATCATAAAAGGTTGCTGGATTTGGTCAAAGGCTTTTTCTGTGACTATTGAGACTTTCAGGTGATTTTTGTTTTTAATTGTGTTTATGTGGTGTATCACATTTATTGACTTACGTATGTTAAACCTTCCCTGAGGACACAGTATCATTCTGGCCAAAGAGTGAGGAAGGGCTCAATAGATTTAAACTCATAACTAGATAAATAGCTTCAAATAATGAACATCAGGCTATATGTCCCCAATCCTTGCCTCGCTTTGAAATGAGGCCTTTCCTGAGAGTAAAGCTATGTCTTTCCAGGTAAATTAAACTCTGGGACCCTGGGTAAGTTAATTCTGGGATCCTTTGTCCTCATTCAGGAGACATTCCAAGCTGAGAAACTCCCTAATTAAAACTGGACCAATAATAATAATAATAGCCAATAAAACCAGTAAACCACATGTAAGGGCCTATATGCAGGCTAACTCTGTATATTTCATCTTTTTTTCTCTTATCTGAGAATGTTCTGACCGCAGAATTTATGCTCTTAACTACCAAACTATTGTACTTGCTGCTGTGCAACCTTGGGGTCCACTGCTCTATTTCATACTCTTCACATCTCTTGCCTGATGATTATAATGACTTTATAACAACACTGGCTCCCCTATTTCAAATACTGCAAATATCCTCTTCAGCCTCCACATGACCGACAACTATCATTATAATGATGTACACATACAGTCATGTGTCATTTAACAATGAAGATACATTCTGAGAAATGCATCATCAGGTGTTTTTGTCATTGTGGGAACATCATAGAGTGCACTTACACAAACCTACGTGGTGTGGCCTTCTATACACATAGTCTAGAAGATGGTGTGACCTATAGTTCCTAGGCTACAACCCTGTACAGCATGTGACTGTACGGAATACTGGAGCCAATTATAACACAATAGTGAGTATTTGTGAATCTAAACACAGAAAAGATACAGTAAGAAGATGGTATTACAGTCTTACAGAACCACTATCATGCATGTGGTCATTGACCAAAATGTCATTATGTCGCATATGACTATACACATGTATAAATATATAACATATACAGTTATAGACCTTAATATGCTATGTTATACTATACTGTCCTATGATATACTATAACATAGTCATTGTTCTCAAAAACATTTCACTATCTGCCCTGGCCCAAAGATAACATCCCAACTTCTTGGGGAGGCATACGTATTCCTCCTTGACCCACTTGCAGGAGGGTCAGCATCCTCTCCTGCCTCTCCGTACATCCCCCTGCCCACTCCACCTGAGAACCTGCTGTTTACTATACTCAGTGGTAATTCCACAATGTCACTCTTTCAGCAACTCCTTCTTCCCCAGATGCCTTCCACTCTTCTCAAAATGTCTTTGCCTGTTTTTCAAATGTCTCCTTTGGGGAGCCTTGCAGGAAACCCCCAGGAAGAATTAAGGACACTTTTGAACACAACTCTAGATCAGGCCAACATCTTCTTTGTGCTGGGTACTGTCCCAGTCCTCCTACCTGTTTACCTCACTTCCACCCTTGCCTCCTTCCAAGTCAATTCCATGGGAACCAGCGTTTTCTAAAACTTAATAAAATTAGCTAGCATTTCAGTGGCTCACACCTGTTATCCCAGCACTTTGGGAGGCCAAGGTGGGTGGATCACTTGAGGTCAGGAGTTTGAGACCAGTCTGGCCAACATGGTGAAACCTTGCCTCTACTAAAAACACAAAAATTA
>NW_012114666.1:2957485-3000119 GCF_000951035.1 Colobus angolensis palliatus | reverse complement strand
ATATGCACGTGCATGCCAGATGCAGTGGCTCACGCCTGTAATCCCAGCACTTTGGGAGGCCGAGATGGGCAGATCACCTGAGGTCAGGAGTTCTGGACCAACCTAGCCAACATGGTGAAACTCCATCTCTACTAAAAATACAAAAATTAGCTGGGTATGGTGGTATGTGCTTGTAATCCCAGCTACTTGGGAGGCTGAGGCAGGAGAATCATTTGAACCCAGGAGGTGGAGGTTGCAGTGAGCCGAGATCACACCATTGCACTCCAGCCTGGGTGACAGAGCGAGACTCTGTTAAAATATATATATATATATCTATAGATATCTAGATATATAATATGTATATCTCTAGATATTTAGAGATATTTATCTATAGATACAGATATCTACAGATATCTAGAGATATATATCTATCTATATAGATATCTAGAGATATAGATATAGATATACAGACATTTAACTGCCGGGCAATATCCTAAGCACTTTATACTCAACACATTTCATTTTTATAACAAACAGATGAGGTAGATATTATTTCCTAATAATAGAAGAAAAAAGTGAAGCATATGTAGCCCACAGGCTAGTGACAGTGCTGGTATGTAAATAAGGATTGAATTTGGCTGAAAAACCCCAAATAACAATAACTGAAATATGCAGTATCGGTTCACAAGTAGACAGTCCAGAGTGGGTAACGTAGTCCCAGCTATCATAGGCCAGGATCCTACTTTCTTTCTGCTCTATCATCCCAGCACATGGCTTACTTCACTAAGTTTACCTCGTTGTACAAGACAGCTCTGGGAACTCAAGCCATCACATCTGTATTTCAAGGAAAAGGAAGGAAGAAAAAAAAAAGGAAAGGCAAAAACATTATCCCACCAGATGAGGTCCTTAAAGGAATCCTTCCTCTCAATGCTTCCACTTATATCTCATTTATTGACAGAGCCATAGCAGCAAAGGAATCTGAGAAATAAAGACTGTAGCTCTACTCATATGTAGTGCCATTGTGAATAGCTAAATTTCGTTCTTTTAGTAAGATAAAACAGAGAACAAATATTTAGTAGGCTGTGTGTAATCGCTGCCAGTCAGATTTAAATACCTATGGTATGATTTCAGGTCTAGAGTAGGTATGTACCATGTTTCATATAAGTCAAATGAAGCAAGACTCAAGCTAAAACCTTCCAATGGCTCTCCATGCTCCTGCAGTCAACTCCAAGTTTTCAACATGGGCCTAATAACCCATATGACCTGCGCTGTCACCCTTTCCAACCTTGTTTTATGCCACTTTTTCTTTTTTCATTCTGCCCCAACTTCACTGTTCTTATCCCTGCTCCTCTAACAAACCAAGATTATTCCAAGTGCTCGAGACTTTTCATGCCCACTTCCTATACAACTCAGATACTCTAGTCCTTCAAGTCATTCCCTCAGAGAAACTTTCCTTAACTAATGTAACTTCCACCCACATCCTCCCAGTATCCCATTGTCTGTCCCTTTCCACTAAACTCTAAGCTCTGAGAAGGCAGAAGCCATGGATCTCTTGCTCACCATGACTGTCCAGCACCATAGTGCCTTGCACATAGTAGGTGCAAAACTTATGTCTGTTGGATCAGTTATCAAAGAATCACCATTGTAATATATATTACTCCTGTAGCAATTATCTTTTGTGTCTCCCTAGGGAAGTGCTTTCTCTTATTCCAATCTGCATTTCATCCATGCTTACACTTGATAAGAACTTAATACATGATTGTTTACTGCCAAGAAAGAACCATTTACTTCATCAACCATTTATTGAGCTTCTTCAATAGACCATGTATTCTACTTATTTCTAGCATAGGCACTGAAGATGTCAAAATAACTAAGTTATTGTGCCCTTGAATTTCCAAATCTAGCTCGTTTCTGACCCAGGAATCTGTTGAAATTTTAGCAGATAACTCTACTGACATGAAGGGAATCTCACCTTCTTCCCAAAAGAAAGGAGGAGAAGGAAGAGGAGAACTCACTGAGTTTATCTTACACTTAAACTGAAAAATCATGGTATGTTAATGACTCATGATAAAACACCACAGCCCATGTCACTGGAACTACAAAAGTCACGGTGACTACACAACAGCACAGCTACATTATGTTCCATGAAAGATAATTCTGTAATGATTTAATATCCAGGTTGGAAAAGAAAGGCTATTTTCCCGAAACATTTTACAGAGGCATTCTTCAAAAGTGATTCATTCTTAGTTGGAACTCTTCGGCATGTTTGGGTATCATTTATCAAATGTGTTTACAATGAAGGTTTCTCTCCAAACTCAGGATGTGTGAAAACAGCCCTACACACAATAAAAATAATTCTAACCACCAAGACAAGTGGATAGAGACTCTGGACACAGCTTTGTGTTGAAGCAAAGTGAATATGAAGGGGGCTCCCAAGAAGGCTGTGGGGAAGATCTTGTTCACTGCATCTACTTCCTCACTGCTGCTGGAAATTCCACCACTACAGCACAGTTATTTCAGCTCTCTATTTTTATTCTAATTAAAATCTAAAATGGGAAGCCTACTATTGAGACAATTCTCCGTGAGCTTCTTGCATTTCTTCATGTCTTGTGCGCAGAGGCACTGGCTGCTTTTGTTCCAGACAATCCTTTCAAAGATTTTGTGCAGCAAACAGTCTTGGAGGATGTAGAGATGATGTTTCCTTCTGGAGAAAAGTTCAGGTCTGTTTTATCACCAAAATAATTAAGATAATATCTCCCATTGGCACAAAGCACAGGCATTGCCTATTAGAAAAGATTCGTGTTCCATAAACTTGAGATTTATTTCTTGTAATGCAATCCACACCCATTGCATGGTTGCATGTGCAGGTATGACCTGGCCCTCTTTATATTACTCTGTAGGTATTAGAGCTCAGAGAACCAGCACAAATATTGATAGTCTAGCTACTTCCATTGCCACGAATAATAAACCAGCCTTTGTTCTGACCCAGAAGTCTTGTGTCTTCAACAGCAACCACAAGACTATAGCAAGCTAACTTGTTAGCATGCAAATAGGAAAATTTTTTTTTCCCCTTCACACCTGCCACACCATCATTTTCCCTTTATCAACTAGAAGTTGGCTTACAGGGGCTTCCCTATTGGCCCTTTAGAACCTCCTTAAACTTATAAGTAAGATAAGCTTGCTACGCAAATACATATTTCAGGACAAGTCACCTCAAGCCCTCTTTAAAGCCAATTGTTTCTCTTAAATCTATCCTATATAGAAACTCATAGGGCCGCTGCTATACGTGATTTAGCTACCTGAAACTGGGGTAGGTTCAAGAGTACTGAAGACCTAGGCATCACAAAGGAAGGAACAGAGAAAGAAAGATGACAGAGATTAATCCTAACTTCTTGCCAATTGTTTCAAGTCTACTCTGCCAAATATTATTAATTAATTCAGAATTGAGAGGTTATAAGATTCAGGGTATGAATGCATCTTTGGTAAAAGTAAATGAAAACTAAATCTTTTGTTCCTGATTTTTGTTTATTTCAGATCTAATTATCATACTTAAGTATTCTACTGGAATGCCAGAGATTAGCAAACTTACAGTTTGTTACCTGAACAAATCTATCCCACTGCATGCTTTTTAAATACACTTTTATCAGAACAGAGCTATAGCATTTGTTTATGTGCTGTCTATCACTGCTTTAATGCTACAATGGCAGAAGTAAATAGTTGCATTAGAGATCAGATGGCCCGCATATGACCACACTGATTTCTGTGATATTTCTCAAAGCACTAAAGCCCACTCACACTTGGGGCTTTTGTATTAGCTGTTCCTTCCACACAGAATATCATACAACAAATCACATCAGTTTAGACACTGCTAAAATGCTGTTTCTTTAGAGATACCACTCCTCACTAGACCATCTAAAAGAGAACCATCCCCTTCCCTCTTTAGCCCCTAACATATCCTTATTTCTCTTTGTATCACTGATCAGTACCCATATTTATTGTCTATGGGCTCACTAGAATGTAGGCTCTGAAAGAGTCGGGGATGGTATATTGACTGCTATGTTCCCCAATGCCCAGAATGAGACATGGAACTTTGTAGTTACTCAAATAGTCAAGTGAATGAATGAATGGATATTTTGCTTAGGGCTGCATCCCTAATACCTAAAAAGGTACATGGCACAAAATAAAAGCTCCTTAAGTATTAGGGAAGGAAGAAATAAGGAAAGGAGGAAGAGATAAAGGGAAGGAAAGAAGAAAGAAGGAAGAGGGAGAGCAAAGGAGGGAAGGAGAGGAAACCTTCCCAAGTTCAGGTTTTAGTGGAAAAGAGAATGAAACAGTATAAAGACAAAATGAAGTAAGAGGAAGATGGCAGCACTAGGAGAGAAATCCATGGCACAGAGCAGGGGAGAAGCAATAAACATCAAAGACCAATGCCGTAATTTTTTCAGGGTTCTGCATCTCTAGGTAACTTTAGCCATCCCACCTCACACAGCTGCCCTTCCACAAGTCAGTGAATGAACAATATCCATGCAAGGACCTCCAAAGACCTAATGCCCCACGAGCTTCCTTAGGAGCAAAACACAGGATCAAGAGAACAAGGAGTGACAGCTCTAGGCATTTTACATAAGTAACAATTCATACCCAGAAACTATCATTCCCAAATCCAGATCTGAAATGAAGAAAAGGTATCTGATTTCCCAGCAGGGAATATCATAGCAGAACATTAAAAAGTATGGACACAAGGGGCCAGGTGCAGTGGCTCATGCCTGTAATCCTAGCACTTTGGGAGGCCAAGGTGGCTGCATTATGAGGTCAGGAGTTTGAGACCAGCCTAGCCAAGGTGGTGAAATCCCATCTCTACTGCAAAAAAAAAAAAAAAATTCGCTTGGCGTGGTGGCGGGCACCTCTAACCCCAGCTACTTGGGAGACTGAGGCAGAAGAATTGCTTGAACCCAGGAGGTAGAGGTTGCAGTGAGTCGAGATCACACCACTACACTCCAGCCTGGGCAACAGAGTGAGACTCCGTCTCAAAAAAGAAAAAAGAAAAAAACAGTATGGACACAAGGAATGACCCAGCCCTCCGCACCAGTGATCATAGCTTGGGCAGGTCTCCACCCCTCAGAGCCCCAATTTTCTTATCAATAAAATGGGTATAATAATAATTGTACCTACTTTGTTGGATTGATATGAGGATTAAGTGAGTAACTATTTGTTAAGCACATAGGATTGTGCCTGAGACACAGGAACCACCAGGTTAAGTGCTCAACAACTGACGGATAAAACGTACACCAGTCACTTCTTCCCTTTCCACTGACACCGTATCATAATAAGGCTAGTGTTAACGATATGCTTCCTATTTGCCAGGCATCAACCTAAGCTATCCATATGAATTATTTTAGTTAATCCTAGCAAAGCCTTAGAGGTAGTTATTGTTTCCATTTGATAAATTAGTAACACAGATGAAAAGACTTCACTAAGGTCACACAACTAACAAGTCTTAGAGTCAGTATTTAAAGTCACTTGGGTCTGGCTGTAGATCAGTGAATCAGTACATCAGTGAATAAATGGATCCAAACAAGGCAATTATTGGTAAATTATAAGGAAAGGTCCATGAGAGAGAAGATGGGTCTCTACTACTAAGCCCAAAACATTCATGGCCTCAGGGTGCTCCCTCCCTAAAGACAGGTTTTGTAAGACACCCTCAAACACGGTTACACCCTCTTGAACGTATTCCCCAGGGCACTTTAGCTTAATTTTCTCTTCAACTCCTTTAAGACCCAATAAAACATGTATCCTAGATATTAAAGGTATACTAAAATGCCTTCAATCAACTGCTTCTGTACACTTTTTCCCTTACAGTTTCACAGATCTCGGTGCACAACATTAAGGGGGGAAAAGGCTAACAGAGGAAGGTCCAACCCAGCCAATGTTCACCAGTAAAAGGTGATTTATTAGGAGAAAAATAGAACGGCCTGCCTCCAATTGACAGCCCTTGCAACCAGATCTGCAATTAAAGCTGAACTGTGCAATCTTTGCATTTAAAGGAAAATCGATGGCATTGATTGAATCAGATAAGAACAACCACATATGAACACATTACAGATATAACTGCTGCAGAATATTATTTTGAAATAAAACATAAAAATCAGGTGTCTTGTGGCCAAACATGATAACTGAACTACCCAATGGGGAAGCCAAAATGTTTTAATTTTATCAAAGAATGGGTTCGGGGGCAAGTACTTTGAATGAGATTTTTGCTGTTGATTCTTGCTCTGCAACCCTCTCAACTGCCAGTCATTTGCTGGCAGGTTTTATTTAACAGTGAGAATTTGAATGGATTTTGTACCCTCTTTCCTGGGGTTGCACACAGCAGTCAATTAAATTAGTACCAAAACCTTAAAAGACACCAAGGTAATCAGTTTAGGAGGATTTAGACCGCATGGGTTTTAGATCTGGTTTTGCAAGGTAATCCTAAGTCTCTAGTCAGGGGGGTTTGAGAATTACACCTTTCTTCATTGGGAGGAAATTTAATAGTAACCATAAGGCTGCCAGAACTGGGGAGTTATCTTTCAATTTTAGTAGCATCGGTCCAGGCCAGGAATGAATTTTAGTTTTAATAGTTTTCTCAGTCTCAGGGTGGTTGATGCTGAATAATTAAAGGGGCATCCAACTCCCCAACACCAGTGTACACTAAGATATTTAAACACATGAGTTGCTATAAATTATGCAGAAAGACCCCAAAAACAAAACCCACTAATGCCAAGTTGCAAATGTTGCATAAAGATTGATCCAAATAATTTGGCTTTTTCAAGAATAGTTCAGCTTTGGAAAACTCATCTAAGCCAGACACCAAAAGCTGCTTGGAAAATATTTATTCTTAAGTCAAGGTTTTCCTGGTAAACTTGTATTTAAGAGAGAACCCTGGGGGAGCTCCAGAAAAGAAATTATTTTCCATGTGAGGCTTTGAGATGGAATTTCAGGTTTATCTTAGTTATACGTAGGTGTGGGTCTTTTATGTTGCTTATGCCCCAATAAAATAACCTGGTGATATTTTCATCCCGGTATTAGAGTTTCCATTAAATCTGATGCAAGAAAAAGAGAGAGGCCTCAAGAAAAAAAAAAAAAGAATTGAAGAAAAGCACAGCCAATTTTCATATCTCTAAATGAAAGTGAAGTGAGATGAAAACCATAACGTGGCAAATAAATCCCAGGATCCTGGTTAATTAATCGCAACAGTTGAACAGCTAAGCTACAAATAAAAACTAAACTACGGAGAAATAAGACTTAAATCCAAGAGCTAAAGTTTATAGCTTTGTTTTGTTGCTTTTTTAAAAAAATACCTAAATTCATTCATGTATTCAACAAATATTTGGGAACACCTATTAGGTGCCAGGTACTATTCTAAAGGCTGAGGAAATAGCAGTGAAGAAAGCAGACAAAAATTCCTGCCATCCTGAAGCTTACTCTCTGCAGGGAAAGGTAAATGCCAACAAACTCATATGCAAGCAATGAGTTTGTTGGCATTTAGATAAGCCACAAGACTGCAGCCAGCGTAGATAGCATCTTTGAATTTTGTAAAGATGCCCCTCCAGCACCTGGGTACATCAATTAGAAAGAGGCGTTTCTCTCTTTCCTGCCCCTCACCAGTAGTGAATGAAGGGCAGAGCATGGGCTAAACATCAGGCTCCCTCAGATCCCCTCCTCTGTAGACAGCATAGCCAGGACAACCATATCTGACATTACAGAAGTTACACGTGGTCAGAAAAGGCCTCATGGATCTGGTCTGACATGGGTGAGGAAGCAAGTCATTGTAATACCTGACGGAAGTGTGTTACAGGCAGAAGGAATATTAACCCATTTATGCCTGAGGTTGCAATGTTTTGAATTTTTGCAATCAGACCTTGGAGATAACCCTGAGCAGTAGAATGTAAATAACTCCCACATGCTTAGCATTCCAGTAATAGAACAGCAGGCATAAATGGGATCTATTATGAGTAAAAATCTTAAGGCAGGAGCATGTCCTGTGTTGAGGGACAGCAAAGAAGCAGAAAGGCTGCAGTGGAGGGTCCTCTTTTCTTCATCTCTTAATTTTAAATAAGACACAGATACTTTGCTTTTAATAGGTATGAGACCTAACTGGATGTTGCAGACCTGCTTTGAGGAGAGACCTTGTTCTCTAATAATCAAATCTTGAATAACAGTCTTTAAAATAACTTTTGTATAGTCATGTTTCTACGTCACAGACTGGGGATCCTGATATGACCTTGAATATTCATTCAGCAAACACATTTTGAGTATTTACTATGAACAATGTCCTAACTAGGCAAAGAGTGAAAAGTATCAGCATGAGCGCTGACTTTATGAAGCTTACAGCCCACAGTGTGGGGGAAAAGATAAACAAGCAAAAAATTAAATTAAAACATTATTAAAGGCTATAGGAAAAATAGCATGTGTAGATGACAGAAAGCTGTGGGGGCATGGAGGAGGTTACCTACTTTAGATAGGAGAGGTCATACTGATTTTTGAAGTATTCAAAGGCATCCACCTTGAGATGATGGAGTGAGAAAGGCTGTTCCAGGAATAGGGTCTTAGTCTATTTTCTGTTGCTATAACAGACTACCCAAGACTGGATAATTTATAAAGAAAAATGTTTGTTTAGCTCACAGTTCTGGAGGCTGGGAAGTCCAAGATCAGGCAGCCACACCTGCTGAGGGCCTCGTGCTGCTTGATAGCATGGCAGAAAAGCAGAAGGGCAAGTCAGTGTATGTGAAAGAGGTGGCAAGAACAAGCCAAGCTCACTTCATAACAACTCGCACTCAAGAAAACTCATTCACTCCCACAAGAATGGCATTAATTCATTCATGAAGGTTCTACCTTCATGACCCAATCGCCTCTTAAAGGCCTCACTTCTTAATACAGTTACACTGGCAATTACATTTTCAACACATCAACTTTTGGGGAACACGTTCAAACCACAGCATATAAGGAGGAGCAGCAGTGCTTAACTAGGAAAGATTGAGTCTGTTCAAGGAGCAAAAGGAAGTCCAATGTGGCCAGAGGAATGCATGAAAAGGAGAGCTACAGGAAGGCTCTGCAGGAGCCAGGGCCTGATGAGTCTAGCAGCTCATGGGAGAGAGTTTGCATTGCTTTGCTATGTGCAGTGGGACAGCGGGAAGCCATAGGAGGGTACTAAGCAAAGGTGTGAGGCAATCGGATCTTCTCATGATGCTACCCTTGACCTACTGTAGGACAGAGTTCGCCAAGTTTTTCCATCCCCTTAGGTGTCAGTAATTTCGTCACAGAGCCCATAAGCCAAAAGAGATACCTAATAGTTCCTTTTACTGAGTAACTAGGTCCAAACAAATTATTAAGTTTTTATGTTCTAAAAGTCTTAGTAACCATTTGAAAAAAAAATCACATAAATTGATTCTTTTTTTAAATAGAGACAGAGTCTTACTTGTTGCCCAGGCTGGTCTTGAACTCCTGAAGTCAAGCACTCCTCCTGCTTCAGCTTCCCAAAGGCTGAGATTACAGGCATGAGCCACCACATTTGGTCATAAACTGAAATTTTTAAATAATAATTCTATTCTTGAATAACCACAATTGATTGTTAATAGGAAATATGTGCCTATTAATTTACATGGTGCCAACATTTAAAACATGGCCCCACTCCCGAGAGTTCACCGCAGGAACCCTGAGCACCATAGTGCACAGTTTGGGAACCGTGCCATAGAATCTATTGTCGTTACAGATACACGGGACCTCAGAGAAGTCAGTGAAGTCAAATGACTTCATAAAATATGTTTTTAAGATCCTTCTAAGGGAAAGAACCTGGACACAGTTCTTCAGGTTTTAATATAGTAAATTAGAATTCAAGTTTGCCTTGACTCTCCCTGCCTTTCAACTAATACGTTAAAATGTAAATTGATTACCTTAAATGTCCCACTGACATTTAATTCCAGAAGAAAACGACAGAGAAAGACTATAAATAGTTCAGGCACCTCATGTGCTCTTGTGCATGGACTGGACTGGCCAATTTTTGATCCACTATTTTAGGTTCTGTTAGTGTGGCCCCAGTTTCCCTGCTGGTGGGAAAACATAATAGTGTCAGTGATCAAGATTCTCAGTGCCGCATTTTAGACTTGCTAGGTCTACCTTCTTTTTAAGCTCAGAAAAATAGTACTCTGTCATGTTAAATCAGTTAAATTGATTTTGACTAGTGAACCTTCGCTGGGAGTAATTGATAGTACAAAAATGTCCAGGCAAATGTTATGCAAATTTCAGTCAAGTAGCCTCTTCCAAAATAAATGGATACCTATATAAATTATATAAGTTGTACTAAACTATGAAGTTTTACATGCATAATGACTCAAAAAACTTCAGGTGGAAGAGAAATCATAAGAACCACTGTCTTTATGGTGTTAATGGCCGAACACAGATTCTTCATGTGCCCCAGAAAACTGGCATCCGTTTACAATGATATTGAAATCCCAATGTTACGGAGGCACAAATGCTGGAGCTGAGAGTTAAACTAAGGTCTGTCTTTCTGTCTAGAGCCCTCATTCTCAACCACTCTACCAATACTCCTTCTCTTAGTGTTTGTGTATATACCGGTTCCTGAAACGATGGATTTGGATGAAAACATTAGACTCCATGGATGTGGGCAGAGGCAGACACCAGTGCTGACTTCCCTTTAGTGCTAGGCTCTTGACTATAGATTTCTGTCCCATACAACTGGGTCTAACTTGAATTCCCTACTCGGCCATGAATTCAAGAACAGAAAACATTACAGACCTTCAGTACCCAATGACCAAGCTAGTTGAGCTAAGCTCTCCTGTCCTGGTATGATCCATGCCTTTCTTACATGGCTTCCAGAGGATTCCATAACCTCTATTCTAGGCTGAAAAATGGAAAGTACAGTGAACTAGAAATAAAATCTTGATCCTGGTCTTGGTTCTGAAGCTTCCTAGCTGGACAACTGAGACAAGAGACTTGACCTGACCACAGCCCTGTCATCTGTAAAAAGAGTGATTTCTTCCGTAGCTACCACACAGCATGGGTGAAAGGCTTTAAAAAGGCATGTCATGGGGAAGCACACTGCTACACTGTAGAGTCTCAACCAAGTACGAAGTATTTTTGGGGTTGTTTTGGTGTTATTCCTATAAGAGGCAGTATGAAACAAGCCATAATGCACCAGCCGTGTTCCACCCTAGATTCAAGTTCTTATTCCACTCCTTCCTATCTGCCTGGCTTTGAGAAAGGTACTGCTTTATATTTTAGCTTCCTTACGTGTGAAACAGGGATAATATTGCCTACTTCTCACTGTTACAGTGAGAATTGAGATGCTATGGGATTTTGCTCCCAGGAAGTGCTCAATAATTTGCCTTGAATAATATTATCACTGTGTCTAAGCTTCTTCGTCCCACTAACACTTAGTGTCTTCATTTATCTGATGGGAATCATGAACAGCATGGAGGAATCATTTTGTGTTGGGCTTAAGTTCGAATCTAAATTCATTAGGTGAAAGCCAAATATGAACATAGTTATCCTTGAAAACTGCTTTATGTACCTGTAAATGGTGACCATATGTCCCAATCTGACTGAGACAGCCCAACTCTATGTCTTTCATCCATGCACAGTTACTGAAAGTATCCTCTTACTGTCAAAAGTGCCTCAGTTTGGATGAGAAACCGTGTGGTCCCCCACCTGTGAAGAACATCTCCCATCAAGTCCAATGTAGATTTTCCCTCCCATGCTGCAACAAATTGAGGTTTCTTTGGTTGATTCCCAACTAAAGTAGCAGTTTACAAATAGAAACCACGTTGTATGGAATATATAAATATTTAAGTCCTAGAATGACTGCATAAAATGCTTGCAGATGATAAAATGGACTGAAAGATGAGCTTCCTCCTTTGCATGCTCACTCCAGATACAAATGCATTAATTAGAATCGCTGACAGTATCAGTTGCACAATTTAAATTTCTCTCTTTTTTCTCTCTTCCCCCCACCCCCACCCTTCTCTTCTTTCTCCTCTCTTCCCCGCTCACCCCATAGAGTGCTCACAGTTGAATACCAGCAAGTTAACTGTGCATACAATGAGACCACACTGTACCTGTCTCCTAAGATTGTGAGATTATGCATGAAAAAGACACTGGCCATCAGAGAAATGCAAATCAAAACCACAATGAGATACCATCTCACACCAGTTAGAATGGCAATCATTAAAAAGTCAGGAAACAACAGGTGCTGGAGAGGATGTGGAGAAATAGGGACACTTTTACACTGTTGGTGGGATTGTAAACTAGTTCAACCATTATGGAAAACAGTATGGCAATTCCTCAAGGATCTAGAACTAGAAGCACCATATGACCCAGCCATCCCATTACTGGGTATATAACCAAAGGACTATAAATCATGCTGCTATAAAGACACATGCACACATATGTTTATTGCGGCTATTCACAATAGCAAAGCAAAGACTTGGAATCAACCCAAATGTCCATCAGTGACAGACTGGATTAAGAAAATGTGGCACATATACACCATGGAATACTATGCAGCCATAAAAAAGGATGAGTTTATGCCCTTTGTAGGGACATGGATGCAGCTGGAAACCATCATTCTCAGCAAACTATCGCAAGAACAGAAAACCAAACACCGCATGTTCTCACTCATAGGTGGGAACTGAGCAATGAGATCACTTGGACTCGGGAAGGGGAGCATCACACAATGGGGCCTATCACGGGGAGGGAGGAGGGGGGAGGGATTGCATTGGGAGTTATACCTGATGTAAATGACAAGTTGATGGGTGCTGACAAGTTGATGGGTGCAGCACACCAACATGGCACAAGTATACATATGTAACAAACCTGCACGTTACCCACATGTACCCTAGAACTTAAAGTATAATAATTTTTAAAAAAAAAGACTTTGTATACTTTCTGGTGTATAGTAAGCATTCTGGGATAATCTCTATTTCCATCATTATTATATATTCAAATTGTTTTCCTGGCTTAACTAGGAATCAATTGCTCATCATAATTGGTACTTCTCTAAAGACATTGGTATAGGTAATTTTTTTTTTTTTCTCTCTAACAGGACTTCTTTCAGGTAAGGGCAAAGTAAAGACTGCATTCATGTTTGTGGCTACTCCCAGAAGACTTCAGAAGACTTCGGATTTTAATTTACAAGGATGGGTTTGTGGTTGTCTTGTTTTTGTTTTTCATTCCAGGCAAAATCACCACCACCACCAAGGGCCAAGATATGGAAGAATGAGAGTTTGTGCATTTCAGGGAAGGGCATATGAATCTGGGAGAAGGATGGCTGCAGACAGGACCAGAAAAGAGAGACTGGAGCCACTTTGAAAAGAATGTGAGATGCCAGGCTTTCTAGTTGGAATTACAGCTGATGGGCACTTGGGAAACATTTGAGGTTTTTATAGTTATGGAGTGATGTAATTATGATGTTTGATAAATAAAGCAGCAGTCAAAGCTTAGAAGATGGAACTAGGAGATAAGATTAGAAGAAGGAAGCCTGGTTAGGTGCCTGCTGCCTTCAACTGAGGGAAAGATGATGACTGCCAAAATCATATAGGAAGGGAATTAAAAGGGAGAGATGAATTCATGTGTTTCTCTGTGCAAATAATGTGCTTCCATCCCTCCATCCCCACTGTGACCTACTTTACCATCTATTCTTGTATTGAAGGAAGAGATGACCAAATTTGATCAAAAGTGAATAGTGGAAAATCCTAAACACGTTTTCTCTTATTACATGTATCAATGTGATACTAACAGTTACCATGAATGGCAAACTCTATGTGCCAAGTGCTATTATTTTTTATCTTAATCTTTATGGTGACTCTATATATGTACTATTATCATTCCTATTTTGCAGATGAGAAAACCGAAGCATGAGAGAGTAAGCAGCTGGTCAAGATTACATAGTGAGTAAGCAGAACTGAATTCAACTGTAGCTCCAGAACCTGCTCTCTTAACCACACTCTGTGCCACCACTTGATACGATCAAAGGGTGCAGTCTGGACAATTTATTGTTCAGTGATATGCATGTCACACATCTTTAGGGGAGGAAAATGCTCTTCTATTTTTAAGACAATTTTTTTTTCAGAGTATAAGTAGTCTATATAATTTCTCTTTAGGGAATTATTTCTATTGAAATGATTAAAACATGGCTTGTATTCTGCCTGAGATTGGTTTAATTATATCAGCAAGGAGCAAAGATGAGCGATGGCCTATGATGCTTTGTTGACTTTTTTTTTTTTTTTTTTTTTTTTTTTACTTTGGGGATGATCTGTCCAGGTACTCTGATTTTGAAGACAGCTCTCCCTGGAAATCCTCTGGACAAGAGAACTCATATTTTCACACACTATAACCTTTCCATTGTAAAGGGCAGACTTTCCCTCCCAGTATCAGCTCTTCCCAGCACCCTTTCTTCTCCATACCCTTGAAACTAGCAGCTCTAGAATTTCACAGTCAGCCCAGCCTTCATGCTGATTTCAATGGCTGCTGGTCTTCTTAAAACCTATAATATTGGCACACCACAATGGGCTCAATAAACAGGAACAGTCTGAAAGAAATAGATGAGACAGGGACTCAATATTTTCCCCTAGATGGTTCTATAATACCCTCCACACCACATGTGTCTTTTTGTTCATAGATGTGTGTGTGTGTGTGTGTGTGTTCGCCTAAATAGCCAAATCTCACCTGTCTCAGAACATTTATTTTTTCTATTATATCCTGCAAGTTGTAACACCAAGGTGAACAGGATGAAGAGGGAGATAAAAAAGGAGCTGCTTTTTTTGGAGCTGATATACTTTTGGCCAAAGCTTATAGATTCTTAAATAGTCATGTATAAATCTCATTCCAATGTAGCGTTTTCATGACTCTAAACACTTTCCTGCCTTTCTTTTCATTCAAAATCTGAGTTTAACTCATTGAGTTTAACCACATTTTAATCTGTTCCCCACAAATCATAAGCCTCGTTTATTCATTCAAGAAATATTTATTGATCCCCTATTATGTACCAGCCTGTATAGGATGCTGGAGACCATTAGGTGGGCAAAATAGAAGCTAATAGGAGATAATTGCCCTTCCTGGGGCCTGTAGTTTTAGTGGCAGAGACAAATATAATAAAGGGGCATGCATTCGTTGTTAAAGAATTCAATTTGGGATATGTTCCACTCCAGCGGACTTCTGGTTTTTCATATCCAGCATTTATTTACTGTTACAAATAGTGGCCAGCACTTTCCTTTTTTCTTTCATTTTGTAAACTACCTTGGCCACTTTTAGGTGGTATGGTTTGGGGCTCTTCCCAGGCTCTAAGGGTACACAAATGTTCTAGACATTGCCACCAACCTCTGTGATTAGTTCCAAAATGAGCAGGTGACCCAGATCTATCCAGTGACAAGACTATCGTGGGAACTACTGGTGCAGAAATACTCTGCCAAAGGTCTCCCTGAAAACTGAGCCAAGCTAAGAATGATGAATGGCCAAGAAGAAAGCAGGCTGGAAATATGTCCATCAGTGGAGTCTTCGTGACATGAATCCAGCTGGGCCTGAAGCTATCTAACTTTAGTCTTCTCAGTTACACCACTCAATACCTTTTTTTCTCTTAAATCAGTGTGACTGGATTTCTTTCCCTTGCCATCAAAAACACCTTGACTAAACACAGCCACTATGGGAAAGTGCAGGATGATATAAGAGAAAATAACACAAGTCTTGGTTTTGTTTGTAATTGTTCTCAACTCTGAAGTATGAATAGCACTGAGCAAGCTGAGAAAGAAGTAGACATGAAGTTAGGAACAATGCCTGAGCCTGTTCATGGCTCTTTCCCCCAGTGCCTTCCACTCCGGAGTATGTGTTTAATGCCTGACATGGTTTTTCCGTGTCCCCACCCAAATCTCACCTTGAATTGTAATAATCCCCACATGTCAAAGATGGGACCGGGTGGAGACAATCGAATCATGGGGGCCGTTTCCCTCATACTGTTGTCGTGGTAGTGCGTAAGTCTCATGCGATCTGATGGTTTTATAAATGGGAGTTCCCCTGCACACACTCTCTTGCCCGCTGCCAGGTAATACATAACTTTGCTCCTCATTTGCCTTCTGCCGTGATTGTGAGGCCTCCCAAGCCATGTGGAACTGTGAGTTCATTAAACCTCTTTTCTTTATCAATTACCCAGTGGATATGGCTTGGCTGTGTCTCCACCCAAAGCTCATCTTGAATTGTAACTCACAATTCCCATGTGTCATGGGAGGAACCTGGTGGGAGGTGACCGAATTATGGAGTGGGTCTTTCCCGCACTGTTCTCGTGGTAGTGAATGAGTAGCATGAGATTTGATGGTTTTAAAAATGGGAGTTTACGTTTGCAAGCTCTCTCTTGCCTGCCCGCATCCATGCGACCTGCTCCTCATTGTCCTCCACCGTGATTGTGAGGCCTCCCCAGCCATGTGGAACTATAAGTCCATTAAACTTCTTTTTCTTGTCAGTCTTGGGTATGTCTTTACCAGCAGCGTGAAAATGGACGAATACACCAGTCTTGGGTATGTCTTAATTAGTAGCATGGGAACAGACTAATACAATACCTGTTAATAGAGTGAAGAGAAGAATAACGAAACACCAGTTTGTTTCTCACCACCATTTGGATCGGTTTATGATGGCCAAGCAAGTAATCTGCAAGTAATTCTGCATCCAGCAAGTAATTCTGCTACTTCTCACTGTTTGGTGGGTTGCAGCCCCACCAGGTGACTCTATGAAAAGCTGAGCTCACTCACGCACACATCTGGGCTCAGCTGAATGAGACTAGAATAGATGAGGGCAGTTGGGCTCTGCTCTACATTCCTTTCTTTCTCTCCCTGGACCAGCAGGCCAACCCAAATGTAATTTTCATAACTGAGGTATCAGAGAATAAGACAAATCATGTAAGCATTTTGTAAAATACTTTGGTTGCATGCCTATAAACATGTCATTAGCCAAAGTAAATCATTTTGATTGACCCAGGGTCCAGGGGCAGCAAAATGTGTTCCTTCCTTCTAGAGGAATGAACTGCAAAGTTGCTGCAAAAGGCATGAATACAGGGAGACATGAAGAATTGGGGTCATTCATGCAATTGACCATACCACTTTAACCTTCTTAGTTCTTTCCAATTGGCTACAAGCTCAGAGAAGTTAGACAGATAGTCCAGATATAAAAAGTTCAGAGTTTACTGTCAGGAAAATACGTTCCTCATAAAAACAATCAGAGAAACTAGTAGATAAGAGATTGCTCAGCAGGAATTGCACCATAAAAAACTAGATCTAAGATTGACTGGATGGTCCACTATTTCCAGCCAGTGTTTATTTTGTTTTTAATGCCTAAATCATAGGTCTAAAATCCAGCCACAAGAAAGACAAAGTGTTTGCATCCTTCTGTTGTTGCCAAAAGGCAATAAGTCAAAGTAATCAGAATTCTAGATAACAGTCCAATCAAAGGTGATGGAAGAGAATTCAATGAAGATTATTTGCAAAGCTGTGGGCAGTGTTTTCAGAAGGAACAAAGGACACTGAAGCCCCCAGGCACCAGAAAAGAAAGTAGGGCTCTGCCACCTTAAGATGAAGTTGTTCTGTACTTGTTAACAGTACCCCCTAAAACTCTAGCTATAGGAGAAGTGTTGCCTAATTTGAGCTGCAGACAGAGATGAGGAGAAAAAAAACTATGAAAATCAATAGCCCAAATTTCTCTTTTTTATCCTCCCATCTTTTATAAGTGCTTCTTTTGGTTGAACCCAAACAGAAGCCAGAGGTTAAGGAGCTTATACTCCTGGGGCACAGAGCAAAAGGAGGATAGACAGTGAGTCTACCTGAATGGCACGTGGAGAATGTCCAGGCCACTTATACGTAGATCTAAGTAGTTAGGAATATTCTTTTTTGGTTTATCTATACATTATCTAGGGTGGTTTATAGTTATAGGCACCAAATGCCCCTGGCTCTATGCCTACCATGAGTGCATGAAAAGGTTTTACTGCCTTGTCCCCTGGTGTGGATGGGCCCATGAGATTAGGTCTAGTTAATAAGCATGGAAGTAAAATGAGGCACTTTGGGGCCAATTATTTATTTGCCAGGTTAAGTTCCTTCAAAGCTCCCCCTTTTTCCTGTGCCATAGTTACTGGAAGTATTCTAGACAATGCCTACTCTAGCAGGTAGAGGCCCCTGAGTGAAGATAAGAAGTGTATCTCCTACTCACTCTTTAAGAATATGCTGTATAGGGTAACTATTATCCTATATAGTATTACTGTGTATCCTATACAGTATGTTCTTAAAGAGTGGGTAGGAGATCTACTTATCATCTTATCAAGAAATAATATTAAATGCAATATTTAATATTATTTAAATGCTATACTTATATTATTTAAGCCACTGAGATTTTTGAGGTTGTTTTGTTACTACAGCAAACTGAGCCTATACTGACTTTAATATGACCCTTTATGGAACCCACTAGCCTAGTTGAACAGAGAAAAAACTCTTGGAAATTTACATTTGTCATCTGTCCAAATGGTATTTAATGGGAACTCACCATGTGCAAAGCACTGTGCTATGGGATACAAAGAAAAAATAAGCTCACCTCTGTCCTCCAGATGCTTCCCACTTGCCAAATTCATTTCCTAAAGTAAGAATGTATTAGGTACCTATTATGTATGTGGTAGGAAGATTCTAAGATGGCCCCCATTATTCCAGCCTTCGGACATTTACACCATTGTGTGATCCCTATCATAGAGTATAGGCAAGACTGGTGAAGTGTTTTTTTGTTTGTGTGTTTGTTTTTGAGACAGAATCTCGCTCTCTCACCCAGCTGGAGTGCAATGTCACAATCTCAGCTCACTGCAACCTCCACCACCCAGGTTCAAGCGATTCTCCTGCCTCAGCCTCTCGAGTAGCTGGGATTACAGGCACCCGCCACCATGCCCAGCTAATTTTTTGTACTTTTAGAACAGATGGGGTTTCACCATGCTAGACAGGCTGGTCTCGAACTCCTGACCTCATGATCCTCCTGCCTCAGCCTCCCAAAGTGCTGGGATTACAGGTGTGAGCCACCATGCTCGATCTACCTGTGAATTGTCTTTAACCAATAGACCATGGCAAAGGTATGGGATGAAATGATCACACAATTATATAAGATTGTAAAGAGACTATCTCCTTTGCCAGCTTTGATGAAGCATGAGGTCGTTTCAAGAGAGGCCCATGTATAATGATACTAAGGCTGGCCTCAGTTGACATCCAGCAAGAAACTGAACTCTCCGATAATCATGTAAGCCTGGAAGTGTATCCTTCCTCACTCAAGCCTTCAGATGAATATCCAGTCCTGGTTGATACCTTCATGGTGGCTTTGCAGAGGGCCTACCTGGTCTGTGCCTGCATAAACTGTGTTGTTTGAAGCCGCAAAGTCTGTGGTAATTTGTTATATGGTGAGAGACAACTAATGCAATCACCAGGGACTATGATAGGTGCTTCACATGTCTTCACACCTTATTAAACTCTCACAACCAGGCTGCGAGGTGGGTACTATTATTATGTTAATCATTTTCCAGATAAGGAAGGAACCTAAGACATCAAGAGTTTATTTTACTTACCCAAGGCATCACAGGCAACAAGTGCCAAAGTCAAACTCCAAATACAGGCTGACTCCAGGGTCTGTACTCTAAATCTGTTCTGGGCTGTTTCCCCTTACACCCTTGATGTTGACATTGTGTTCCTCAAAAACCTTCCATGGCTTCCTTTTTGCTGGGAGCAATGGCTTCCATCGTTCATGTGAGGTATCAGTGTATTACAAACTGTAACAGCTAACATTCTCATAGCTACTCTGCACCAAGTGTGTCATATATAAGACTTTATTTAACCCTCCCAACAACCATGTGAAGTAGTTAGTTTTTTTCTCTTATTTGAAAGATGAGGACACAGAGGCACAGAAGTAAGCATATGCCCAAGGGCATCCGGAAACTAAGTGGACGAGTTGAAAATCAAACCCAGGCGATCTGGTCTCTGAGATCACTTCCTAACCACTGTATAATCTACTTCCTCTAAATTATACTTAAAGTCTCAAAATTTGGGAATGAATTTTATTATAATGAACCAGATGGGATACATTTTTATTAAAAATGTCACCCTTACTCACTTGTCTTTCAATATGCTCCCTCAAGTGGAAGAGGTGGGAATGGAATATCATCAAATCATGCAAAATGCTGGTTCTTCCCAAAGAACTGGACTGTGTATATGAACACCATCCATCACGTTTGTCAGCACAGAAGTTTATGAACCACTGACCCAGAGATTAAATTCTGTATTTCTCAGCCTTGTATTCAGGGCCCTCTATGGCTCAGTCATGAACTGTACAGAATTAAACTGTAATTTAATTCTTACAATTTCCCTCTCATAGAATCCAGATTCCATTCATCTAATCTGAATGTCTTACATCCCCATTACCTCTGTTCACTGCTTTCTTCTACCTTCGTATCATCACATGTCCAAATACTGCCCATCATTCACGGGCCATTTGAAATTCTACCTCCTATGAAAATAGTTTTTAATTTTCTTTCCTCAAGTTCCTTGCCATCCATACTCAAGTTGGAAGCAAATCCTTTCTTAAGTTCCCCTCCCACCTCATTTGTATTTTCATACAGTACTATTGCTTTCTGCCTTGTGTCATAGTTATCAACACACACGATTATCACAATGACAATTATAACAACTAATTTTCTTCTTCATGAGTATCTGCATCAGGTACAGTGCTAAGTTATTTATGCATCTTTTAACTTAAACACATGCCTCTGCATGGGTAATGTTATTATTCCCCAGTTGACAGGTAACCCCGATGCTTGGGCATAAAGAGGGTGATGCTTGAAGAAAGGAAAAAGACAAACTTTGTCCTGAAGTTTACTGTTTAACAGAATTCCAGAAGCTTCAGCTCTTAGAGCATCAGTCCATTCTTTGCACACAAAAGCTACAGAAAAAAGCTCCTTTTATTTGCAGCCTGGGCTGACCCTTCCCCAAGGGAAAGGGAAGCTGGCTGGATGCTCTAAGAGTCAGATTGACCCTCTCTTCTCTCATGTCACTACAAGTTCAAGCACAGATTCCAGTCAAGAGTGAATATGTGTCCTTATTTTTCAATCTGACAGTGCTATTTGTGGGAATTGAACCTCAACACCTATTTGTGGGAATTGAACCTCAACATCTTTGGGGAACTTTATGCTCTTTCATCCTAAACTAGGGCACATCCATACTTTTCTGATACAAACCTGTTATGTATTAAATAGAGTAATAATTATATCTACCATATTGTGAGCTGAATACCTCATATGCACTATTTAATCCCTTGGAAAAAAAAAAGAAGAGAGAAATAGAGTGACTCAACTAGTGAATGGAACTAGGAACTCCAGAGTCCATACTTGCAACCAAAACGTTACATGCAGAACACCTTTATAAAAGACAAAATAAAACTTCCCCAAAAGGAACCACTGTTCCGTCTCTTCTGTACTCTTCCACAGAAGAAAAGTAATAAGAACAAAAAGAAGAGCCAACATTTAGAGTGTATATGATGATGTACTACCATGCTAAAGGCTATCATTCCTACTTGCGAAATTCCATTAAATCTCACCCCATGAGCTAAATACTCATTATGCTCACTGTATGGGAAGAAAGTTCAACTCAAGGAGGTGAAGGATTTTGTCCTAGGTCAGAGAGAGAACAAGTGGGAGAGGAGGGATCTGAACCAGTATTATCTGACACCTAAGACTGTGACCATAACCACAGTATTGAAGTTGGCGTGGGGTGTGTGCAGGAGAGCAGATGAATCATTATATTCAAACCCTTAGCATATTATGCCTATTACATTCAGTTTAAAAAACTTAAAAGATCAAGAAGGATTCTACCTCCCTCTTAAACAATTTTTATTCAAACAGTAAAATTATAGATATATATAATAAGAAGTAAAATTGTTGGCTGCACTATTAGCACACTGAAAATATTTGTTAAAAAATCCTTTAAGGGTCTAGAGAGTTAAGAATCTTAGAGAAAGACATACTAGAATATATATATAAAGGAATTTGCTTCAACAGGTTGCAGGGGGCACTGATTTAGTAGGGACGGAGATGAAACATGATTGGCCATGAATCAATACTACTGAAGCTGGGTGACTTCTACATAGGGGTTCATTATAATCTATCAAGCATATACATTTTTGTACATGCTTGATAGTTTTCATAATAAACACTTCTCTAAACATAACATAAAGAGACTTGCAGAAATAAAAGTAATTATCTTTCAATCTCTAATCAGTTCTCTATCTCCCCTCCCCCAAAACAACCACTGTTAAGTTTCTGGCGCATTGTTCCAGAAATTTCCCATTTGTATACAAATGTACGTATCCATTTAAAACTGGAAACATACGTAGCTCTTCCCTTTGCTTTTCTCACATATCCATATACCCCAGATGCCTTCCTTGACCATTCTGTGTGCAGCAAGCCTTCCTCCTTCTCCATCCCTCTCACTATGACATCACCTTGTTTATTTCCTTCAACACACTTAACACAATCTATACTTGCTGGCACAATAATTTACTGAGGTTTTTAAATTGGAGTAAAATTCATGTAACATAAAATTAACCTCTTTAAAGTGTACAATTCAGTAGCACTTAATAAATTCACCATGCTGTGAAACCATCATGTTTCTCTACTTTCAAAATGTTTTCATCACCCCAAAAGGAAACCTCATACCCATGAAGTTGTCTCATCTCCTCTTTGTCCCCCAGCCCCTGACAACCACTAACCTGCTCTATGTGTGAATTTACCTCTTCTAGATATTTCATGTGAATGGAATCATACACTTTGTGGCCCTTTGTGTCTGGCTTCTTTCGCTTAGCATCATGTTTTCCAAGTTCCGTGTTGTAGCACAATATTTCATTGTATGGATGCACCATATTCTGTGTTTCCATTCATCAGTTGGAGCTGGATTGTTTCCGCCTTTTGGCTACTGTGAATAATGCTGCTATGTGCATTCATGTTTACCTTTGGTATGAATACTTGTTTTCAATTGTTTTGGGTGAACACATAGAAGTGGAATTGCTGGGTCATGTGGTAGTTCTGCACTTACCTTTTTGAAAAACCACTGAACTGTTGCCCCCTTGGCTGCTCCATTTTACATTTCCATGAGCCATGTATGAGGGTTCCAATCCCTTCACATCCTTACCATACATGTTATCTTTTCTGTCTGTCTGGTGGTTTGCTTTTTAAAGTCTACCTGTTTTTGATGGCCAAGCACAGTGGCTTATGCCTGTAATCCCAGCCACTTTGGGAGGCTGAGGCTGGTGGATCACTTGAGGTCAAGAATTCGAGACCAGGCTGGCCAACAGAGTGAAACTCTGTCTCTACCAAAAATATAAAAATTAGCCGGGTGTGGTGGCGGGTGCCTGTAATCCCAGCTACTCGGGAGGCTGAGGCAGGAGAATTGCTTGAACACAGGAGGAGGAGGTTGCAGTGAACTGAAACCATGCCATGGTACCTCAGCCTGGCTGACAGAGCTAGACTCTGTCTCAAAAAAAAATGAAATAAAGTCTACTTATTTTTTATCTGGCTCCTCCACTAGATTATGCATTTCCATGTGCTTCAATTACCACTGCAGCCTCAGCCACTAGCATGAAGCCTTATGCATAGCAGGCACGCAAACGTGTTTCAACAGGATGAAATAGTCAAGTAAACAAACCAGCATGTAATAACAAACACATCCACCATGTTTATTCCAAAAGCTGCAGGATGAGTTCCGTTGCATCGACTCATCATTTCTTCCAGTGTGAGATGCCCAGAAGTGTCCAAAACTTCCACCTTATGCTGAGTAGGAGCCAAAGTTCTCACAACAGCCTACAAGGTGCTACATTGTCTGTTCCCTCTTAACCCCCTACAGTGGTTCTTGGATGCATCCCCTACTTTTCTTCCCCTGCTTTCTCCGCTCGAGCGGCACTGTTCTTCAGTATGTCCAAGCACGCCTCTACCTCAGCACTTTTCACTAAGCTTTCCCTCCGTTTTGGGAGCTCTACCACCAAATACTCACGTGTTTCTCCTTCAAGTCTGCCCTCCCTGCCCTCCTTTATTTCTCAGCCACCACCAGCAAGGGGCAACCTGGTCTCTGACTCACGAAGCTTGGAAGAGTGGGTGTCTACACTGTAACCCTGTAGAAAAAGTGACAGGCCTACCCTCCTTCAAGTCTTTGTTTATACTTTATCTTCCCAGAGAGACTTTGATCATGCTCATTAAAGCTACCCCAACACCCGTGTCCACCCACCCATACCCACATACATTTCTAGTAATCCACACAGCGAGACTACGTGCAGGACTAGGGATATAGAGATGATCAAAATAGACAAAACTCCCTGCTCTCATGAAGCTGCTATTTAGATGGGGTATTACCCCATGAATAGTAGGTTCTCAATACATATCTGATGCATGAACAAAGGAACAAATGAACTAATTCCTTTCTGACAGTGCTCCAAGAGTTCCTGAAGACAGATGTTCTCTCTTCTCCACTGGCCTGGGCATCAAACTTGTGGACAATCTGCTTTATGACTTCCAGGCCAGGCTATTCCTTGAAAGGAAGCCCAGCAAAGACCTGTCCTCCCTCTCTCCCTCCCCGTCTCTGGAGTACCAGTATTAACTTTGAACCTTTGATGCCACTCTGGTTTGTCCTGCACAAGACGCAGCCTTAACACAGTCAGTGAGGGTGTTTTCAAAATGTTCCTCCTGAACAAAATGTTCCTCCCGATTACAGGCAGGTTATTGATGGGCCTGAAAGGAAGCCAGGCTTAGAAGTGGTTGTGGTTGGAGCATGCTGTACACCCACACCATGCACGCATTTTAAGCATGGAGACAGTACCGTCATAACATGTTTGGATAATATCTTTCTACAGTGAACTGAGCACTCAGAAAACCTTGATAACACTAACCATGTGACTTTTGGCAAGGGGTCCTTCAGGCTGTGCCATCAGAAGTGCAGGGTCTGCTCCTTTCCAGCTGGGTGGCCATACATACATCATTAATCTCTAAGCTTCACTTTCCACATCAGCGAAATGGGGACAATAACAGCATCTACCTCAGGGATGAAATGGCACTAAAATGAGAGGATTTATGCACTGCACCTAGCTCCTAAGTGAGGCTCACGCATTGCATACATGTTCACCGGGCATCAAGCATGTTCTCCGCACTGCGCCATTGATTCTGTTCACTGTTAAAGCACATAGAGATTGTCCCAACCCTCCTAGAGCTTCCTCTTGTGAAGGAAGACAAACATTAATATTGCACGTACAGTATTTGTGTGGCCTGGAGATTAAAAACTCAAATAAATGCTCTGAAGAAAAGCAATAGTTTTCTGGCAGACTGCATAGTTGAATCTAGCCAGAGCAGTCAGGGAAGGCTTCCCGGAGGAGGTGACACTGAGCTGGGAGCTAAAGGAAGAGCACAAATTTTGAGTGAAGAGAGAGGGGAAAGCAAGGGAAAGAGTTCTTCCTGCAGGTATCATGGTCAACTCATTCTGCTTTTGCCTAGGACTTTCCTGGTTTTCGCACTGAAAGTCACACAGCATGAGAAGCCCCTCAGTCCCTCAGGCACGCTGGGACGGTTGGTCATTGGGGTCAGGGGAATAGCACAGGCAAAGGCTCTGAGGCAGGAAGGAGCATGTCCCATTTTAGAAACTCAAAGAAGGTACGTGGGACTAGAACATAGAGATCGTTGTGAGAGGAGGCAGGAAAGTTGCCTTCAGTTGGCTTTGTGTGCCATATCCAGGAACATATTCTTGTTCTGAGGAGCAACAGGAAGCCACTGAAAAGTTTTAAGTGGGGAGATGAGGTGAGCAAAGGCGGGATGTTGTAAAGTTTACCCCACCTGCTGCATACAGAATGGACTGGAAGATGCTGGAAGGAAAAGAGCAGGTTATGGCCTCAAAAGATGTTATTTCTTATTACTACCATGATTATTATTTCAAAGTGGGGAGAACCATTGATTATAAACTGAGTATTCCAGTTTGGATCTGGGGTATTTGAGGCTGATGGGGAATTAACTGTGAAAAATCTACAGAATAGGGCCTCCGATTTCCATTACAAGAACTTCCAGAGAATGAGGGACCGAAGACTGAATTATCCTCTGACTCAGGTCAGCAATAATAGAGTTCCCCATTGTGAAGGACTGAATTCAGTCAAAAATTTAATTTTTTAAATAAATAGAACAGAAAGGTCAAAATACTGTGAGCAGAAATAGGGATTTGAAATTGGAAATTGCTTAGAAATGTCTTTTACAAACTCTGCTCTATTAACAACTTTTCCAAACTCTCTCCCAAAGGAATTTCCCTTAGCTATGCTAATGTCACTCCATTTCTCTAAAGCCGTGTCAAACGCTGCTATTGAAAAGACCCTAATAGAAGATACACTTGGAAATCACCTGTGATTGGCAGTGTGATTTAAAATGAAACACCCCTACAGTTTCCAGTGGCAGAACCCAGTAAGTATTGCCTCCTGGATTCTGATCACTGACGGCAGTGATAAGGCCTCCCCTACTCTTTCCCTCTGCTAGGACTCTTCCCACCCTTCACGTGTCCCTCCCAAGTACCCGACTCCTGGCCGAGACCTATTCATCCTTCAGGATGTGGGTAAACATCACTTCCCACAGAAAGCTGCCGCCAACTCCCCAGGTTAGATTAGAGATTCCTCCTACCTTACACCACCAGAACATTGCTATTTCCCCCTCAGAGGGCACTATCCCTCTCTACTGTTGGTACTTGAATTCTCCTTCTTCCCTCACTAGACTGTAATCTGTCCAGGGAAGGAAGGATGTGTTCATTTGTATCCTTTGCATTTCCAGTACATGGGACCAAGCCTGCCATGAGAAGGTCGCCCAATGAGTATTTGGTACATGTTGAATGATTATTGCTACTTTGTGTTTGAAGTACTATATTAACTGACCTGCTCTATGAACATTACCTGATTCCTTTTTTTTTTTTAATTTTTTTTTTTTTTTTTTTGAGGCAGGGTCTCACTGTGTCACCCAGGCTAGGGTGCAGTGGTGCGATTACAATTCACTGTAGCCTCAACCTCCTGGGCTCAAGCAATCCTTCCACCTATCTTTTTAGTATTTTTTGTAGAGACGAGGTCTCATTATGTTGCCTGCCCAGGCTGGTCTCAAACGCCTCACAAGTGATCCTCCTGCCTTGGCCTCCCAAAGTGTTGGAATTACAGGCATGAGCCACCACACACGGCCAACATTAATTAATTTCATTTGATCCTCTCAAACTCTGTAAGTCGATATAACCAGTTAGTAAACTGAGAATCCAATAATCCGGGGCTTTGGTGAATTTTTCAAGGTCATGTTGCCAATAAATGGCTGGGTGTGGATTCAAGTCAAGTGTGTGGCTCTAAATCCTGTTTTAAACCATGTCACCCACGCGTCACTCACAAAGCAAGTGTACAGAAGTGAATAACGTGTTTTGATTTCAAGAAAACTTTTTTACCTCCATTAAATATTTTAGCCTCTGGTGCTTTCCTTCCCCAAGACAGAATGAACCTGAAGGGAAGACCATATCAGGTTATGGTCTTTTCTTAACAGTGAACTCTACCTGCCCTCAAGAAAGAACTGTTTGTTATTAACGATTTGAAGTCTAAGTTAATGGGTAATTGAAGCCCTTCTTCATCATCCCTGCAGCACAAATTTGAGAGGAAAGGAAGACATATGGTCCGGACCAGGGGAGGCAAAAGAAGTATTTAAGGAGGCACTTGCTTTCAGGCTGAGGAAGCACAGGGTCAGGCCCAGAGCCAAGACCCTCTTAAAAGCACCCTTGTACCTCCTTGCCCAGGCTGCTCCCACTCCTCAGAAAGTGAGACTGAGCAGGGAATCCCTTTATAGGGACCTGGAGCCCCCTGAGCATGAAAATAAAGGAAAAGACTGAGTACTTCCAAAGGAAATTCTAGGTACCTAGCTAGCCCCAGAAGTAAATAAATAACTTGTTAAATAAGAAGGTAATCGTAGCCTTAAAACAATAGCCTAAGAAGAGAGGCTTCCAGAGACGTTTGCTTTCCCCCACCGGAACTAAGGATAACATCTTCACGTTTGTCCCTGAGTTGTCTTTCAGAAACTTGGACCTGCACTGAGGACCTCTGTGGAATGGATCCACTGGCGCATACACCTCAGAGAAGCAGGAAGGTCAAGGCTGAGCTTGTTCTAAGTATCTTCCTGAGGAGCCTGGGGAAAATCACACCCCCTTGGCCGGTTAACATGTTTCTGCTCACCCCAGATTTTTAAGCAAAGCTTCTCTTCCTTAACCAATGCAAATCAGAAAATCTCCAAATCTACCCATAACCTGTAAGTCCCCACTTCAAGATATCCTACCCCCTTAGGCTGAAATCGGTGCGTAACCTCCATCCATTGATTTATGATTTTGCCTGTACTGCTTTCCTGAAATTTATGCCTGCCTTTAAAAATCCTTTCCTGTGGCCGGGCACGGTGGCTCAAGCCTATAATCCCAGCACTTTGGGAGGCCAAGACGGGCGGATCACGAGGTCAGGAGATCGAGACCATCCTGGCTAACACGGTGAAACCCCGCCTCTACTGAAAATACAAAAAAACTAGCCGGGCGAGGTGGCGGGCGTCTGTTGTCCCAGCTACTCGGAGGCTGAGGCAGGAGAATGGCGGGAACCCGGGAGGCGGAGCTTGCAGTGAGCTGAGATTGCGCCACTGCACTCCAGCCTGGGCGACAGAGCGAGACTCTATCTCAAAAAAAAAAAAAAAAAAAAAAAAAAATTCCTTTCCTGTAAGCTACTGGGGAGGTCAGGATTTGAACAAGAGCAACTTGGTCCCTCTTGCTTGGTGCCTGCAATAAAGGCCTTCCTTTCTATCACTGCAAACCTCCATGTGGAGATCTGGTCCTACTGCACTGGGCTACAAGCCGATTCCAGCTCAGTAACAATAGGGGTCGGGCTCTGTGAGGTGCAGGGATAAAGAGGAGGATTCTGGCTGAGAGAGGAGGAAGAGGAAGCCAGAATGACAGACACAAGAGGAGGGCCACCACCCAGGGAATGCTGGAGAAGCCAATGGAGAGAAGTAATGAGAGCCTGACCACGGGAGGCAGCTTCTTGCCACCACTGCCCAGCCTGCACCTGTGGACTGTCTGCGCTGAACTGAAGGAGCCAGAGATGTTGACGAGCATATGTGGGACCGTGCTCCAATGCAGTGCTGGGAAAAACATTTGCCTAAAAGCCACAGAGGTGCACCAAGCGGCACCTGGCTGTGATCACTGAAAGCACTCTCACCAGCTGGCCTTTCGGCCAAGGTCAGGACTTTCCACCACCCCTTCACACAGGCCCCAAGGCCATGTCCCGGCAATGCCCTCAGGACCACTGTAAAGGAAGCACAGTAGATATAAAAGGAATTGTGTGACATCTAGAAGGATGTGTGGGTGCTACATTGGGCATGAGAAAGTCAGGTTTGAATGGTGTCCTCTCTAAAACCTAAAGCCATCTGCAAGTCAGAGAGAGAGGCCCTAAGAGAAACCAACCTTGCTGGCACTGGGATCTTGAACTTTCAGTCTCCAAAATGATGAGAAATGAATTTCTGTGGGGTAAGCCACTCCCTCTGTGGTATTCTGCCATGACAGCCTTAGGACACGCATCAGCCTTGCTCAGGAGCACATTCAGACACCGTCAGAAGGAATCCATAGCACTATCTCAGGGCTCGGCAGTAACCCACACCACTTTACATATATGAGCCATCAGCCCTTCTCATTCCCGGAAGTCAGACTCTAACAGGATGCCCCACCCCACCTCTGTCCTGCAGTCCACAGTTGAGCTCAGGGAGTCAGAGAGGTGGACAAGTGTATGTGGGACCGTTGCTCCAAGGCAGTGGCGGGAAACGCAGATCCCTAAAAGCTGCAGAGAAGAAATGGGATCACCGAGGAATGACCTCCCCTTTTTCTTGACTTCTTGCAAGACCAGACGGATGTTTCTTTGCATCTAGCAGATCTGGCAGACACATCCGCGTGGCTGACTTCTCTCCCCAGGGCAGGCCTGGGGTCTTCTGCCTGCTCCTCTTCTTGTTCTTGCACCCCCCGACCTCCTCCCAGGGATCCTTCAGTGACTGGTTCAGCACTCATGCACAAGCAGTGGCTGAGAAGTGGTAGAGACCGGGCCAATCTTTTTCACTGTTGCATTCCCATGCTCAGAACAGAATTTTTCTTTTTTTTTTTAGATGGAGTCTCACTCTGTCACTCAGGCTGCAGTGCAATGGCATGATCTCAGCTCACTGCAACCTTCAGCTCCCAGGGTCAAGTGAGTCTCCTGCCTCAGCCTCCCGAGTAGCTGGAATTACAGGCGTGCAGCACCATGCATGGGTAATTTTTGTATTTTTAGGAAACGTGGGTTTTCACTATGTTGGCCAGGTTGAACTTGAACTCCTGACCTCAGGTGATCTGCCCACACCCCAGTCTCCCAACGTGCTAAGATTACAAACATGAGCCACCACGCCTGGCCTCAGCACAGATTTTAATACATGGCAGGCACAGATTAATATATGTGCAACATATATATTAATATATATGTTAAGTTAGTAAATATTTGCTCATTCAACAAAAATGACTGAAGCAGAGAGAGACTAAAAATGACCTGGAGATAGTACAGAGTGGTGGTTAAAAATAGAATCCCAAACCTCAGCTTCCTCATCAGAGAAATTAGCGTAACAATAGTATATACATCCCTCAGGGCTATGTGAACATTAAAGATAATCTATACAAAGTATTTAGCCTGGCAGCTGAAATATAATAAGTCCTTAAATGTGATTTATTACATGGTCATGCCTTTCTTTCCCGGAGCAAGAGTTGGGTGATTTTTTTTTTCTCCCTTCTCCTTCATCTGTACCTAAACTAGGCTCAGCACAAAGGGGTGAACATTGAACATGTGGGTAAATATTCACTAAATGTATCTTGAAGTTATCAAATAATTGAGCAAGCAAAAACATCCACTTCTGAAACAGTCTGTTGTATTTCTAGGGCTCATGTGGGCACTGACATTCAGCAAGCCTTCACATAGCTGCTGAATAGATGAGAGAGAAATGGGGAAGAAAAGGTGAAAACTGTAGGAAAGAAGATGGATGAATTGAAGTTCCTAGAATTTATTTCAGTCATGTATGTGGATCTCTATTGGCTTTGTCCCTCTTTTTAGGTAATAACATCCCCATTTTCCTCAGAGAGCCACCCTTTCCCATTGTCAGTCCAGGAAGTTTCGGCAGGGTGGACTCTATCTGCAGCTGGGAGAAAGGGGAATTGTGCCAGTCAGCACGATCCCAACCCCCTGGCCATAATGCTTTATTCAGGCTGTATCCGTGAGCTAAGTTCACCCAACTACAGTGAATCCCTACAACTTGTGGGTGCCCCTTAGAAGAAAAACTGCTTCTCCTGCTGAGATGAACCAGAAAAGGTGTAAACCTGGGGATAGAGCCTGAAATTGTTTGGGGCCACCACAAGAGAGGTCCTGACTGAGGCTAACGCTGTAATATGCAATCAGAGTGAAGAGATGGCTATAATTTAAGCCTCTGGAGCTAGCCTTACCTGAAGCCATAACCTCATGGAATTTTTCGTTTCTTAAGCCAACTTTTTTTTTAGTATTACACCCATTTTATTTGGCTTTCTATCACCTGCAATTGAAATGATATTAATAGATCACTGCTAAATTATCTTTGGTGCAAAGTAGGGTACAAAACAAAGAAAGTCAAAACTACAAATTACCAATTCCTAATTATGCAGAATAGCCACCATTTCTGAATGCCTACTACATGACAAGCTCCAGGCCAGGCCCTTGGCATACCTTGGCATTATTCCTTGAAATAGCCCTGCAATGCCCATATCATAAAACTTCTGGCTATCCAATAAATCATGATTCCTTTTGAAAAAAAAGTAAGATAAATAAAACGTCCAAATTCCCAATACCCAACTCCTTTTCTTGGTCTTTCAAAATGCATTTTGTGTCTCAGTTACCATTCTTTGTGTCGGGGGGAAGAAAAACACACATACAAGAGAAACTCCACATAAATCAATCTTTATTCCATTTCAAAGCCTGCAAGATTTTCCAGATATTCCAAAGGTCTCCTTCCCTGAGTGAAATACTACATTTATTTAATAAAGCAGGTAGGATTTACTATCTGGGCACGGGTAAGCACTTTTTACTTCTCACAAGATAGATGACAGTTGCTGGCAGGCTTTTTCTTCCCTCCTTTTTGCTTTTTTTTTTTCCTCCTCTCTTTTGCTATGACTGCACAACTTCACCCATCACAATTGAATTACCGAACTGAGCCAAAGAAAGATTGTCCCCATGAGAGTGCTATGTAGGTTTCAGGCTTTATTTTCTTTTAAAGACAGCTTTAAAGAATTAGAAATAAATGTTATCAACCGTGGTTTTAAATGATGCTGACTTACTGCTTTTGGGGAGCTGTAACACTGCTCCTCCCAACACACACACACACACACACACACACACTCACTCACTCTCCTATCTCTCTCTCTCAGCGGAACTCACTGGGGACAGGAGGTGGGAAAGGAGCTGGTGGGGAAACTAAGTTCTCCAAGCCTTCCCAGCCTACATTCACCAGGGAAAAACAAAGGCTAAGTCAGTAGATTGCTGTCCCTTGGCTTAAAAGGAGTTAAGGAGCCAGCACTTTAAATAGAGTCAGCCTGTGGAGGAGAGAAAACAGCTGGGAGAGGAAGAAAAGTGGTTTGTTTTCATTTGCTGCCAGCGGGACAAAGGTGAGGGTTTCTCTCTCGACATCTTCACCCGAAAGTTGGGCAGCAAGCCAGCCTGCTCTTTGGCTGAAAAACTCCAATTAAAAATGTATGACTTCGGTCTTCCGGAGAGGAGGGGCGAAAAGTCAACTCCGGGTTGTACAAACACTTGAGGTAGCAGAAGTGAATTGAGGAATCTCATTCAGTCCCTTGCCAACCCGCTGTCTGGGAAATAATGCCCACTGATTCTGGGCAGGGAGTGAGAAAGCTCCAAAGTCACATTCCAGAGCCCTTACCAATGCATGTGGTTTCATCTTGAGCCACCAAACTGTGATTTCAGAATAGGTTGCTTCAAGTGCATAATAAACCATTTTCCAATTGGAATAACCCCTCTGGTTACTTGTATGCACACGCATATACACACAAACATGCACAAGCGTGAAAACACACACGTGAACACACACATGCTCACACACACAGCTCGATATTTTTCAGCAGCAGTCCTCTTCTTGCCATTGGTCATGACTCGTCAGAGTAGCTATAGGGGTTTCCTTCATATCCTTAGGTCTGCTTGCACTTTAGGTGACTCTGGGCAGTGACTGTATCAGTCTTGTTCATCTCTGTATTGTCAGCACTCAGTGGACTGTGATGACTATTACATTTGTTGAATGAAAGGGTAGATGAATGCATAGGGGGTAAAACATTCAATTCTCTATTCCTTTTGCTCTGATGCATGTTTAACATTATTCAGAAGCTTCCCTCTCATCCTGAGGATTCCTTTTCCCATAAGATTCCTTTTCCACAAAGCATTAGTGACGAGTGGAGAATTTTCCTAGTGATTTTATAAAGGGAAGAGGTATTTGAAATAGATGTTATTCCCCATCTCCCTTTACCACAACAGAGCCTCTCTTCAGATATTCTTGCCTCCAGCAAGGGGCCATGCTTCCTACCCTCTACTCCGTTATACTGAGCAATTTCACTCTGCACCCAAAGTTGCATTTTAGCTTCCATCAAAACAGAAGAAACTGCAGTAGCAAGGACCTTAAAGTAGTTTATGGACCTTTGACTACCTTTTGAGTCTAACTCCTCATGCTGGCGGCTTACTCAAACTATTTCTTTCAAACATCCAGAGTTTTGTCCTTAAGTGGGGTTCTGTTAGATGAAATCTTATCAGTTGATTAGCTCTAAGTTTTAATGTTCCAACTCAGCATCACTAAAATATAAGAGTGTCTTTGATTACTTTGGTTGACCTAGAATCTTGAAACTGACTAACCCTCTTTTTTTAAACATTTAAATTTAATTCTTTTTTATTAAGACAGGGTTTCTCTCTCTTGCTCAGCCTGGAGTACAGTGGTAAATCATAGCTGTGACCTTGAACACTTGAGCTCAAGGAATTGTCCCTCCTCAATCTTCTAAGTAGCTGGGACCACAGAAATGCATAACTATACCTAGCTAATATTTTTTGTAGAAATGGGGTCTCACTATGTTGCTCAGGCTGGTCTTGAACTCCTAGTCTCAAGCAATCCTCCCACTTTGGCCTCCCAAAGTGCTGGGATTACAGGTACAAGCCACTGCACCTGGCCTATGACCAACTTTTTATGCCAGTTACCATTAACTTTGAATTAATCAGAATTCTCTTTTGATGGTTTACCTTAGATGTAGAGTTTTCTAAAATGTCTTTTTAGTTTGTCCTTATTAATCAATAAATCTTTATTAATAGCCCCCAGGGATCTCTACCTACTGGTATTCTCTTGTATAACCTCATCCTTACAATGAGGGCTGGTACTAGTGACTTGTTTCCAGTGGAAAAATATGGCAACAATGATAGGCTGTCACTTCTGACACCAGGCTGCAAAGACTGATTTCCATCTTGCGTGACATTCTATTGCTATTTTGGCATGCACATTTTTTACTTCAACAATGTTTAAATTACAGATGGTTTTTGGTTACGTGGATAAGTTCTCCAGTGGCGATTTCTGAGATTTTAGTGCACCTGTCACCTGAGCAGTGTACACTGTACCCAATACAGTCTTTTATCCCTCACCCTCCCCAACCTTCCTGAGTCTCCAAAATTCATTATATCACTCTTATGCCTTTGTGTCCTCATAGCTTAGCTTCCACTAATAAGTGAGATCATATCATATTTGGTTTTCCCTTTCTGGGTTACTTAGCATAATGGCTTCCAGCTCCATCCAAGTTGCTGCAAAAAACATTATTTCAGTCATTTTTATGGCTGACTAGTATTCCATGGTGTTTAGATACCACATTTTCTTTATCTACTCATCGACCAGTGGGCACTTAGTCTGGTTCCACATCTTTGCAGCTTTCAGCACACACATTTCGATGAGGTCAACTGCCCTGTTGAAGAGGTGGTAAAGAAGCATAGGCAGCTCATAGGCAGCCATCAGGAAAGAACTGAGGCTCTCAGTCCATAAACCCTCAAGGCAATGAATCCTGCCAGTCACCACTCAAGTGAGCATGGAGGTTAATTCTTCCCCAGTGGAGCCTTCAGATGAGACCATGGCCTTGGCTGACACCTTAATTACAGCCTTGTGAGAGACCTTGAGCCTGAGATACCCAGCTAAACTATCCTCAGATTCCTGGCTCAGAGAAACTGTCAGATTTGCTTATAAGTGTGTTGCTTTAAGCCCCTAAGTTTTATGGTAATTTGTTTTGTGGCAATAGGTAACTAATTCATCACCCCCATATCTGGCTCACCAGTAGCCTAACTAGAAATGCTTGACTTCTACTCTGTTGATAGCTTTATCACTCATAATTAAAAGTCAAAAGGAAGTATCTTTCTCCTTATATCACTTAACCTGAACAACACACATGTAGAAGTTGAATGCCACAAAATGAATCACTGGTAACTTCCATAAAGCCTACAGCATTTTACTGAAGTTCTGAGAAGCTCAAAACTAAAAAGATTAATGATTTCTGAAATCTTTCTGTGAAGGCTTTATGTACACCCTTATTTTTCCAGATTTTATTTAAGCTGCTAGTCTTTCCTAAGCAAGTTGCTGAGGTCCTTATGGACCTGCCTCTCCTTCAAGATTATACTCATAGGTGGAGATCCCTTTCTGCAAGTGGTCTGCCTGCCTGAATCACTCTTTCATGTCTTACAAATAAATGGAAACCTCATCCCCCAAGAAATCTGCATGATTAAGGTTTTGAGGAGCCATGCCTTATGGAAAGAACCTACTTTGGGAATCCATTTATCAATTGCTATATTGATCAGCTCCAAAGCAACCATACAAAGCTGGCCCCTTGATATTTCAGTTTCTAAACTTAGGAAAGGAGTTCTGCCTGAACTGTTCAGGTAACACCATAGTGGATACTAAAGTGAACCACCCAAACCTCCCACTCTCTTCAGGGAAGGGCTTGTTTCTCAACTGCAGAGAACTCATGAACATCAGACTCCAGCTGTCAGCTCCTTCCGGGTCTTCCTCTTCCCAAGGCCATGCTCTTCCTGGGGCAACCTGCATTTGGTAGCTGAACAAGGTGGAGGAGAAAGTATAGAAGGCCTGGCCATTTGGCTCAAATGCAAAATATTCTGAGGGGCCATATTTACTCCAGAGTCCACCACTGGAATAAAAAGCTTTGCTGACCTGCATCTCAGTTTGGCTTTTCTTTCTGCCCATTCCTGCTTCCTCTCCCTTCCTTTACACATGTTGATCTCTCAAATGTTTTATACCCCCAACTCTGTCTCAGCATCCACTTCCTGAGATCCAAGTTGTGACATCACTGTGAGAGAACCTCTATTTAAAATTTTATTCTTTAGGATAAAATGTGAAAATGCCTAGCAGTGTTTGCTTCTATTTCTGTTTCTACCTATGCGGTTCTGCCTCCAATTTTCTGACCTTACTTTACCTCGTCCTCAAGATGATGACATCCATCAGAGCAGGGACTACTCCTTCTAGCTTCTTGCTATTCAGTTATGGTCTAAGAATTAGCAACATTGGTGTCAGCTGGTGGATTTTGTTGGTGATGGTGAATCTCAGGCCTCACTACAGAACAACTGAGCCAGAATCTGAATTTTAGCTGGGACACATCTGATATGGTTTGGTTCTGTGTCCCCACTCACATCTCATCTCCTATTGCAAATCCCGTGTGTTGAGGGAGGGATCTGGTGGGAGCTGATTGGATCATGGGGGCATTTTTCTCCAAGCTGTTCTTGTGGTAGTGAGGGAGTTCTCAGGAGATCTGATGGTTTGTAAGTGTGGTACTTCCCACTTTGCACTCTCTTTCTGTCTCTATCTGTCTCTCTCTCTCTCTCTCTCTCCTATTGCCTTGTGAAGAAGGTGCCTGCTTCCCCTTCGCCTTCCACCATGATTGTAAGTTTCCTGAGGCCTCTCCAGCCATGCAGAACCATAAGCCAATTAAATCTCTTTTGTTTATAAATTACCCAGTCCCAGGTGGTATCTTTATAGCAGCGTGAGAACAGACTAATACAACATCCAAGTTAATAAGCACTGTTCTAGTAATCAGTAGCTCCCCACAACTGTATCACCTAAGCATATGAGAAGGGCTAGACCCATCCCTGTTGACTGAGTGAACACAGCTTATACGTGGGATAAGAAAGCTTAAGGAAAAGAACAAAGCCTCCCAGTTCTACCCTTATTGATTAGAAAATGTAAATATTTGATTTTGGAGAAAAGGTATGATACACAAAGAAAGGTGACCAGCACAGCCCAACTAGTGATCGAGGCAGAAGTCCTGGAGCAGTTTCTCATTCAAGCACAACTTCCCTGTCCCACCCACCAGCCTGGGCTTTCCTACGATCAGACAGGTCTTGTCATGTTCATCTAGTTGCCATGGCTCCTTCAAATGTTGGTTGCACAAATAAGTGAATATGTTAAAGAACCCTGAGATGATGAGACTTCAAGCTAAAGAGGTTGGCCAAATAAGCCAGCAGCATGAGGTGTGATTGTTTGGCCTTTGAGCCAAGTCACGTGAATGATGATTTTGGCATTTATCACTCAGGCACAGCAAGGAGACAGAGATGTGCAAAGCACCGCAGGTCAGCCTTCAAAGCAGGATTTTAATGAACTGGCAGTACTTCATCATTTTGATAATCACAGAAATTAGAGGAGGAAATGAGAGGCTTGGCAGGTCATCTAGTCCATCATGTGCCTATATTGAACAGGTCTCTAGTGTATCTTTTGTAAGGTTTTATGGCACTCCCTAGTCGAAATTATCTTTGTGCCTCGAGATAAGTGGGTGTCAGTTCACCCTTGTTCCTTTGCTCCTCTCTCCTGCAAAGGTCATAGTTCAAATTCTGCTTTTCTCATCTGTGAACTTTCTTACAGGCAGAAGTCAAGGGTAACACTAAAATAAGATTCTTTATTTGTTTTTGTTTCAAGAAATAGTCATTGGGATTGGATAGGACATGCAGCAGCAGCAACAAAATGTAAATCTCAGTGTTGGACAGATCAGATGTTTGTTTCTTTCTCACACTTCCTGCCCAACACAAGTCAGCAGTGAAGACTGTGTTTACCATCACTCAGATCCCCAGACTGATGAAGGATATTGTAGTATGTCCTATGGTCACAAGAAAGGGATGGGAACAAGGCAAATTGCACACACGTCTTCCTGGAAGCAGCACACCATGCCTCTGCTCTCATTTTATTGGCATGTCATTTGGTCATAATTTATCATATGACCTATCTGTGTTCCTGAGAGGTAGAGAACCAGAAGTATTTGGTGAATAGCATGAACGATTGCCATGAGAAAGAAATCTACTGCAAATGGCAGATGTCAATCTCATTCTCAAAGGCCACCTAATAAGAACATGACTCTGTGAAAGTGGCCAAATGGCTTCAACATACCATCCCTTCAAATCATAGGTATTTATTGACTTCTGTGATGATTAATTTGATGCGTCAACTTGGATGCCCAGTTATCTGGTTAAACATTATTTCTGCGTGTCTGTGAGGGTGTTTCTAGAAGAGATTAACATTTGGATTGGTGGACAGAGTAGAATAGATGGCCCTTTGCCATGTGGATGAGCCTCATCCAATCCATTCAGTGCCTGAATAGAACAAAAAGGTACAGGAAGGTTGAATTCACTCATTGATCTTCCCCTGCCCTCCATGCTCCTGTTCTCACGTTTTTACACTCAGACTGGAATTGACATCAGCTCTCCAGCTCTCAGGGCCTTCTAACTACACCACCAGCTTCCCAAGTCTCCAGCTTGCAGATGGCTAATCATGAGACTTTTCAGCCTCCATAATCATATGTGCCAGTATCTTACAATAAGTAAATCTCTTGATCTGTTTCTCTGGAGAATCCTGACAGCTATAACTCCCTATTATATCAAGACATGCAGTGACAAGAAAAACAAAGTCACTTGATGGTGGAGGTTATATTTAAAGGGGGGAGACAGATAAAAGAAAGTCAATCAATAGATAAATAAGCCAGATAATAGAAGCATTATGAGGTGTTATAAGACTTAAATCTAAAGAGATTGGTCAAATAAGCCAGCAGCATGAGTTGTGACCATTTGGCCTCTGAACCAAGTCACATGAATGATGATTTAGGCATTTATCCCTCAGACACAGCAAGGAGACTGAGACAAGCAAGGTAGGTGTGGAGGGGTTGTGAGCATGGGTATGTGCGATGGGCCACTGTATTGTTGGTGCCCAAGCAGGGTAAGGAAGGCATCCACATGGACAAGAAGCCTAAGAAGACCAAGGGTGGGGAGAGAGTTCACACGGGGGAAGCAACCGCATGCCAGGTGCGGAGTCTGAGTGGGGTAGCAAAGACTTCCACACTGGTATGAGGACTTGGGGGGACAGCCCAGCATGAGACGTCAGATTCTGAGTGAAGTAAAGAAGCCATCCACACAGGGAAATAGGCAGGAGAAGCAGCAGGAGACTGGTTAGATCCAGGAATAATCAATAAGTAAATTAAGAACCATGATAGCCAGGTTTTTCATTCTCAGTGAAGTGAGATACAGCATGGAAAAGGAGAAAATAAAATAAAACCTTTGTTGTTTGACTGGAATTGAAGGTTATCACAATAAATTCATACTTTTTGATAGATATATCGATATGTTATAAATGTTTATATTCTGTATATGCTTGTCTTCTGAGAATGCTTAGCAACATCAATACCGGTAGCAGTAAGCACACCTAGCTCCCAGATCTTGGCTTCTAAATACTGATACCTACTAAAAAACAAAAACAAAAAACAAACAAAAAAACCCAGAGCCTTGGAGATGGCTCTTTCTCGTGCTGGAGAAGAAAAGGTACAAGCTGAACCTAGAACATTGTTTCATGCAAAAAAGCAACAAAATGCTCAAAAGGTGATGGAAACATGTTTTAAAAAACATGACCGAACAGGAGACAATTTGAGCATTTCAGTAAATAATGACAGCAATGCATTAAAACCCAATGAATAAAACTCAAAAACCAGAAGTCCATACAGGCATAAAAAAAAAAAAAAGATCTGTGAGAGTATTTCATGGGATAGTCACATAATCACAAATCATCTTCCCACGAAATACCTCTTAATTCTGAAAGGATCAAGAGTTAAGTATCGTGAACCAACCTGGTAGGCATCACTTTAATCGAATGATCACAGGGAACATTATCAGTAATGCAGACACATTTAAATTGTGTGCCACCTGCTAGCATGCAAGCCAGCATCACTTCTGCTACATCCCTGGCAAAGACAAATAACTTGAATTCAATCATAAGAAAACATCCAAAGTGAGGGATGTAGTACAAAATAAAACCCTGGCCTGAAGCCCTCAAAAGTGTCAAGGTCACAAGTGTCAGTCGAAGACAGAGAAAATGTCCTGGACTGAAAGAAGCTGAGAGGCATGACAACAGAATGCAGCACATGATTGAACCTGGAGCCTTTGGCTATAAAGGACATTATTAGGACAATCAGTAAAATTGGAATCAAGTCTGAGGACTAGACAGTAGTAATGCATCAATGTAAATTTCCTGATATTTGTGGTTGCATTGTAGCTCTGTAGATGAACCTTCTTGTTTGTAAGAAATACATACTAAAGTTGGAGAACAAGGGGCCACACCTTTAAATGGTTCAGGGAAAAAATACAGCACGATAAGTGAAATCTTTGTAAGTTTTTTTTATGGCTTCAAAATAACAAAAGAAATAAAAGTTGTATTGCACTAAAAAAGATACAAAATATATTAGTATATTAACAGAAGAAAAGTTACACAGCTGAAAGTATGACAATTTTGTTTCTGTCTTATTATCTAAAATTCACTATCATGACCAGGTATTCCAATTGTGATGAGAAAGTGTTGCAAAAGGAGTTAATTGGCTTGTTTGTTTTCAATGAATTTTTGGGTTCTCCCAGCATCTTGATTCTTCAGCCACAGCCTTGAAGAGCTTCACACAGCTAGCAAGATTAGGACAGGGTAATCCTTGGGAAAGAGTATGACTCTGCACATCTTAGGGCATTGGGTTTGCCTTATTTTTCCTGTTACCCAGAAGGCATCTTGAGAATCCCCCAAGAAGCAGCTCTCGCGCACTTAACCTCACAATGAGCAGGCTGCTGCATATATTGCCAGCATTAATCACTGGCAGCCCAGACTGACTTTCCTGGCCATCCTCGGGGCAATTTAAGGCTTGTATGTGTTCAGCAAGAACTTCTAGTGGGTCGGAAGCCAGGAGGTTGGGTACCCTTTCAGGGCCTCCAGTCTGTTCTCCAGGGCTGAGGACTAGGAACTGTTAACAAGCCTCTCTTGTCCCAACACTCATAATCAGACAGGTGGGCTGGGGAGAAACATTTGGCTGAGATTCCAAATGTGCAGCAGGTGCTCTCTGGTGCTCACCCATCAGTAAACCCGTCAGCACCAAGAGGCTTTTATTGACAACACTGTGGCAAGTGTTTCATCATTCCTATGTGGAATTTGAAGCAGATTTTTAAAACGAATTTTAAATGAAAGATAAAGTCAAATTCTTGTTTGGGACTGAATAATGGCAATATTTGAAAATGCACTCTAGAACACCTCTAGCATCTTTCTAGCTGGTCTCTGAAGTTATCTGGATAAACTGAAAACTAGAACAGATTTGAGGGCCCAGACCCCCACCCTATGGACGCAGTAAGTCAGCAAGCCCACAGGAATCAGCAGGAGGAGCGAGAGTAACCTTTCTGCTTTTGACCCACACATGGCAGTATGGTTTGCAATTTTTTAAGCAAACATACATTAATTTGTTAATTCAGAAAACATAAGGAGGAAAAAATAAACTATCGTGAAAATTGTTCCAACAGATGTGACTTTTCAGGTTAGAAATGTAAAGAGCAACCTCATGCTCAGACTCATCTGTTTGGTTCAAACTCGGTGGCTGTAGTAAAAAGAAAATGAGCAAGGAAAAGCCAATCATTCCCAATTATAACGTTAAAAACAGCCTTCTATTTTTTTTTTTTTTTTTTTTTGAGACGGAATCTCGCTCTGTCGCCCAGGCTGGAGTGCAGTGGCCGGATCTCAGCTCACCGCAAGCTCCGCCTCCCGGGTTTACGCCATTCTCCTGCCTCAGCCTCCCGAGTAGCTGGGACTACAGGCGTCCGCCACCTCGCCCGGCTAGATTTTTGTATTTTTTTAGTTGAGACGGGGTTTCACCGTGTTAGCCAGGATGGTCTTCTTCACATAAGGGTGGTGCTTTGTAATTTGCAAAGCCCCAGTATGCATTTTGACTTAAATAGTAACTCTCAAAGAGGAGTATAGAAACCACTCATGTGAGAATCCTCCATGGTGCTGGGAAAAAAATGCAGATTTCCTGGGACCCATTGAAAGGGCATACCAAAAGAATATTTCACGTCAAAGCCTTTTGTAAAGCGTGTACCCACCCCATTGCTAAACCTAGCAACAAAGTGAAATAGGGCAAGGTTGAAAAACAAC
>NW_012114666.1:2876485-2957395 GCF_000951035.1 Colobus angolensis palliatus | reverse complement strand
TATAAAAATGCTGTCTGGAGCCCAGTTAAGGAACTTTCCCGCTCGTCTCATGACTAGTGAGGAAGTTCCAGGTTCGAACCTGTAATAAAGATCCTTGCCGCTTGGCTTTGACTCCGGACTCTGCTGGTCTTCTCTGGGGAATAAGCGGTCTGGGCATAACACCATCTTAGGCTTATAGAAGCAGAAATTCTGGAGATAGCAAGAGACAATTCTTATGCACAGTCAAGTTTAAAAACAACTAAAGTACATTGTTTAAAAAATTTATTTTGTAGAGATGGGGTTCTATGTTGCCCAGGCTGGTCTCAAACTCCTGGCCTCAAGCAATCCTCCTTCCTTTGCCTCCCAAAGTATTGAGATTACAGGCTTGGGCCATCACAGTGGCCTAAAGAGCATGCTAATCCTGTTAGATAGACAAAGCAGATACCACCATCCAACAGTTTACTTGCCTAGGTCGCTTAGGAGTGAACTGGAGGAACCTTCACTCCTCCCCACTTTCCAAGAACCTGCAAAGCCACAACAGCAGCACGATTCCTTGTGAACATTCTAGAAGCAGGTCCTAGAAAATCTGCCTATCCCTCCCTGCAGCTTCATTCAAGTGATCGAAGACCAGCATGAGTCCAATTCTTCCAGAAGCTGTGTTCCTCCTTGGGATTAGAAGGGAAGTCCTTTCAGTTGCACTGAGCACTATTTTCTGAAACGAGGGCTCTGCAAGGCAACTTAACCCCTCATAACCTCACTTCAGTGAGCCCAGATGCTAGCAGTAAAGAGATATGGATGTGCACAAAGCAGGAAGCACAACAGCGAGTCCCAAGGCTTGGAAATGGGCTGGGAAGTTGGAAAATGGGTGCACAGGTGTGTGACATACGGCCAGGACTGTCCACACCCACCAAAACAGCCCCATGGGCTGGCAACAAGCCGATGTGATGAGAGAATACTGTAATATGATAAAGTAAACATGCTCCTTCTCCCCTTTTCCTCCCCAGTGTTTCAAGCAGGCAGCTTACTTTGTCCTCAGCTCCTCAAGAGAAATGTGTGGCAGAAAGCAAATAGACAATAAGACTTCCGGCCCCCTCAGCCATAATCTACTTAAACCCATAACCAAGTGTGCCTCTCCGCGACTCACAATCCCTACAATCCCAGAACTGTTATCCAAATCTGTGGGGGAATGGACTGGAAGCAATAATAACTGAGGAGAAATTTTCTATCAGCCAGTCTAAATTTGGGTGCAGGGTTTGGGGGGCTTAGAGGCAGAAATAAAATTGAGTTATACATAATTTTTTAAACTTTATTTTCCTTGCAAACCTAAATTTATGAATTAATACTTAACCTGCTGAACTTTTAAGGAAGCTGTGTTTCTTGGCTCACAAGGGATGGGTTGATTCACAAGGAGAAATATTAAATAGCTCTCTTCACTTTGTAGCTCCTGGTATCAAGGTAGGGCAGGGGGGCTTTCTGTGGATTGGATTGGACCGGAGACCTGAGCCCCAAACTGGCTTAGGTGAACTTTGATGGGTACACAGACCCAGTGGTCTACAGGTCTGATGCACCAACTTCCCATAAATAAAGGCATTATTTAGAAATCAGACACAATGAACTGGACTAGCAAAGCAGAACTCTACCTTCACACCACACTACCACTAATTCTTGAGGCATTTGTGCAAATGAGGAAAGGGAGCTCCTTACTAAAGATAATTTCATCCGTCAGAAGATGGTCATAATATGCTTACTAGAATATGACAATTTGATGGATTCTTCTAGAAAATTATGATAGCAAATATACAAAGTCTCTAGTGTCTATGAAAGAAATAACACACCCCTGGAATAATGCACTGTACAACACCCACAACTGTACATGGCAGCTCTGTATCATTCTTTACTGTTTTAGCAAAGCTTGATGCTAAAAGGACACTGGTGAAAGCAGTGAGGAGGTCACTTACAGCAAGCAGGTTGTTGTTTCAAAACGCTGAGATCAGTGGGTTCAGTGAACACTAATACCATGCTCTGTTTCCTAAATTTTTCATAACTTCCACCACAAAGTGAAGAGGCACTTATAAAGAGGTTGGGAATGATGAAAAAGCAGACTCAAACTTCAAACTTTCCAGAGGATGGGGCATATAGTAGGTGCACAATATGTGTGTAAGTTTCTTTAGTTTAAAAAAATGCACCCAAATGCCAGGAGAAGGTTCTTGACTTATTTCATTCCTAAAAGTCTTGGACTCTAACTCTTAGAAAATCATTGATGACTTTGTGATTCTTGTTCAACTTTAACTCATGGCATTGTGCCAAGTTGTAGTAATAAAAAAGAACTTCTTCCTTTTAACAACCAATTCAATCAAAGAAAAGGAAATCTTGCAAAACAGGACTGTTTTCATGGCTCTTATGGACTCCGTATTTCTGTCTGATCTTCTCCTGAGAAGGAAAAAGGGCAAATGAAGTCCCGTCTCCTCTGAGACCAGCCCCAGGTGCTTCTGATATTGCTCCTAAATCTTGAAGCCTCTAGAGGCTTCCATTCTGAGGATCTCTCCTCGGGCAGAGAGCGCTAGATGTGGCCTCGTTCCAAGCTCAGAAACAGCTTCCTTGAGTTAAAGCAATGTGGGGCGTTCTTCTCCCTGGAGAGAAGTTACCAGACTATTTCAGCAGCATTTTTCCTTCCAATCAGGCTAGCCACAAAATGGAAAGGCAGAATCTAATACACTTTCTGATGCCACCCGTGGTTCATAAAGTCACCCTAATGAAGAACAGCTGAAATCTTTGCTTGTGCTACAGCATCCTTTTACCTGCAGAGAACTGACCGTAACACTCAGAGAATGAAGGAAAAAAAATCACACAGAACCAGAATCAATTTCACTCCTTTCCATTGAATTTTCATGTCAGATATCAGTGAAGTTTTATCATTACTATTTTTCTGGGTTTTTCTGTGGAATTTCTTTTGTATCTTTGTACGTGACTTTTCTGATTAAATGCTTCTTATGTTAGTATTTACTCCGTTTTTTTTTTTTTTTTACATTGGATGAAAAAATCATGAGTTTTTCACTGTGGTGTTAAAAATGCTAACAACACTCAAAGTAAAAGCTGTTTTAAAAGAATCACTCGTGACTGTTTATGTAATTTGAATAGCTAAGGCAAAGGAATGTAGAAGAAAATAGCCTCACATGACACAGAAAAAGGAAGGTGGATCCCACTGTGGAAATACAGAAAATAATCAAAGTCCCCCGACTCCATCCTGAGAGCTGAATCATTCAAACTGGCCCTCATTATTGATTAAACAGGGTAACTATCTAGTCAAAACAGTGGACTACAGAATATAAGAAGAGGTTTTTTTATGACTAAGGGCCTAAAGATTTTTCTGATCTGAAGATACATTTCTTAGACTGCTTGGCCAGTGGTAAGCAATCCTCTTTCCTGTGTGGTGACACTGTGACCAGGACAATACAGCCTTGTTATTGGATGGCCACCTTCACACACACCACAGTCTGTTTCCAAGTTAACCACATTTAGCCCCACTGGGTGCACACCCCTCACCATATTCCCACCCCAAAGGGGGTTCTATATCTGCTTCTTGCTTTTTTTTTTCTTGAGACAGAGTTTCACTCTTGTTGCCCAGGCTGGAGTGCAATGGCGCCGTCTCGGCTCATGGCAACCTCTGCCTCCTGGGTTCAAGTGATTCTCCTGCCTCAGTCTCCCAAGTAGCTGGGATTACGGGCATGTGCCACCATGCCCAGCTAATTCTGTATTTTTACTAGAGACGGGGTTTCTCCATGTTGTCCAGGCTGGTCTCAAACTCCTGAACTCAGGTGATCCACCCACCTCGGTCTCCCAAAGTGCTGGGATTACAGGCGTGAGCCACCGTGCCCAGCCGCTTGCTTTTTCATTTTCCCTCTCTCTGGAATGCTATGAAAGAAAACCATAAAATGATTCCACTGGGTGGACAGGTCATTTTAAGCCATATTTTTCCCACTTGTCCTAAAGATTTTCTTTTAAGGATTGTGAAAAACGTCACCCAATCTGCATTAATTTCCCTACATTTTCCTCTACTTATTGATTACATCTTGACATCAAAGCTGAAACATGACAAAAATAGAAAAACAGCAGAAAGAGAAAAGAGAGAGACATGAAACTTGCTTCGCTTACTCAGAACTATGAGCGTAAAGCATTTATTGGCAGGAGTCCCTCAACCTCCCTGGGAATGACCAGACCAGTGTCCGCCAGGGTTTCCTCAAAACTCCCAGTTCTTGGAAAATCAGAAAGTCAAAGTGAATGTTCTAAAGGTAACCTCATCGGAAATAAAAACTGTCTTAATTCAGAACCTATGACAATGTATTTTCTTATTGTAAATTATCACCAATTGTCCTAAAAAAATATCAAGAAAGGCTTCTGCCCTTGGATGAATTTTAAACATACAGACCGGCTGCCGAGAAATTGCTGGTGTCATCAATCCTTCTAAATATAATCTCTCCCTCTCTCTCACACACATACTCACACACACAACACACACGCACACACCCTTTTGTCAACTGAGCAATGTCTTCTGAAGCCAAATGCCAAGTGTACTAAGATAAAGATATTGCAGTCCCTGGAGGAGGGGCATTTCAATTACAAAGAAAAGCAAAATATGCCTGAATCTTTATTTCAGAACAAATGCTGACAAAATGAGGAATGTCACTAAGGATTTTCTTTCTTCACAAGATGGTCACTTTCTGTGAGTGACTTACCTGTGTTTCCATGTGAGGGTTTCCCAAATCTTTTGTGTAGTTAGCGTCTTCCTGCAGTCTGTCCTCTGCACACACTAGCAAGATTCCCTAGAGCCTTTTCTCATCCCAGAACAACAGCAACAAAAAGTCTCATGCTTACCAGCATTAAAGCCTCCAGCTAATTGCCTTTGGCTGGGTGAGTTTAAAATAGGAGAGAAAATAGAAGCACTTGTATTCCTGGGTCACCGCAAAGAAAACAACATGCATCTGCTTAGATTTAGGTTATAAGAATCACCTGGAGACTTTGCTGAGCAGCAGCTGCCTGCCTGAAGCCCAGCATGGGTGATTCTGAGGCAGGTGGTCATCTTCGAGTTTTACTTAAAGACAGAACTTGGTGAACTTCACAATGCCTAAGAATCACAGGGAGAGCAGAGGATCCTGTTAAATGCAGATTCCAACTCAGTAGGTCTCAGTGAGTCTACACTCTACCTGGGGCTTCTAACAGGCCCCCAGGTAATGTGGACGCTACCTTCCACAGATTACACTTTGAGTAACAAGGTTAAAGGAACAGGGACGGAAGTCCTTGCTATTGAACGTGTGTGACCCAGGTCAGCGGCACAGCAGCACCTGAGAACTTGTTAGAAATGCAGGCTGTCAGGTTCCCCCCTAGGCTTACTGCATTGGCGTCTGCATTTTACCAAGATTCTCAGATGATTCTTAAGCATATTCATTTAAGAAGCTGACATAGAACTTCAGGGTAAAATTCACAAAGAAATTGTTTTCTATCAGAAAGTTCAGAGGTGGCAAAAATAAATAAATAAATAAAAGGCACATTTTTATTCTCAGATATTTGAAATCCCTGTTAAAGGCAGGTCTATATTAGAAGAGAGAGTAACCTATTGAGAAACCAGCTTCTTAAATCTCAGCCTCCTCTCTACCAAAGGAAACCATTTAGGACAAGAGTTCAATGTTTTTAGTGCCACAACTCTGAATGTGAGCAGCTATTACATGCTTTCACCCTTCTCTGTTTTCATTACTTCTCACGTCATTAGATCAACCAATTTGGGGACTTTGCTATACCCAAAGGACAGGTGGCTTAAATAGTAAAGATGAATTGATAAAGCCTAGTGCCTTCCATCAGACAGGGAGGTGAAACCATACATTTGAACGTCTGTGGCTCCTTGTGAAGATTCAAGCTTTCTTTGACATTTAGGGAGATCTGGAAAACAGAGATGTCGCCACTTCCGTAAACTCTGTACCTTGCAAAGTGCATGACATATTAATAAGGATAATTTAATTGACGTTAGCTAAGTTGTTTATATCAAGATTTAAATAGTAACTTGCTAAAAAGTAGAGGCTAAAAGAAAATATGCATATAATCCCAGCACTTTGGGAGGCCAACATGGGAGGATCACTTGAGCCCTGGACTTCAAGGCTGGCCTGGACAACATACCAAAACCCTGATCTTAAAAAAAAAAAAAATTAGCTGGGCGTAGCGGTGTGCCCCTGTGGTCCCAGCTACTTGTGAGGCTGAGGCAAGAGGATCTCTTGAGCCCAGGAGGTCAAGGCTGCAGTGAGCCATAGTCACTCCAGCCTAGGCAACACAGAAAGAACCTGCCTCAAAAAAAATAATAATAAAAATAAGTAAAGAAGCAAAATGAAAACATGCAGGATCCAACTATCCAGAAAGGAAGCGGAAACAACCTTAAGTCAAAAAAAAAAAAAAAAGGAAAAAACTAAAACACAAATCTAATTAGATAATCAGGGTCTAATAGAATCTGGGATCACAGAAAACATCTAGAAAGCTATTAGAATCAGTGATATCCTATGTACAAGCTCTTTATGTCCTTCAGTTTTGTTTTCATGAGCTTCTGTCAGGAAGAAACTGCTTGCTACAGACAATTGCTTGCATTTGTTGATCAATAGATCAAGGAAGAGTCAAAGGAGGTAGGGACCATCTAAGGAAGGGATGGTACTGGCATTGACAAAAGCAGATAGGGCCAATGCAAATACTGTGTTCAATTAGCATTTTTGTGGACCCAGCAATTTCTGAAAACTATTTTCGAGTCATAGAATACGCAGGGAGCATCTGGCTCCATTTCTGGAAATACTTCTGACACCACTGCCTCCTTCTCTTTTGTATCCTACTCAAATTTAATTTTCTTCCCTTCCTCACGCCAATCTTAATGCCTTCCTGCAGGTCTATTTCCTGCTTGGCCCGTATGAGACCTCTAAATTTTAGTAATCACGGTAGGCCCTTAGTTGAGCTCCTACTGTGTGCCCTTCAGATGTCTTACTTCATGGTAACAACCAACTACCTGCTGTTTACAAATGAAGTAACTAAAGGTCAGAGAGATGAAGGAACCTGCCCAAGGTCACAGAGCTGGCAAATAAATAATGTAGGATTCCATCCTATGTCTGTCCAAAATCCATGCATCCTGGCCAAATCCTTCTGTGCCTTGTGGCTTTTTTTGAGACGGTGTCTTGCTCCCTCGCCTAGGCTGGAGTGTGGAGTGCAGTGGCGAGATCTCGAGATCTCGGCTCACTGCAAGCTCCGCCTCCCGGGTTCACGCCATTCGCCTGCCTCAGCCTCCCAAGTAGCCGGGACTACAGGCGCCCGCCGCCACGCCCGGCTAATTTTTTGTGTCTTTAGTAGAGAGGGGGTTTCACGGTGATCTGGATCTCCTGACCTCGTGATCGGATCTCCTGACCTCGTGATCCGCCCGCCTCGGCCTCCCAAAGTGCTGGGATTACAGGGTGAGCCACCGCGCGCGGCCCTTGTAGCTTTTATTCTCTCCCTCAGTCTTATCTTTTCCAGCCACTATGCTCAGTGGTGGCTCTCACTTTCTAGAACCAGCTTAGAGTGTGTATCTCAGGATCTCATTCTCACTTCATCTCTCCACCTGGGACACACTAAGGCAGGTTTCTTTCCACATTTTATAGCCATGGCCCCAGTGCCTTTTCAAATGGAGTTCTCTTGAAAGTTTCAAATGGATTTTGTGTTTACAAATATGTACCCTAAAGCTTAGGAATTAGAGACAAGCCCTTTGCCAGTTTTCTTTTATGTTCAGAAAAAAAATCAATTAAAAAAGGGCAAACCCCAAAGGATGGCCAAAATCATGTTTATAAAAAAACAATTCTGTATTGATCTGTTTTGATAATCACCAAACTTTATCTCTCTCATCATAGGTTTCTGTTGGTAAATACTTTGGGGCCATTTTGCCAAAACAATGACTGATAGTCTACAGCCATCCTTTGGTACCTGTGGGGAATTAGTTCCAGAACCCCCTGAGGTCACCAAAATCTGCAGATGCTCAAATCCCTTATAGAAAATAGCATAGTATTATGTGCACATAGTCTATGTAAATTATACTTTAAATCATCTCTAGATTACTTATAATGCCTAATACAATGTACCGCTGTGTAAATAGTTGTTATACTATATTGGTTTTTATTTGTACTATTTTTACTGTTACATTGTTTCTATTTTTTCCCCAAATATTTTTGATATTCAGTTGGTTGAATCTCAGATGCAGAACCTGCGGACATAGAGGGCCAACTGTATTTATTCAAGCAGGATTCACCCGTTGCGATGCATACATACAAATTCTGCACACAGAGAACCTGGTACAAGTCTACATTAGAGCAGGTCCATTTAAAGAGAATTCCACTCACATTTAGAAAATGCCCCTTTTATTTAGTTTCTCTGCACAATATTTTTTTTTTTTTTACATTATAAAATCACACAGGAGGAAAGGTTTTTGACAGGAAGCCAGCAGAAGACAACTTGCCAAGCAAAACATTGAGGATCCATTGCCAGCATCTGCAGATAATTTTTTTTAGAGAAAGAGGAGTCTTCCTGGTGATGAATGAATATTTTGACTTGGCAATTAACACCATTATACTGGAAGACATGCCTGCATGTGTCTCCCTGTAAGACCTTGCTTGTTGCCACTAAGTACAAAAGCCTCCTGCCCCACCCCCCAAAATTGTTTTAATGGACTAAAAGACCAGGAAATTGAGCCAAATCTCCAAACAAGGCAGGTGTAATAATGATTCCTCCTAAGAAGAGGCCTGTGATCCTCTGTTTGTCTTTTAGTGTTGAAAAAAGGCAGAACTTTTCCTTAAATCTTCAGTATGAAAATATTGGTCTTTAAACTCATCACTCCTCATTCATACCTTGAGCATCCTCCTGATATTTTAGGGGATCTTTTTTAACTTTTTAACAATCAGCCCTTCTGAAAGAAGAGTTTACTAAGTTCATTGATTCTCTTTTGGCAAGCTTGCAATTCCTACATTTGAACAAATTAAACACAGTAAAGATTTCCTATATCAGCTCAGAGGACATTACCTGAAAATTCAGAAAGCTTTTCTTAAACTTCAGGAAAAAAGAAATGAGAGGATGAAAGGATGAAAGGAAGGCAAGAAGGAAGTAAGAAAGAAAAAGGAGCAAAGAAGGAAGAAGGGTTAGGAAGACACAAAGTAAGAGGAAATAAATCATGTAGAATACATACTTCCAAAACAGAAAGAAAAAAAACAATTCAACTAACATATATTAATCTTTATTCTATAACAGACATAAATAATTTTATGAATTCATATGACCTATACAAAAGACAAAATAAGATATTGCACTAAATTTAGATATGGGATATTTGAATTTAATATTAGCTAAACAGATAAATATATACAATTTAAAGAGTTAAGGCAAAACCAGATGATACTCCAAATACAACAGAAGGCTTGAAAAATAGGTATAATTAGAAACAACAGCATCCCACCACCAGTTAATAAAGTGGTCATGTCTAAGGAAAAAAAACCTTAGGTTTTTAATAAAGTGGTTATTATCAATCATTTTAATTAAAGTTGAGCAATAAAGTATAAGATTTCCCTCGGAGGGGAGCTATTTTGCCGAGGCTCGGGGATTGAGCACTTAGATTTCGGGTAAGCAACTTTTTCCTTGTCAGGTTTATGATCTGTTCTTCCTCTTAGAAAATATAATTTGGAAAATATGACTCTTTCACATATACAATTAAAATACAACTATGAAGCATTCTTTTTTTTTGAGATAAGTCATGTTGATGATATCATTGTCAAGGTAAATTTGTGGGCAAGCCATTCATTACCTTATTTTAAGAGAACACATAATGCCAGTTACTGAAAAAAAAAATTCCCAGTTTTTTACAAGAACCAAACAAACTAATTCCAAAGGAATAAAAACAAATATAATCAATACACAGTATACAGTTCTTTGGCAGTATCACACTAACCATTGATTGAAGTCAGAACTTTAGAGTTTTCTAATGCTTAGACCCAGTTGCCAGTCTTTTAAAACTAAACAAATAAAATTCCACATCTGTAACAAATTCAGTAATCCCGGGAAATGAAATTCAGAGTAAATCTTGCAGACAGCTTTTGACTGTTACATTTAAGCATAGGTATTATCTGCTTAAAGTCCCAATCCAAATATACTGAAACAGACACACACACAAATAATCTGTGAAATTTTGTATTGGTTCAGACAGGCCTAGAATCCTTAGAATCCATATCCACCCATGAGAAACCAATAAAAGACATCAATCCAATGATGAAAAAATGATCTTCCAGTAACTCAGGAGTGGGTCATCCCTCACCTGGATAAACATCACGGAGAAATTGAATCCTATAGGGGGAACACCAGAAAGCCAGAAAATGTGGAATACTGCCAGCCTCCAACCAAATTACCTTTCTCCAGTTTTAGGTAAACCTTATCCTCTTTATCTAAGTAGAGTAGGACACCATTAGTGGCAGCTTCACGAGTAACATCTTTGTCCCCCGCAAAGGCAGATATTACTGGTTTTCCATTTAACATCAAGTTAACCTAGAAGAAGAAAAATAATAATAATTGAAAAGTTCTCTTTAAAGTCAAAACATCTACTGGGGAGAATAAATAATGTCTAAGATGACAGTCCCAGTAAAATACCTGATGTTCAGGAAATATATTCCCTTCCTTTCAAATTAGCCAATTGTGGGGGCCATACTTTGCATGTCTGCTGAACTGATTTAAAATTTTTTTTTCTCATTGGAATTTCCTTAAATTCCTACAAAAGAATAACATCTATGGAGAGCAACCTAGTGAAAACTAGCTTCCCTTCAGCACATAAATTAAGCTTACTGCTTTACTTACCTCTTCCACCCAACAACAATCTTTTGGAAATAAAGCAGGCTTGTGGCTTCCCAGTACATTTGTAAAAGAGACCTTGTGCCCACTGACCTAAGAAACCCAGATACAACCCAGTCCTACCAACATCCTTGTGAGTTTTTGTGCAGCTGTAACATGCATACTACCAAAAATTATTTGAAAGAATGAAGTGTGTGTATACGTGTGTGTGTGTGTGTGTGTTGATTTCTTTTTCTGTTTTCCCTGATAGGAAACAAGCATTAAAAATAATCATCAGACCAGGCATAGTGACTCATGCTTGTAATTACAACACTTTGGGAGACCAAGGCAGGAGGATCACTTGAAGCTAGGAGTTCAAGACCAGTCTGGGCAACATAGCAGGACCCCATCTCTAAAACAAACAAAACAACAAATTTAAAAATTAGCCTGGTTGGTCACATGCACCTGTAGTCCTAGCTTCTCAAAAGGCTGAGGCAGAAGGATCGCTTGAACTCAGGGGTTTGAGGTTGCAGTGAACAATGGTTGTGCCACTGCATTCCAGCCTGGGTGAAAGAATGAGACCCTATCTCAGAGGAAAACCAAAAAATAAAAAATAATAATCACCACTATCACTAGAGATTTTAGTGATAATTAAAATCAACTCAAAACTGTATTAACTATTTTCTATTCTACAATTTTGATTACACTGTGTCAAGCACTGCATACATTTCTAAATACTGGAGGTTGGGAAAAGCTTTTCCATGGAAGTAAGTTTATTTTCTAGATTTCTTTTAGGTTAAAAGTCATATGGAATAACTTAAATCTGAGGCTGATCCATTCATCCATTTACTAGGATGTGTAAAAGTATTAATAGATAAGTGAGTAATCTATCATTCACATTGACATAATGTATAACATAAATACTGAGCATAAGATAAAAGGTTATCCTAGAATTCCACACACATGTATTTGTGTCATTTGGTATTAGCATATTGGAATATTGTCGGAACTAGCTCCACTGTTGCTTTTGAGTGTAAGGTCAAGCCCATTGTCTTAGAAAGCAGAATACAAAATATATTTTTAACTGTGGAACTGCAATTGGTAAGAATTCACTAGCATCAGAGTAACTGAGGATAAACTCAAGCATATGCATAGAACACCCTTTCTTATAAAAGTATTTTGAATAGTTGCTCCTTCATAGACTTATTCTTACTCATTAGCTGTATCTCATAATTTTAAAAAATAGCAAATATTTTCTTTATTTAGTATGTACTTGAAAAGCTCTACCCGTCTTACAAGTTTTTTTTTCCTTACAAATTCAAATAATTTTTGTACGTGCATTAAATGAAAGCATGATCTTACAAAGAGATTTGTGTCACCGAATTTTTACTAAACCATGGATTTTCAAAAAATGTTTGATTGTTATTAAGGTAATAACTTCAATTGTTTATTTTTCTATATGCTTTTTGTCACATCTTAATGGATGTTACAAAGAAAAAAATTAGAAATTAAGGTTTTAAAATAAATGATAAAGATGGCTGTTTATGTCTATTGTGGAAAGACAACTTTGGATAAATACTTAAATACATAACCCACTAAAGATAAGCACAGTTGGTTGGGAGTATGGATGGAAGGGGTCAAAACACACACCTGGATAGTTTGGCTCTGGTAGACTTTAATCACGTGAAAACTGAAACTGTAAATTCCTTTTCTTGGTGCTACAAAGACAGACTCCAATGTGAAAAAATTACCCACATTCACCAGGATCTACAAATAAAAATAATAAATAACAATAAGTTATTGTATTTTCTTCTGTAACTAAAATGAATTTTCTTCCTCTCACTCTCTTCCTCTCCTCTTTCTTCTTTCCCTCCTTCCTTCATTCCTTCCTTCCTCTTTCTTTCCTTTTTTCTTTTGTTCATTCATTCATTCTTGGCAACGAGCTTAAGAAATCATAGAAAATAAAACATCTAGTTCTATTTCTTTCCTCTTAACTGATTTGGAAAATTGACTTGAATATTGGAAGTTTCTTCTGTCTTTTAAATGATATAAGAATAAATAAAGTAACTACTTTGTATTCATGTCTCAATTTCCAGCAAGGCCCAATGGCTCTGGAAACATCGAGCTAACATTTGAGGGCTTATAAATATTAGCTTTACCTTGAGAAATGGATAAAAGGCATCTGCCATGTGTTTACATTCCCACCTTCTACAAGCCTTTCCAATGTCCAGAGGTGACGTTTCCAAGCCAGCCAATCAGCATCTGTGAGCTCTCCGCAGCATCCCTGGACACACCTCAGAGGCATGGGTACCCCCTCCACCATGTAACATAATCCTTGACACTGAATAGCTGGTACAAAAAGTGATCTGAATGCCTGGCCCTTCTCTGAGCCGCCCCTCTCCTAAGATCTGTGGCCATTTTTTTTTCATTCCTATGCCAGCTAGGCCTTAATTACAATAATGTGGCAATGAGTCAGCCCTTGGGGGCTGCCAAAGAGGAGAGCATAAAGAAGGATAAATTATGAAATAGGTGGCTTTCCTTGTTCCTGCCAGGGCTATCCATTAACCTGCTATCAATCATCTGCTCTTTATTTGAAGTTCAAGGTTCAAAAGTGAAAATAGAAACTATTTCCAAGAAAGCAACAATGCATTTTGTATTCCAAAACATTCAGCCTAGTTCTATTGGTTATACAATTAACTGTAAATTTTAATAAGTGACCTCTTAAGCTAAATTTGCAATGTCACATGGGTAAATCTCTTTCTATGAGAAAGAGGAATTGGGATGGAGGATGGATGTTAAAATAACTAGGGTTTCTTCCATTTCTCTCCAAGAAAACGCCTGTAAGTGGCATTCGGAAATAATAAGATGTCCCTAAAAAGATATACTTCTCATATATCAATGGCAATCTGCTACTATCTCTTTTAAACACTGCATTCTTGCCAATATTAACACACTTGCAAGCCTCTTGCATAATTCCCTAAAAATGTCCTATTACCTCTGGGCAACATACCAGAATATAGCGACAGTCAAGCAGATGTATCAGGTCAACACCTAACTTAAAATACATGTACGTGTGTAATTTCATTCTGAGATTTTGCCTTCTTCCAACTAAGCATCAGATTTTTTTGTGACCTGATGATAGATGGTCTTTCAACAAGTCACCAGCTGTGCAATAATCCCCAACAGAGGCTTTGCAAGGAAATTTTTTTCAAGCACAATTAAAATAATTTGAGGTGCTTAGTGGTAACTTTCTGATTCAGATACAAGTAGCATAATTCACTAGCAATAATGAAAATAATTAATGGTGTTGACTACCTGTAAAACTGGATGTTGCCTCTATATTTGTAATTGGAGCATCCAGGTACATCAAGATTTATAACCAAATGTGTCTTCTTGTCTCTAAGATGCAGGGCTCACTGAACAGAAGAACAAACCCTTTTCCTCTTCTAATTGATGGAAAGGTCATTGAAAAGAACACCCTGTATAGAGGATAGTGCAATGCCCATAGTATTCCAACATTTAATTAAAGTGTTGAAATACAAACTAGGGGTGGTGCTAGACTTTATTTCCATCAAGATGGAAAATACTGCACCGAAACCCCACATGGGGCTACTTAATTCTTTAAAAATTATGGCTATCAAATACTAAGCCCCTAGAGAGGCATTCTCTGTCTTTGGCCAGCTGGAGAGTGCATTAGTCAGGAAAAATTAAGCAAGGAATACAGATGTCACCTCGTGCTTTCCCTGGCACATCCTGCAGCACAACTTAACCTGTGCCCCCTGCACATTGTAGCTTTGCATACAACTGTGAACTGTGAATTTGGAATTTAAAAAGACTCTAGATACTGTTGGGGCTGAAATTAAAACTCCCAGGACAGTTTTTTTTTTCCTTAAGACCCCTTGCTAAATGTAAGCTGATATCCTGGGGTTTCTCATCATGCCAAACACAGAGCACTAGGTCGCTAAACAGCAGCTACAGCTTCCGTCAGTTCTTCCCCTACTCTCATCAACCTCAAAGTCCGTCTTTCCCCAGTTATTTGCAATTCTCTGAAAGGACAGGAGCCCGGGAAGGGAGAACCGGCTCCCAAGGGCTTTCCTACGGGAGCTCAGCGCAGTTGCCAAATTCCTTTTCCTTCCCTCCTCCGCAACTTTTCTCTAAGTACCAGAGAAGGGCTTGCTGCCTACTCCGAGGCAGCGGCAGTGGCAGCGGCGCCTGGCACACGAACAGTGGAACCTGCAAGCGAGATCTGACCCCCGGCCCTGCCCTCCCGGCCTCCGCGGCCACCAGCCTGATCTCTGCAGAGTGTAGAAGCCCGGGGCTCTCTTTGGAGAGAAGCTTCTCTACCTGGGAGAAACAAATCAAACATTTATCCTGTCCCGCAAAGGTACCCAGGGAGCAGCCTCAGCGGCACCCGTAGAGGAGTCTGAGCCAGGGGACCAAGATCTGGTCAAGAGATCACGACGTCCAGGGACCAGGTGCCCTTCGGCTCCCGCCGACCTGTTGCTCGAAACTTGCCCTGAGCTCTCGCTGCCCGGCTCTGGGCTCCCAAGCCTCTCCCCTTGGGTCGTAGCAGCCTCTTTTAGGGGCCCGGAAGGAATAGGAGCCGGGGCTGGTGAGAGGGGTAGGAAGAGAGACGGTAGAAGTTTCAGACCCAGGCATGTTTGGGAAGGCGAGTGCTTTACATGATTCCCCATTTCCCAACCGGTCCAGCTTAGCCTGGGCAGGCAGCCTCGGGCTGAGGTGCCTGGAGACCGCCCGCCCCCTTGGTGCTCGCGTCCCCCCAGGTCTGACCTGATCGAAGTAAATGATGCGCGTCTTGTTGCTCATCTCGGATGGCTCGTGGTTGGTGCTGCGCACCGCCGAGAAGGCGACCTTGGAGTTGGCCGCCCGGACCGATATCCCCAGCGGGGAGGAAGAGGAGCCTTTGGAGTCCGTGGCCGGGTTCGAGTCGCACACCACCAGACACTTGCCCTCCAGCACGATGGGCTCCGTGTCGTTCTGTGCCCAGACGGACAGCCCCGGCAGCGTGAGGACCAGCAGCACGGCCGGCACCGCGGACAGCGCCCGGCGCCGGTAGCCCATGGTGAGCCGCGTGGGCAGCCGCAGCCGGCTGGCGCTGGTGCTCGCCCGCGTCGCCTCCTACCCCGGGATCCCGGTGCTCGGGAAGATGCTAGCGGCTAGGTCGACAGCGCTGCAGGAGCGACGGCGCCTGCGGCGGCGCGCACACTTCCACCAATTCTGTGGCTTGAAGTCAAAGTCTCCCCTCGAGCTCTCTCGCTGGCTCTGTTACCTTTGTCCTTTAAGGAGCTCATGCAGAACCCCTTACCCTACCCTCCTCCGCCCAAGAATCAGCCCTGCCTGGGGCCCCTGCACCCAATCTTGTTCCTAGACATCTAAAAGTCATCAAACCCTCAAATTCACACCTAAAAGCAAAAATAATAATAATAAATTCTCACCCCAAACTCAAGCACCACCAGGTAAACCACGGAGCAGGAACAAAAAGAGAGGACTCAAAGAGAAGCCACAAGGGTGGCGGTTGCCCAGCGGCGCGGGTGCCAGTCCTGTCTGGCTTGCGGCAGGGACGAGTTACAGAGGCAGAAGGTGTCTCCCAGGCTGAGAAGAACGAGAGGCTGTGTTCATGGCCAGGACGCCAGCGACTCCCACTTTCGCTTGGTCAAAAATTCCCCCAAACCTGGTGTCACCCAGAGGTAGGGAGGGAGGCAGCCGCTAGCCAGGTCCCTCGCACAGAAAGCGCAGATTCACAGGATCAAGTCCAGGGCGCCGGGCGTAGCGTGCAGGGCGGCTGGTCCGGCGAGGTCCTCTCCTGCCTGGCCTCCCGCCCCCAGTCCCTGCGCACAACTTTCTCGTTCCTCGCGCGCAGCTCGGAGAGCGCGAAGCGGGCACACGCGCTCTATTTATAGGAGCACAGCGTCCGGCTGGGGTTGGCTTATCGCGCAACCCTCGGGCTCCGGGAAAAGGGGGAGAAGGCGTCTGGTGACCCCATCTGCGCAGCTCTCTCCTGACGTTTAACGCACCCCAGAGCAAGCGGGGTGCCCAGCACTGCTGATTGGCAAGGTTCGAGGCCACTCAGCCCCTGAGAGCGCGTGGCGTAAAGGATATGTGCCCAGAGAGGAGCTCACGACCCTGCGCGGGCCCCAGCTCGGCGCCCGCTCTCTCCTGCTCGATCTGGGTCCTCGGAGGGGGCGGCGGATCCCCTCGCCCCTCCCTATCGCGGGACTCTGCCGCCGAGTGCCCTCCGAGCGGAGCGCGGCGCTGCCAGGCCGGGTAGCGAAGATGGATGAGCCGCCGCGGACCCGCGCTGCGCGCTGCCCCAAACCTGGGGAACGGCGGGCGTCCCGACCGCGCCTGGCCGGGAGCCCGCCCCACACAGCCCTGGGGCCTGGTGAGCTTAGGGAAGCCTCGGGGCGGACTAGAGTCGGTGGGGGCGGCTGGGAGGAGGTGCCTGATTCCTTCCTTCCGCTCCGGGAAGATGAGCCTGAGAAGCCGCAGGGGCGCGCCTTCCCCCAACACCGCGAATCCTCCCCAGGCATGGCCAAAAAGAGAGTGAGAGAAGGAGTTAACTCAGCAAGAATAAGTCCTCCGAAACCGTGCCAACAACAATTTAAAAAAAAATAAAATAAAGCCAAACCCACTCCTAAGAATACAGCATTTTTCTCCCCTTTGGATGCGCCTCCCGCCCCCTGTGCCACTCCACTGCCATCTTGGCCTCTGATTTGCAAGAGTTCCCTTCCTCTTCTGCAGCTACCACGGGGAAGGAAGGTTTGTCTCTGTCTGGACCCGGCTGCGTGAACTTGGCCCAGTCACTAACCCTCTCTGAGAGGGCTGCGCGGCGTTAACTAAGGTCCTCCCTATCCTTACCCCGCCAGCTTTCCATTTCTGTGATGCTTTGGGATCATGGCGCCCCCTCCTCAATTTCTTCTAGATTTCCAGCTGCCAGAGGGCAGACACTGTATGGTGTCTTTAATCAAAACAGTATCCCCTCCAGGCATTCGGAGCTCCTAAAATTGCATTGGCTAGTTATGAATGGATGGGATGTTTGTTGAGGGAGGTCCTTGGGATGGACGGGAGGGCTCCCATTCCTTCCTGAGTGAAGGATGCTCTCATGAGCGTGGCATTCCAGCCCTCCACAACATAAGGTGAACCTCGTCTCCAGCCTTTTTCCCTTCCTTCAGAAGGGCCCGGCATTGAGGTATAAGCACTAGCTCCAACTGTTAAAATTGAAGACACTACGAGGAATACCCTGACCCTCACCTCCCTATAATCTCTCAACTAAAGTGTTAATACTTGGTGCCACAGGGGCCTTCAGATTCTGCTCCAGTGGGGCCAGTATCAGGTGTTTTGACTTTATGATTTTATTTTATTTGTGGTGGGGAGTGGTCTCGCTATATTGCCCAGGCTGGATTCAAAATTACTGGACTCAAGCGATTCTACTACCTCAGCCTCCCCAGTAGCTGAGACTACAGGCCAGTATCAGTTCTGACTGGCAGGTGCTAGTGCCATGCTATTTGTTAAAACGTTGAATGTTACCAATCTAAGCTACAACCAAACAAGGTGAACTAGTGTCTTCTGAAGATGGTCACCATTTACCCAGCTTTGATGCCCCACCCTAAGCCCAGCACAATCTTCACCTGATCCCGCTCTGCACTTTGTAACTCTCTTCTAGCTTTCAGGGATGTCTGCCTAGGTAACAGCGCAATTTCTTCTCATTTGATGCAGTCTTTTGAGGGCGGGTGCTGAGTTTAATCTAGTTCCTTTTATTTCCTGTAGGGGTAAGCACCCTGCCTTCCTTGTCTGGGACAGTTGTTGAATAACTAGAACTTTGGTTGTTCAATTTCAGGCTGGGAGAAGTTTGACAAAAAAAAAAAAAAAAAAGACCAAAAGACCCTGTTGAATTGTTAAATAGAAAATAAGCTATCTTCCTCACCAATTCCAATATATTCTCTCTACATCCTTTTCTTATCCGGGCACTTCCTGCCAGCAAGAACTGAGATTTGAAGAAACTTGTTCCTTCTCTCACCAAAAATACTCATTTTTAGTCCCAAAATCTGCATAGTGACCATAGTAAAAACTCAATAACTGATTGAGAAATGACTGAATGCTTCCTGATAGAAGGTAATTATCATTCATATTATAGTATAAACTGCTTTAAATGAGTCTCTCTCAGTAAAATTTAAAATCAAAACCTCCTCAGTAATTGGGGATAAGGGTCTTGGTTCCTTACTAAAGGATGTTCTGCTATTCAAAGTGTTCTGAAGATGAGGAACACAGAGTTTTCTGTGGGCCCCTGCTAAGAGAAATGATCTGGTGTTCAGAGGGTCCTGACTCTTATTCCCACAAGAGTTGATTAAACACGAATAGCCCCTGGGTTCTAGGACTGTCAATGCATTTGATACCAGAAGTCCAAGACTTGTATGGCCCAACTTGGCCAGATGACTTGAAGCTGCCAGATTTTCTCTCTACAATCTTAATGAGACATCGAGATAGCTTCCAGTAAGCACTACATGTTGCAGAGAAAAGGTCTGTAGTCTCCCAAACTGATGTGGCCATGTAGGAGTCACCTGCAAGCTGAAGCAGAAGAGGTATTGGAATAAACCAGAGGACTGGCCACACTTGTAGAAAGAAGCCAATTCTGGAGCATGAGCACTTCTGAGAAGTAGAGGGAGTGAATAGTGAATCGCCGTTTCTGAACTCTTACTTACAAGAGTTCCAGAAACATTTTCTCCTAACCTTGGGTTCCTTGGTATCCTCCTATGTCTTTGAAATAAAAACCCAATTCCCTTGAGCTAGTTTTAGTAACATGCTGCTCCCTGTCATCCAGAATCCTCATTAGAACCTTGTCCCAGAAACCATACCACAAAAGGCTTACTAAAAGACTAACAAATCCAATCTCCTCCTGTAGGAAATTCTTTTCCAACATTTTGGGAAAGGAGGCATCACCTGCTCCTCACCCCCTACTCCAGCCCCAGCATCCCCAGGAGAAAAGAAACAAGATCAAGTTTAAGTTTCTCTCCAATCACAGCATAGATCTGTTTCTTTTTTCTTTTTCTTTTTCTCATATTTTTCCAGTTGAAAATATGCTATTAGAAGACCTAGCTGTGACCCAAATATTTTCCCTTTCTGAGATTCCCATATTGTATTTGATGCCTAGGATTTATTTTATTTATTTTTTTTTTGCTAGACCTTTAGAAATGAGGCAGAAATGCATTTCAGTTCTCTGCAGCTGGGCTTAACTTTAAAGTAAATTAGAATCTAAACTATCCTTGCATAGGAAAGCAATACTTCTGAGGTCAGTAAATTCAATGACTGCTTGTCCAGTTATCCTTTAGCAAAACCAAGTTTTAAGCAAGCCCAAGGCAGTAAGGATCTATGAGCTATTTTCTGATTGTGAAGAAAATGTTTCTAAGAAGGCAAAGACAGACACACACAAGGTATTCAGCTCTAAGGGCCTCACTGTGGTTGAATGAAAGCAGAATCCATGCATCATGTAGCAGAGAAAGCCGCAGGTCAGTCGTGCAGAGGATGGAAAATCGAGAGAGAGAGAGAGCAGTGAGGCTTGCATCATACCCAGACAAAGGTCCACTGAGTTGCTTAATTACCCTTTGCTCTTTATAATGATAGTTATCAGCCCAAGCAAATGATCTTTTTTGAGGGAGAGTAAGTAGCTTAAGAAGAAAATGTCTCCATGAACAACCAATAAGTGAGAACTTATGTAATCTGGAAAGTTCCAGAGTTGTGTTGAGTAAATCTTCATAGCTCCTTCTGGAGACAGCCAAATGACAGACTTGCTTCGTATGAGGATGGTATTGTGGGAAAAAATAGATGGATGCTGTAAAAAGCACTTTTTAATTGGTTTTAGAATTTGAAAATTGTTTGGGACAGTTTCTCTAGACAGTTTATTCCACTCACCCCATTGGCAAATAAGGTACGTGTCTAAGATATTAGTGAGCAGTGAGACTTCTTGGTCGTGGCTGCAGACAGATTTTGATGCCCCTTTTTCGCTTCGCATGATACCTTGAGCATGTTCTAGTCATTATATTTATTATAATGATTTTAGTCAATTTATTTGTTGTGTTTTCCCTGGACTATTAACTCTTTGGGAGCACAGAATTTAGCAGAGAGTAGGTATGCATAAATAAAGTTTACTGAATAAAGTAACATCATTGCTTTTATTTCTCATAAGGGAAACAATATAACATTTAATCACTATGATCTAAGTATGATAGGAAAAGTAAAATTATTTCAGAAATGTTGGGGGCTTAAATCGTCAAGTCTACTTTAGTTACTAAGAATAGAAGCCCAGTGAGAAAAGGCTTTGTGGAAAGGGCCACATCTTGAAATGTGTTGAGTTGAACCTTGAGATTGTAGTAAAACCTTAAAGAGAACCTAAAAAATTCCCTCTCTCTCTCTCTGTGTGTCTCTCTCTCCCCGCCCCCCATCTCTGTGTGTGTGTGTGTGTGTGTGTGTGTGTGTGTGTGTGTGTGTGTGTCCCTCTCTCTCTTTCCCTCTCCTGGGCACATCTTCATTATTCTTTGGCTCACTGCAATCTACCATTCTCTGAGGCCCACATGAGGGAAAATGGCAGCTGATACTTCCAGATTTCACACATAACAAAGCCATCCACCCAGAGATGCCCCCAAATCCCGGAGAAAAGATGCACTGCGGCCATCTGGGTTCAGATGCCCAATCCCAAACCAATGAACTTGGCTATAGAAGCAGAATTATGCTGCACACACGAATGATTTCCCAGCAATGAGGTGGGTAGAAAATTGCGGTGGGGCATGGGAAAAGGAAAAATCCTAGAAAGGTTGTATCAGCAATATGTGGCAAAGGGAAGAAGAGCAAGAGGCAGACTAATTTGTGTTGTGTGATTCCAAGTTAGTTCCCTGCAAGTGTGTACAGGTATGTGTGTGTTTCAATACACAGAGGAAAAATATGAAAAGTTGGCAATAACTTGTCAAATTCAAAGGAATGGAATCGATGGAAACACTATTAATTGTATTTCAGATGTTTCCTTATTATATATGTGCTCACGGCCATTGTATATTACATTGTTATTGATATTTAAAATATTTTTTAAAAAAGAAAGGGATTCTGAGTAGATCATCCAGTAGTGATCTATCACGTTCACATTTTTTCTCCATAATTTACTCTTAATTAAAGTTTAAAAGTAGCATTGATTGAACAGCAATCTGCCTTCTTTTGTTATATTGATCCAACTCTAAAAATCACTTACTCCAAGTTTAGAAAGATGCTCTGATATAGAAAGCCTCACAGTATACGTTTAAGAAAACAAAACTTATATTGCAATGGGTAACACTGATGCATACTATCAAAATCTCTGGCTACATTTTATTCAACTTGACTTTCTCTATATAGTATGTTAGCATCCAGGAAAGCCATAGCTCAGTGCTGGGTGCATGATATGTGCCTGGCCACTTGTATTTATGTTGCATATATAAGAATGGCCTAAATGTGGGGTCCAAACCAATGGCTCCTATTTGTAAGAATCAGTTGGGAGGCTTCTTTCCAACATAGACGCTCTGGCCTTATTCTGAGATAATGGCTCTGCCCATGAACTGGGAAGGTTTACTTAACCAGCACCCAGGTAAATCTGAAGCAGATGGTGCTTTGACTTTGTAGACGCCGTTGGTGTGATGCCACAAGAGTCCATTTGCATTCGGGTTTTTCAGCTCTATGGTTAAAAACAGGGTGTTTAGAGTCAGCTCTACCTCCTACTAGTTTTATGACCATACAGCAAGTTACAAACCTTCCTTCATCCAAGAAAATTGCAATCATGAAAATCGTATTCAGTCCATAGCTTCTTGTGAGAACTGAGTGGGGGAAATGTGGGCGGAGCATTTAGCTCTGCACCTAGCACACAGGAAAGGCTCAATTAAGGGTAGCAATTGTTATCATTAATCTGTAGACTCTACTAATGACTAAAGGTGTCAAACCACCGCATGCTAAGCCAAGGCCTATTAACTATTGGTAAACAACAGCCCCACTTAACCTCACATATGTTAGAATAGGGGAAAATGAAGTGTGCCCAAGTGTGAGGGCCGATCCAGGTTCAGATGCCCAGAAAATAATCAAACCCGAGTTTGCAGGGCCAGCCATTGCTGATAGATCAATGCTTATCATTATGCAGAGCTAAGGCTCTTGAATGAAGCTAAGACACCGGGCATGTTTGTGAGCTCCCTACAGGGGACGGACAACAGGTTTAATTTTATTTTTATTTCTTTCTTCCCATACTCTCAATCATTATCTCTCATCTGAAAGAAGCATGGAGTGGAAATAGATGGATTCTTCAAAGTGGAAATTATACAGAAAGTCAAGAACAGCTGGTCAGAAACAGTCACCACAGAAACAGAAATCCAGAAAGCCAGATAGATACCAGAGAATAATGCAGCAGTTGTTAAATATCTAGGAGCCAACACGGACATCTTAGGAGCTAGTATGCCAACTGTGGAGAGTCCCAGACAGTTTTAACTTTCCTGACTTTAGCAGCATGTGGTTTGCGGGAAGAGAGAAAAACAGCTTCATTCCAATAGGCAACTCTGCTCGCCAGGACACTCAGTGAACATCTGTCCTTGGTAAGCGTGAGATGGGAAGTGTGGATCTGCTGTTGCTGCTGTGGCTCCATTCCTGCTGCCTCTCAGATATGAGCATCTTGCACCGTTGAGTGTGATTTTAGTGTTTAAAGGGAAATATTTTCCTACAACATGGCCACTAAAACAAGCCAACCACTTAATCTGGTGTTCAGCTGAAGAAACAGCAATCTGTTTTGACACTGAAAGGAAAACTGGCTGTGGGGAGCTCTCTGAGAGCTGGTGTACCAGATACCATGGTAAGAACTTCAAAAGGATTTTCAAGGTAAGTTTGACTCTAGGAAATTTTTTCCTTGTGTACTAATTTTAGAATCTAACCCTGGAATGCAATGCAACTACATTTTGTTTTGTTTGAGGTAATCTCAATTGCTGATAATCTCTCCCACTGAATTCCCACCACTCATGTGAGAGGTAGATCTTGTTGCCACCATTTTACAGATAAGGAAATACAGCATCTGAAAAGCTACTGCCAACAAACAGGGTTAGATTTCATGACTGGACATCTGTCTTATATCCAGAAGTCTTTCCCTAGACCGCATGAGAAAAGTTGAAACAAAAATACAAGGAGCTCCTAGAATGCTCAGAACTCATTATTTTGTAGTGGATGACACCAAATTCAGAGGAGAAACTGAGTGTATTCCAAGAATAATTAATGTCAATAATGTGCAACTGACTAAGTTCAGAGGAAGAAGACAGGCTTCATATCACAAAATTTTAAATAAAGGCTACTGACTATAAACCAAGGTGGAGGAATATATGTTTTTATTACACACGTATGTATACATATTAAAATATTTAATATACTAAATGCAATTCAATTATAATTAGATTTGCTATATTAAATGTAATGAGATTATAATTAGATGATAAGTGGTTAAATTCTCCTATGATCTTCTCATGGTTTTATGTGCCTTTCATTCCTAGTGGTTACCAGTGTTGTGATGTTACATTTATTTGTCTTATTTAACTAAAAGAATCTTCCTAGCCAATAATAAGCTCCATGAGGGCAGAGGTTGCCCAGGCTAGTCCCTGACACATGGTACGGGTATACTAAGTGTTGAAGTAATGAATAAAATGATGCTGCATAGATTCTAACTTTGGCTACCTTTTTCAAGCATATTTCCAATTATAACTAGATAGTCTCAAAAATTCGCTTATGTTTTCTCTAATTCTCACCAGTTATTTATGAGCATAATAACCCATCCTTCTTTACTTGGAAATTGAATGTGCTTCTGGAAAAAGTGTTGTAAGTAGCCCTTCCTTTCCCTGGATGCCCATTATCACAGCTGTTCCTTGTTTTCACATTCCTCACACTGGATTATGAGTATCTTAGCTTTGGCCAAGCTACCAGCTCAGCCACTTTCTTATCTACCACAGGGGTTAGCAGAGTAGCTCCTCTTTGCTAGGTTGTAGGCTCCATGAAGCAAAAGCTGCCCTGCTTTGTCCTTTGCTGCTAATTGGGACTGGGGGGATTCCAGAAGCAAGTCTAATAGGGTCGGCCATGGCTTCAGAATCCACTGGCTTCCAGCTATTTCAGCTGGCCAAGACCCTCCTGAATGACACACAATGTACCAAGTAACTTGACTTTCTTGACCATCTGTCTGTTGGCTAAATAACTACCTCTTGGATAGATCAAATCATCACTTACGCAGCTGGTGTTTGGCAACTGACTGACCTGAAGCCCTTCTGGGCTGGACCCAATATTCCCTTACCACACACACACAGAATGAATTTTATGGGGTTTTGTATGGGTTTGTAGTCTTCATAAGGCCAAATAGAGAAATCAAAATAATTGAGGAAAGAGACGGACTGTTTCAGAGCTAATGGTTTTTAAGACCAGAGAAATTCTGAACTGTTCCCCTTTATTGCTTTTATTTTACTTTATTTTATTCTTTTTCTTTTTCACCTTTCCATGATTCCTCTGCTTTTCTTCTTTTCTACCTCCTTCCTATTTTTTTCCCTAAAGTTCCCAGTTTTACACTCCAACCAATATTCAATTAGGACTTAGTATGTACTGGGTAAGCGTAGCAAACTCCAATGCCTTTGGGGACTGTGGTGGGCATCTCCTATCCTTTTGGTCACCCTTTTGATATCCTTCCTACATCAGCAGGTTCTTCCTTCTCATTAAGCAGAGCCCCTCTCTCACTAAAGAAACATCAAGTACCAGATACTCATTTTCCAGCTTCTCTTGCCATAAGAGGACAAGCACGTGACCCATGCTCTGAAAACATACCCACCCCAGAGGTTGAATTAGAGGCCTGAGAGGGAGCAGGAACCTCACAGAAAGCTTACCATGGAAGATGGCAGCAGGTTTCGTGGTCTGGAACAGGCACCAGCATCAAGCATCCAGGGTGAGTGATGCAGGTGCAGCAGGCTCTGAGGTCTGTGCTATGCAGCCGAACCATCTGTCCTGGTGATCCTGGTGCTGCAGCAGGAGCTGGGATGTCATTCCTGTCTGCTTCACTGCAACCCAGTTCTCCAGTCCTCTAAGATACTCTTAAACCACAGAATACACTTAAATAAATTCCCTTTCTACTGAAATTTGTCAGTCGACTTTTGCTGCTTGCGAATAAGAGTCCAGACGGATAATGAGGCCAAACAGAAGACACTGGTAGAAGACAACTGTGAAAGAGGGAGCAAGCATCTCTGCCTCACCTCCAGCAGGCGGCTGCTGTTATACCATGAAGAGTGTGCATCCGGTAATGCCGGATACTTGGCTTTTCAATAGGAAAATAAATTCAGATTGTTTGCCAACTTTTAGATGTTAGCAAGTAATTCAAAAATGTTTGTGGGCTACCTTAAACATTATTTTGGGCTACATGTAGCTCTAGGACTGCCAATTTGCCACCTCTTTAGGACTTGGTTTTACTTTTAAAGAGCATTTCAGGAGACCTCTAACATTTCTTTGTAGTAACTTTTGTAGGTCTCATTTATGCTCTCCATTTTTTTTTTTTTTTTTTTTTGAGACAGAATCTCACTGTCACCCAGGTTGGAGTGCAGTAGCATGACCTCAGCTCAGTGCAACCTCTCCCTCCCAGGTTCAAGCCATCCTCCTGCCTCAACCTCCCAAGTAGCTGGGACTACAGGCATGCACCACCATGCCCAGCTAATTTTTGTACTTTTAGTAGAGACAGGGTTTCACCATGTTGGCCAGGCTGGTCTCAAACTCTTGACCTCAAGTGATCCATCTGCCTTGGCCTCCCAGAGTGCTGTGATTACAGGTATAAGCCACCGTGCCTGATCTGAGCTCTACATTTTACAATCAAATCAGATACTGTATTAATCCATTTTCATACTGCTATGAAGAAATACCCAAGACTGAGCAATTTACAAAGAAAAAGAGGTCTAATGGACGAACTGTTCCGCATGACTGGGAAGGCTTCACAATCAGGTGGAAGGCAAAAGAGGAGCAAAGGCACATCTTACATGGTGGCAGGCAAGAGAGTGTGTGCAGGGGAACTGCCCTTTATAAAACCATCAGATCTCATGAGACTTATTCACTATCATGAGAACAGCAAGGGAAAGACCCACCCCTACAATTCAATTACCTCCCACTGGGTCCCTCCCACAACATGTGCGGATGATGAGCACTACAATTCAAGATGAGATTTGGGTGGGGACACAGCCAAACCATATCAGACACCTTAAAGCTTTAATAGAAAATTGTTGGGTACTAGGATGGTCTGAATGGGAAACATCGTATGTTAATAGCAAACTGCCACAGTTGCCCATGCCCTCCTGGTCAAACCCACCCAGCCAATCAAATTATTTTGAATCATGCCAAATCTGCAGCCTCAGATAGTGCCTCTGTCTCAGGGAAGCACCCAAATCATCTCCTGGTTTTCCTGCTTCAATTTATGATGCCTTGCTTTCTCCTAACCACAGGCCTTGCTTCATGTCACAACCTCACAAGTCGAAGTCTTAGGATGGTGCATCCCATCAGTGAGACCTATATCTAAGTGATAGCTGCAAGACAGGGTTTGAAAAGTGTGTTCCTGACATTTTCAGCTTACAAAGTGGAAGGTCATTCTTCCTCTCACCAAGACTCATAAGATGCATAATTCCCTGAACATAGAAAGGGCTTCTGATGCTGGTGGCCAAAAAGTAATGTCCATCTTCACTGCATATCTTTATTTGTACTTCTGTGGTACCCCTGTTCAGACAGGGCTCTGTTTTTTTTCCTTTTCTTTTTTTATTCTCAAGCCTGATTCCCCTTCTATCTCCCCATTAACATAGGGAGAATCTGACAATATCTATCAAAAATAGACTATGATTTCTGTAGAACTAGATTGCAACTAAATATTGCATAATGAAAGGCCGGGCGCAGTGGCTCATGCCTGTAATCCCAGTACTTTGGGAGGCCGAGGCGGGCGGCTCACCTGAGGTCAGGAGTTCAAGACCAGCCTAGCCAACACGGTGAAACCCCATCTCTACTAAAGATACAAAAATTAGCCAGGCGTGGTGGGGGGCGCATGTAATCCCAGCTACTTGGGAGGCTGAGGTAGGAGAATCGCTTGAACCTGGGAGGCGGAGGTTGCAGTGAGCCGAGATTGTGCCATTGCACTCCAGCCTGGGTGATAGAGCCAGACTCTGTCAAAAAAAAAGGAACATGTATAATGAAAGTATACTTAGTTCAATTTAATCTTTCCATTAAGACTCTACATTATTCTCATACTATTACATCCATCTTCTTTTACTAGTACATCCTACTACCACCAGTGGTTCCCAAAGTAGGTTCTTTATTAGGACAACCAAGGAAGCATTTAAAAAGTTATAAGCCCAGACCTACTGGATTAAATATTCTAAGGAGGAGGTCCTGGTATCTGTATTTTAAAGCTTTTTTGGTAATTTTAATGCTCATCCTGGTGTAGAAATCTTTCCATTTTGAAGATGGGGATGGCTCCATGGATAAAATCAAAGTTTCTTAGTACAATGGACATCTTGTTTCTGCATGCAAGCACATGCCTTTCCATTGAAAAGCTTCTCCCACTTCACTCAAATCTCATGACTGACAGGGACAATGTTGATCACAGCACCCTCTTCCTGGTCCCAGGAATGAGCATGTGATGCTGGCCTAGCCAAGTCATATTGCCCCATCCTCTGGTCATTGTGGTTGCTCTAGAGGCGAGCACATCACCCAAGCAAAACCAGATAAAGTTATTCTAGTAGGATTTTATATTTAGAGGCAGAAGAGAACAGATCCTGCCTTTGCCTTCAGGGCAGAAAATGAGACCAGCAGATATAATTTTCTTTGTCAGCAGTATTAGAGAATGATGCCAAGATAAAGAAGGATGGATAAGAAACAGAGAGAGAAAGGTGATATTTTTCTTACAATGTCTTTGCCCACTCATACACAAAGCCCCCTCCATATCTGGACTTTGCCAAAAGGGAGCCCATACATCCTTTTTATATTTGAAGTGGTTCAAGTTGGATTTCTTCCCCTTGCAATCAAAACCTCTAGCCTAAAGGGCTGTATTTTGTTTTGAATAGAAAACAGTGAAAAAATACAGGGACAAATGAATTTTCTGATTTTTGGTAAGGTTAATCAGCATAAAATGGGCATTTGCCTAATCACTTTTTTAATATTCTCAGCTCTAACCAAAAGTATGACTTGATTTAGCTCACAAGAAAGCATGAATAAAGAAGCCAGTCTGATTTGATGTAGTGACACGAAAGGACTGTGAAGGTTCAAAGTGACTTTTTCAGACAACCAAATGGGGACTTTGGACCAAATGAGCTGGGAACAAATGCCCTTCGTGAAGACAGTTTAAATAGTAAAATGTAAACAACAGCAAGCCCAGCAAGTAATTTTATTACCCACACTGTTGACCAAAAAAATTAAATATATGCTACCAGTACCTCCAGCTGTTCTGTGGTCAGGACTGGGCAGGCACAGAGAGGCAGCTAAGCTACAAATACTGAAAGGAAGGCAGGATGTGTTTCAACACAGATGCGTGATGTAGGTGGGACTTAAAGGTTTTACCCAAAGCCCACCAATCCAGTGTCCCTAGAATTTCCTTTATAACAAACTAGTGCCAAAGAAGCCAGATTCGTGTGCAAGTAATGATTGTACATGGCTTGCCAAAGGCCCATTAAAATAGCCTCTCAAAAACACAAGTCCACATTGCTATGGAAACACTGTCATTCCAAACAAAAAAATAACAGAAGTTATTCTCAAATTCTGTGCAAACTGTTGGATCTGCATGTGTGTGAGCATGTGTGTGTTTGTACACACACATATACACACACACATACACACACACACACACACACACACACGTGCGGGAAAAGCCAGCATATGCTCATCCTCTTGACTGCAGATTTGCATTAGAAGGCTTTTTCCAAAGGAAATATTTGGAAACGTCTTCATAAAAAGTACCTACAGAAGTCATTTTGCTTTGGTCCTAGGGTAAGGAGGTCTTGTTTGATAGATGAAACATGGAAAAGAGAAGTGTCATAAAGCTTTATTGCTCTTTTAGTTTCCCCTCCTGATTCCCTTTCCTGGGTTTTCAATACTCGCTTCATCGCCTTGAACATCCCCTTCCTCTCAAGTGCTTGAAGCTCCCTTTCCTTTATTTCCCTTTGGTCAGAAAGTTCTGAAATTGTAACTTTCTTGGCAACAAATAAGGCATCAGTATAATATTTTTGCAACACAGTCTATATTGAGAAGTTGGCAGAAACACAGAAGATTTGCCTTATCTAGAAGTCGGAGTTCTTCGCTAATGACCTCCCAGAATTTCTTTTAGAAATCTGACAGCTTCCACTTTCACAGCATCTTCACCACCATCACTCTGGTCTGACCACCATCGTCTCCCACCGTGGTCCTGGAGCATTTTCTAACTGGTCACTCTGAATCCAGGGACCCTCTTCTTTTCCAATCTCTCGCTGATGCCAGAATGATTTTTAAACTTCAAAGATGACCATATCATTCCCCTGATGGAAATGACTCATTAGTTCCCCATTTCCATCAAACCCAAAGTCCTTACTGTTCTATGACGTCCCCCTCGCCTTCCTCCCCAGTCTCAGCACAGTCCAGCCTCCTCTTTGTTTTCTGCTAGCCTCGCTCTAGCTGTGGAAGTCCAGTGTAGCCCTTCACATTTAGCCTTGACTGTTTCCATCTCAGGCCTGTGCACGCAGATCCCTCTGCCTAAAATGACTCCTCCCCACCCTTATCCCCACCTTAGCTCCCTCCTACATTTCTTCAGGGCTGCTTGAACACCACTCCCTCATCAAGTCCTCACCTAGAATGTCCTAGCATGCCCTCATCTCCCAGACACACTGTTGTTGTTTGTTGTTGTTGTTGTTGTTAGTTATCACAATTACCATTAACCAATATGTTGTCTTTTCTGATAGTTTATAAACTCCATGAGACCTATGATCGTAACAGTCTTGTTCAGAAGTATAATTCCTATACCCAGCATGGTGCCTAGTACATAAGAAAAATTCAATATGTTTTGTGGAATGAATGGATGAATTAATTAATAGATCCTAGAAATTGGCACCCCAGACTGTAAATCACTTAAGGAAGAATCTCTTGGCTTGTCTGCCTGTTGTGTTGTAGATTATAGTGCACAAATATAAATCCGCATGATGGTAAGTGTCCTAAACCAGATCTCTGCTAAAATGTAAATGTCTTTTTTTTTTTTTTTTTTTTTTTGGACGGAGTCTCGCTCTGTTGCCGGGGCTGGAGTGCAGTGGCTGGATCTCAGCTCACTGCAAGTTCCGCCTCCCGGGTTTACGCCATTCTCCTGCCTCATCCTCCCGAGTAGCTGGGACTACAGGCGCCCGCCACCTCGCCCAGCTAGATTTTTGTATTTTCTTTTAGTAGAGACGGGGTTTCACCGTGTTAGCCAGGATGGTCTCGATCTCCTGACCTCGTGATCCGCCCGTCTCGGCCTCCCAAAGTGCTGGGATTACAGGCTTGAGCCACCGCGCCCGGCCTAAATGTCTTTTAACTCCCAAATTAAATACGGTCCAAGCCTCTATCCTCAAGGTGGTGGCAGGAAAAGGTAGGCAAGGAGAATAAGCAAGGAGGAGAAGTTATCTTGGGAAATGGACTTTAGAACTGAGAACGAAAGATTCCAGGAGCCACTCAGGAGTTGTTGCCCAAGAAAGTCTGAAGAATCCTGCTGGGGTTAGAAAGCAAACTTGACCTTAATAAGGGAAGCTAAGGTCATGGAAGAAGGATCACAGGGCACAACTTCGATACAAGATTGGGGATTCAAAGGGAGAATGGGGCAACGAATGTAGTCCATTCACAAGGGCAGAAGATCTTTGTGACAGGCAGGTGAGAACTGACTCCAGGAATGGAGAGTATTCAAACTGGAGCATGGTATTCACTCAGATCCCAGAACACGCTTTGGGGACTTAAGTGTTAGCTCAGAGGAGCCACATTAGGCTGGACTTAACTTGCTGTGGTTTTCTGTGGCCCAGGCAGTGATGCAATCTCAGCTCACTGCAACCTCTGCCTCCCGGGTTCAAGCGAGTCTCCTGCCTCAATCTCCCTAGTAGCTGGGAGTACAGGAGCCCACCACCACACCCAACTAATTTTTATGTTTTTAGTGGAGATGGGGTTTCGCCATGTTTGCCAGGTTGGTCTCGAACTCCTAACCTCAGGTGATCTACCCACCTCAGCCTCCCAAAGTGCTGGGATTATAGGCATGAGGTAATGTGCCTGGCCTTGCTGTGCTTTTCTTGATTCCTTCAGCCATAATTCATCTCTCCTCCTCCAATGGCTGAACAGCAACTGCAAGCACCTCTTCTACTGCACTCAGCACATTCTGCCCCAGGTTTGAGTTATCTCTTGGGTCTTCCTGGCTAGCCCAGAAGCACTGTTGAGGCCCTCTCCATCACATCTGTATCTCCTCCCTATCACAAGAAGCTCAGTGTTTGACACACGGAAAATTGAACCTGAATCTCTCACATGGAATTCATTGAGTGGTTGTGTAAGAAACTTGTACCGATAATTTATGAATTGCAACATGCTCTATAAATATCACCTGTATAACCCAAGGCTGTATGTTACTTAATATTAAACTCCCACACAGTTAGATGAGCAGCAAGTCTAGTCTTTCTCTCTTTCCCTTGGAGAGTCCTCTATGGTATGTTTAGGAATTCTAGGAGGATTTGTCCAGTTTGAAGGGTCCTTTCTGTGGACAAGCTTGTTGTGGAAAACGCTTCCACAGTTGGACAGTCCAGACAGGCTATGGCAACAGTCCAGGGCTATGGCAACTGTTACCCAAAAGAACAGTGCTGTTGATGGAACCTTGCTCTTCTCCTTCTGCTACTGCCATTGTGGTTGATCCTCATGCTGGTTCCTCGGGGTGCGGAGGAGCAGGCACTTTTTTGTAGTTCTTACTATAGCCATGAATAAACCTTACCAAAAACAGCCTGGACCCTCAAACTCAATTCATCCATCTGTTCTTTCTGCTTAGATACATACAGCTATTTCCTCCTAAGACACAGGGCCAAAAAGAGTTTCACTATTATCCACATAACACCCCCAAAATAGCCCTCCTTTCCAATAACTTAGGTTTGAGTTAGGTCAAAGTCACCATTTCAAATTCCATCTTTTCTAACGTGATTTTTATCTGTGGGGCCTTTTGTCCTATCTGCCACCCAGTCTTGATCAAGACCACACAACGTTATGGCAAATGTTTTAATAATTTTAAACTACAAGTAAAGGAGTCAAATCCTCTTAGAATGCCACCATGGTCTTATGCATATTGCTCTAACACCTCCCCACAAACCTCAAAGTTGCAGTGAAAATGAAGTCCATATGTTCCATGAAAGCTTCATTCCAGAACAATGGTTCAGTGTTTGTTTTTCATTTGTGTAATGAAAGAGCTCAATCTACTATTTTTCAAGATATAAAGGAGTCTTCCAAAGGAGTAATAAAGGCTTCTGCCACTAGAAAAAAAAGTATACCTCACTTTTCAATCATTGGTTCCCCAACTTTATGAATAAGTAAAGTCCCACCTCTACCAAGTACTTTACTGTATATGTTGCTAACATTCTGGAGGTATTTTCATTATGATAGACACATAATGTACATTGAATTAATCAAAATGAAATGACAATGTTGATTAAAACAGTGATGTGATTGGCTTGGGGCCCACATAATTCACTTTAGAGCATCCATTCATTCAAGCTACATAGTCAACATTTGTCCTTTATTTGTTTAGCAACTATGAGGTATCACAGCATGCCCTGTACTCTTGCCTCCTGAAATCTGTTCTTCTCACTGTCAACAAAGAGTGTGTTTTAAAATCCAAATACTATCATGTTCTTCCCCTATGCAGAACCATGCCACAGTTCCCATTTCTTTTAGAAGAAAGTCCTGGCCCCACCTCTCCAAGGCTTTGCAGAGCTGGCTCCTGTCCTCCTCTCCACTCTTGTGCTGAACTACATGGCCCTTCAGTCACATGTGGCCTCCCGTGAGGTCCCCACGTGAGCCATGTCCCTTGTTGCCACGGGAACTTCACATGAAATAATCCCTCATTCTAGCCATCTCCCGTCTCATGTAGTTAAATCACCTTCATTCTTCAGAGGGCTGCTTTCCACCAGAACTTTCTGTGACGATGGGAATGCCCTAGATCTGCCTCACCCAATACAGCAGCCAGAAGCCAATAGTGGCCACTGAGGACTTGAGATGTGTACAGTGTGATGAAGAATGGAATTTAAAAGCTTATTTCGCTATAATAAATGTAAATACCCATACACATGTAAAAAAAGCTCAACATCACTGATCATTAGAGAAATGCAAATCAAAACCACAATGAGACACCATCTCACACCAGTCAGAATGGCTATTACTAAAAAGTCAAAAAACAGCAGATATTGGTGAGGTTGCACAGAAAAGGGAATGCTTATGCATGGTTGGTAGGAATATAAATTAGTGCAACTATTGTAGAGAGCAGTATGGCAATTCCTCAAAGACCTGAAAATAGAACTACCACTCGGCCCAGCAATCCCATTATTGGGTATATACCCAGGAATATAAATAATTCTACCGTAAAGACACGTGCACATGAATGTTCATTGTAGCACTCTTCACAATAGCAAAGACATGGAATCAACCTAAATGCCCATCAATGGAAGACTAGATAAAGAAAATGTGGCACATATATGCCATGGAATACCATGTAGCCATAAAAAAGAATAAAATCATATCCTTTGCAGGAACGTGGGTGGAGCTGGAGGCCATTATCCTTAGAAAACTAATGCAGGCACCAAATACCACGTGTTCTCACTTAGAAGTGGGAGCTAACGGATGAGAACACACAGACACACAGTTGGGAACAACAGACGCTGGGGCCTACTGGAGGGTGAAGGGGCTGAGGAGGGAGAGGATCAGGGAAAATAACTAATAGGTACTAGGCTTAATACCTCAGTGACAAAATAATCTGTAAAACAAACCCCCATGACATGAGTTTACCTATATAACAAACCTGTACAAGTACCCCTGAGCCTTAAAATAAAATTAAACAAACAAAGGCCAGGTGCAGTGGCTCATGCCTGTAATCACAGCACTTTGGGAGGCCGAGATGGGCGGATCACCTGAGGTCAGGAGTTTGAGGCCATCCTGGCCAACATGGTGAAACCCGGTTTCTACTAAAAATATAAAAGTTAGCTGGGCATGGTGGCGCACGCCTGTAATCCCAGCTACTCAGGAGGCTGAGGCAGGGGAATCGCTTGAACCTGGGAGGCAGAGGTTACAGTGAGCTGAGATAGGGCCAGTGTACTCCAGTCTGGGTGACAGAGTGAGACTCCATCTCAAAAAAAAAAAATAAAAATAATAAAAATAAATAAACACCCACATCTGGTTGCCTTATTGGATAGCGCAGCTCTAGAATTCAGTTTAAACGTCTTTCCTCACCCTCCAAGTTGAGGTAAATATTATATGTTAGTCCTGTGTGTTTCAGAAATGGAATGATGTATACATATTGATTTGTAACCTGATTTTTTATTTGGTTTTTTTTTTTTTTTTTTTGAGACAGAGTCTCGCTCTGTCGCCCAGGCTTGGAGTGTGGTGGTGCGATCTCGGCTCACTGCAAGCTCCGCCTCCCGAGTTCATGCCATGCTCCTGCCTCAGTCTCCCAAGTAGTTGAGACTACAGGCACCCACCCATCCTATGCTTTTTAATCATAGGACTTACTATATAAATTCCATCTGTTCATCATATGATTGTTTATCTTCAGTTTCCCCAATTAGTCAACAATTTCCCTAAAGTCAGGGATCAGGTCTGTTTTGTTCCATATTGATCCGTAGGGCATAGCACAAGTGCTAACATGTAGTAGACAAGAATGTTTCTGACCATGGAATACTATGCAGCCATAAAAAAGGATGAGTTTGCATCCTTTGTAGGGACATGGATGCAGCTGGAAACCATCATTCTTAGCAAACTATCACAAGAAGAGAAAACCAAACAGCGCATGTTCTCACTCATAGGTGGGAACTGAACAATGACATCACTTGGACTCGGGAAGGGGAACATCACACACTGGGCTTATCATGGGGAGGGGGGAGGGGGGAGGGATTGCATTGGGGAGTTATACCTGATATAAATGATGAATTGATGGGTGCTGACGAGTTGATGGGTGCAGCACACCATCATTGCACAAGTATACATATGTAACAAACCTGCACGTTATGCACATGTACCCTAGAACTTAAAGTATAATAAAAAAAATAATAATAATAAAAAAAAAGAAAAAAAAAAAAAAGAATGTTTCTGAATGAGTGAATGAATCAATGAAATGAGACTGTGGCTGTTTGACCAGAAAATCACTGCACATCTCTAAACCTCGACTTCTTTATCAATAAAGTCTATGAGTCCCTTCAAGCTTAAACATTTTGTAGATTTCACCACTAAATAAGAAATTACAGAAATGTGGAGTGAGGTGGAAAGTTCTAGACATTACTTGAGACTATTTTGTTCCCGTAATGACTTTTTCTAAAGCATCTAAGAAAATGGCAGTAATTTATGGTTGGAAGGTCAAATATGCCACGAAATTTTATCAGAGCACAGTCCTGCCACTTCATTAAGACACACAGAATCTGTACAATCCATATTTGACTATTGAAACAATTCATTGAGGTGACCATTTACATTTTTTTCAGGAATGAAAAGCTTTTCCGACTCAAAGTTAAAATCTGAGGTCTCAAAATGTGAGAGACACTCCTGGTAATCACTCTGTCCCTGATTTATGCAATCTAGCAACTAATAAAATATGGATCAGGGAGATTTAATATAAATTTGTAATTATCTTTTTACTTCTTATTACTTTGGGTAATAACTTTTGTGGCTTTCTCATCACATACTCTCCTTTCAGAACAAAGTAAACCATACCAAAAGCACAGAAGGGTTCATCTGGCCGAGTTGTCAAATGAATTGTATAAAAAATAGAATGATGGAAGGTTTACATTGAAATTGAAAAGTTTATAGCCAATTTAAACTTGGCAAGAGTCTTGTGTACAATACTGGCTTAATCATCTACTGTTAAGATTCAGAATTTAGAAAAGTTATAGTCATCTTCTGGACCTAGCCTAAGAGTTATCCTTCTTCCCATATTGCCCCAGCCATGCTAAGGTTCTTCCCTCCTCTTTGCCCAAGGCCAATGCTTAATAAACAATCCACAGCAACGAACTCATCATGCAGACAGCAAAGACAGCATAGCACAGTGGTTAAATGCGCGGGCACTGGAGGAGCTGTTTATGTTTAAACTTAACCTCTTTCTACCTTAGCTTCCTCAACTGTAAAACAGGAATAATAGTAGTACCTGCTTTGCCGTTGGTGTCAGAATGAAATGCGGTAATACCGTAGAGTACTCAACACAAAGTGCTCAAAGAACACTGACTATTGTGACAATGGTAACAGTGGGTCAAAGAAGAAATACTACAAATCTGTGTATGAAGGTCCAGTAAGCACTGGACCTACAGTTTTTCAACACTGTAAAACAGACAATGTTGCCAGTAAGTTTAAGGAGCTACCTTTTATAATAACATTTGTGTTGAATTTAATAACTACCAACTATCAAGAACCTACTAAGTGCCAGGTGTACATAATCCTACTCTATTCTTCTGGTAACCTAAAGATGCGGATATGGTGGTAGTAGTTGTGGTAATTGATGTAGTGGTAATAACAATAAAAATAAAATATAGCAATTTCTGAGTACATATTGGGCCTGGCACTGTGATAAGCTTGTTATATGAATTACCTCATTTAACACCTCTCAGCAAACCTACACTACAAGAATGATAATTACTTTCATTTTAGAGAAGATTATTGGCTGAAGAACTAAGAAGCAAGTCCAAGAGCCAACAATTCATGTGGAAAGCTGAGAGTGGAACCAGGTTTTTCTAGCTCCTGATAGATACTACCCCACGTCAATCTTATGGTCTTGGGAATTTAGGACAGGAAAACAGAGTATGGGTTAGTTAACAGTAAAAATGTGAGCTGTGTGAATATGTAGACCAGGGCTGGGGCCAGGATGTGGTGAGGTTCCCAGGATAAAATACATATTTATACATATATGTATATATACATATATACATATATGTACGTATATGTATATGTTTATACATCTATTTATGTATATATGTATTAGGAGGTCCTTAACTCTCAGGAAGAACTCAAAGTAGGTAATATCAAACCAGAACTTTTTTGTGCAGATCATTGGAAATGACAGCAAATAGGCACACTTATCCTTCTACCACAGGGTTCCAAAAGTTCACATTTTCTACCTACTGGAGACACAGAATCATATAACCAACTTGACTGGGGCTGTGTGTTAGAACCTAGAGGATGGCACTGCATCCTCTAAGGAAAGCATCTCCAAGCTTTGCCTCTGCTGCACCTCCAAAAAGCCATTCTGTTGCTCAGGCTGGCTGCTTCAGAGTCTCCACAAAGTGGTAGGACCCATGTGCCCACAGCCACATTTCCTTTACTACAAAGTGATTGAACACAATTTTATGCCAGATTCTGTGCAGATAGATCAAATACTCTAGAGTCTTGGAACATGGCACTGGCAGAGGCCCTGCAAGAAGGACAGGAAAACTCAGCTGGCATAGGTATTGACACAACTCAAGATGAAGCGTTGTGCCTTGCAAGTGGAAAGGAGATTGATGTAATCAATTTGCCACCAAGTGACTGACTGGACTCCTTAGGGAACAGTGTCCTATCACATGCTTGGCACACATTCTGTAGCTGGCAGGTTGGATAACCAGCACTAGCAGTAGCTAGACAAGACTTGGTGATTGAAAACTCCTTGCTCCTGGGCCATGCACATCTTCCATCCCTGCTGCCATAGCTACTGCATCATCCACTTGCTGTGCCAGCATTGACTGGCCAATGACAGATACTGGCCACAATCAGCTAGTCACGTTATTCTGTCTCCTTGATTATTTGGTGCTTCTTCTCTGGTGGTTGCTCTCTGGTGGGCATTGAAATTCAATACAAAGAGGTTCACACCTTGTGTCTACTCACACGGTTCATCCACATGCTATTTCCTCAAACCATCTTGATCCCATTCTTCCAAAGCCCTTTCTTTTTTTAGGTCCCCAACCAATCATCTGAGCAATCCCCACAGCCTGTGAGTCTCTATTCTATTCTTAGGGCTCATCTCTTTTCACACACAGTGTATGGCTGGGAGCACTGCCTAAAGTTCTGCCATTGGGAGGATTTGTCTTCTCTCTTCTTTTCTGGGACATCCCTGAGTATGCAATAGCTTGATCTCACATACCAAGCCAACCCATCCATGCAACAAATGTGGTCCCTTTCATTCTTTTTCAGGTGGTCATAAGGGAACCCTCATGTGGCCTCATGTATGTACCAATAGATAAGCAATCATATGGCCCCGGGGAATGACATGGGGCTCTGGATCACCTGTTCGTGGAGCTGACTTGTGCTCTCCAGCCTCGCTTCTTCCCAATACCAGATGCGCCACATACATCTCTCCATGCATTGCTGCTGGGCCTGATAGATCCTACATCATTCTGGGTCACATGGTCACTTGATATTCCATGGTCAGGGACTCCACCTCTACAAAGGCGACTGGAATGCCAGGAGCTGCTTTTAAAATGGCATACAATTATCTGCTACAGATGGCATGGCTGCATTCGAGAAACCTAGGGGTGTACGTTATTTTCCTACGGGAGTTTGCCATAAACTGCATTCCGCATCTTTCCCATCAGATACTTCCAGTGCCATTTGAGCTTTCAGGTCATATGTCCAAGCAGCAGGACCAATTGCATTTCAGTCTGGACTTCTACAGAGCCCTTTTCTGCTATCAACCCTACTCAATGCTGAAAGCTCTGGTGTTTATTCAGTTTCCCGCCTTGATAAAAGGGAGTCAAGTCTTTATACCTCCTTGATAAGTCATTGAATGCAGGCTACTTCCAGGACAGGGAGGCTCTCTTTAGCCAAAGGAAATTTCCAGAGAGCAATCCAACTAGGAGCCATCAATCAGTAACACTCTCAGGAACTGAAAAAAGAATGCTTCAGTCCTGAAAGAAGGATCTGGGTGATATACCACAGAATCCACTATAGGAGCTGCTTAAAAGACCTGAAAGAAACTTGCATAGAGAGAACTAAGCAGATGCATGGCAACTGCAGGAACCCATGTATCTCAAGTGAGAGAAGGAAACAGAGACAGACAGACGGCCTAATGTTTTGCTAACTCTTCCCTAAAATTGGATTTTTAAGTATCTACTGAATCTTTAAGGTAGCTCAGCTTCCCATAAGCTAACTAATTGAGTTTCTGTTCCTCACAACTAAATATTCCCTGTGTCTGTAAGATTTTCTACCTAATGGCTGTAAGTAATTTGAAATAAATAGTAGGAATTCAAACTTCCAGGGTTCAGGAATGTAGTTCAAAGGTTAGTACAGTATATTCGTTGAAAACTTAAAGAGTTCTTTTAGGTTTGGGGGGGGGGTTGTTTGTTTGTTTTTGAGATAGAGTCTCACTCTGTCACACCCAGGCTGGAGTGTGGTGGCACCATCTTGGCTTACTGCAACTTCTGCCTCCTGAATTCAAGCGATTCTCCTGCTTCAGCCTCCCAAGTAGCTGGATTACGGCACCTGCCACCACGCCCAGCTAATTTTTATATTTTTAGTAGAGACGCGGTTTTACCATGTTGGCCAGGCTAGTCTTGAACTCCTGACCTCAGGTGATCCACCCACCTTGGCCTCCTAAAGCCTGGGTTTACAGGCATGAGCCACTGCACCCGGCCGTTCTTTTAGTTTTAAATGTAACATGAAGTAGAAACTTAAAAAAGCATATGAAACCTAAGGGTCTGATTAAATATTATGACAATCCTCAAAATTAAGTCAAGCAACTTAAAGGCTTTATTTTATCCAAGTATGGCTCTAATAACATATACATAATTTAATTCCTAAAGACTATACAATTCAGATTTGTGGATGGTTACAAAAAATGCAAAGCCAGAGAGATGTTTACTCTGGAGCTGTCTGTCTGTGATGATTTATGAGATTATCTTGAGAAATACAATCTGTTTCACCTTTACTCACCCTTAAGTAATAACACTATCTTAAAAAGTCTGTTGCATCAGTTAGCTATTGCTGGGTAACAAACCTCCCCATATATCAGTGGCTTTGAATAAGCATTTACTATTGCTTATGTATCTAACGGTCAGCTTAGAAGTTTGGTCTGTAATGTGCTTCATGACGCTTCTGAGATCAGTTGAACTTTACATGGACGGTACTATTTGACTGAGATCTTATAATATATATGGTTTAGGATGACTTTAAACAGAACAACTGAACTTGCTTTTATATGGACATTTACCTTCTCGTAGGCTAACCTTGGCTTGTTCTCATGGCAGAGGTAGGGTCCCAAAAGCCTGAGTTGAAAATGTGCAATACCTCTTGCAGCCCAAGCTTGAAGTGACATATAGTCATACTCATCACATCCTATTAGCCAAAGCAAGCCACATAGCAAGCCTTGATTCACAGTGGAAAAACACACTCCACCCCATGATGAACCAAGCTTCAAAGTCACAATGGAGGGGTGTGAATACAGAGAAAAGACGGGTTAGAGTCATTTTTGCAATCAAGCACAACTATAAGAGATTAATATTCATCCTAGTCAACCATTTTCTAGCTGTGTGACTCTGAATAATTTAACTACTTCATCTGTTATTTATTTTCACAATTTATAAAATAGATAATAATATACAACCTGCCTAAGTGTTGTTGTGAATATCAAATGAGATAACACATAAAGTACATGTCACAAAGCCTGGTACATACTCAACAAATACTAGCTATTATTTCTTGTTCATAATATTTATAAATTTCTTCATTCATTTTTTAAACTTGTTTTATAGATCCAGGAGTGGGGGTAGGCAGGTATGAAGGGAAGGTAACAGTATACTCAGAAGTGAGGAATAAACGCCTTTACCTTATATTCCACCAAATTAAATTCTCTCTGGCCTAAGTTATTTCTTAATGAGTAGTTTCCTAAGTTACTTTATGCTAAATAAAAACTTCACAAATGGTTTCTGAAGATAAGACAGAGTTCACAGAGCAGCCACAGAGATGTCAAAAACAAAAGCTGAATGAATATGACAATAAGTGCATTGCTTGTGCATTTAGGTTTATTTACATTTTTCATTGATATTCTGTATGAGTTCAGAACAGTAGCTAATCCAAGCTAAATCTACAGCTTGTAAAACAACTAGGTTATTAACAGGACGTTCTTCTTATGCCCTGTGCTTTCAAAAATATTATATATAAAGGGAATTTTTAAAATATTTTTAACAGAGAACAAAAGAGACAGAGAAGATTATGGGAAAAAAACTTGCTAATTTCCAAATGTAGTGTTTTATCCTAATAAGAATTTCCTTTTCCAAACTCACACCACTTTGGACCTTCAATATCTTTGCTGAATAGTTTCTTTGTCTTCTACCACTGTATCAGCATTTTCTCAAATCCTACTCTTTTTTATGATGACTAGTTGAATAAAAAAAAAAATAGTAAAATTTTAAAAAACAAAAGGTATGCATTTAGACTAGAAAATAGTTAAACATCAACTCAAAATTAACTGTGGAAAAAATGTGACTTCCTATTTGAACAACTAGATAATCAAAAATTTCATAACTTATGTAAAATAAGCCCTTTTTTTGAGATGGAGTTGTGCTTTGTCACCCAGGCTGGAGTGCAGTGGCGTGATCTTGGCTGACTGCAACCTTTGCCACCCGGGTTCAAGTGATTCTCCTACCTCAGCCTCCTGAGTAGCCTGGGACCATGGGTGCATGACACCACACCCAACTAATTTTTTTTTTTTTAAGTGGAGATAGGGTTTTGCCATGTTGGCCAGGCTGGTCTTGAACTCCTGACAAGTGATGTGCCAGTCTCTACATCCTAAAGTGCTGGAATTACAGGTGTGAGCCACCGTGCCTGGCCTGAGCGAATTTCTTGAAAGACACAAACTACCACCTCATACAATGAGAAAGAGATAAATTAAATAGGCATATATTTATTAACTGAATCAACAACTAATAACCTTCTAAAAAAGAAAACACCAAGGCCCTGATGGTTCACTGGTGAATTCTAATACTTAAGGAAGAAATGATACCAAATCTATTCAAGAAAATAGAAGTAGAGGGAATACTTCCTAACTCATCATATGAGTACAGCATTGCCCTTGTACCAAAACTAGATAAAGAAATTCTAAGAAAGAAAAACTACATATCAATATCACTTCTGAGCATACATGCACAAATCCTCAACAAATATTAGCAAATTAAATTTAACAATGTATAAAAAGAATACCATGACTGAGTATGATTTACTAAAGGTGCATAAGGCTGATTTAACACTTGGAAATCAATGTAAGACAGCACACCAACAGGCTAAAAATGAAAATTCATATAATTATATCAACTGAAGCAGAAAAGTATTGAAAAATCCAACACTCATTCATTATCATTATTTTCAGTAAATTAGAGATAGTGGGGGAATCTTCCCAACTTGATAAAGAAAACCTACAGAAAATCTACAGCTGACACCATGCTTAGTGGTGACAAAGTGGATGCTTTTACCCTAAAGGTTGAGAACAAAGCAAGATTGTCCTCTCTTATTATTCTCTTTCAACATCATACTGCAAGTCTTAGCTAGTGCAATAAGGCAAGAAAAAGAAGCAAAAGTCATATGGATTGAAAAAGAAAAAATAAAAACTGTCTTATTCACAAAAAACCATGACTGTCTATGTAAAAGTCAAAACTTTGACAGAAAAGAGACCCCTCCTGGAAGTAAGAAGCAAGTATAGAGATGTTACAGGGTCAATATACAAAAAGTCTAATTCCTTTTTTAAAGAACAGCAAATACCAATTAAAAGTTCAAATTAAAAGGCAACACCATTTATAATTGTGCCCCCAAATAAATAAAATACTTAGAGATTAATGTTATAAAATAAAGAAAATATAAATAAATGAAGAAATATTCCATGTTCATGAATTACGTCTTAGTTCAGTTTGGGCTGCTATAACAAATTGCCATAGGCAAAGTACCTTAAACAGCAAACATTTATTTATCACCGTTCTGAAGGCTGGAAAGTCCTGTTGCAGGAATCAGAGGGACCAGAGAGACCTCAGGGTAAAGCAGGAAGATTTTATTGAGTGCACTCAGACTCAGTGGATTAACATCCTGAGACTGGGCCCAGAACAAAGACAACACTTGACTTTTATATGCACTTCTAAAAGGGGGTGGGCTAGCCTGAAACAAGCTTACAGTGGCACGAAGCGTAGCGGTGTGAAGACAAGGATACTATGGCAGAACAAAGGCAGTTAATCAAATTGTGACAGGTGCATAACTCAGGATTACATATGACCGTTGCCAAGCAACCCAGACAGCTGTTATCTAGGCTTGCTCAGGCTTCTCCTGACCTTCACTGTATTTCTTAGATAAAACAGAATACTTGAAGTTACTAGTTACAGAGAACAGGAATCTATAAACTCATAAAACTTGCAAAGGTACAGTCACATGGAGAGGGGTGGGATTTGAGGGGGAACTTTACTTTTTCTTATCCTTATGTTGAGGGAGTGCTGGGAGTCTCCAGAGCACATTCCTTTTTGTCCTAGCTTCTTAGATAGTGTTTATCAAGGCTTTTCCTGGGTCTGGGCTGTGCCTGTTGCTGCCTCTGGGATAAGTCAGCCTAATACAGGAAAATTTATTTCTTTTTCCTTTTAAATTTGATTTCCCTTTATTTCTTTAATTTCTGCCTCAGTCCAAGATTAAGGTGCTATCAGATGGAGTGTCTCTGAGGACTGACATTCTGATTTGCAGATGGCCATCTTCTTGCTGTGCCTTCACATGGTAGAGAACAGGGAGGGGAATCAAGCTCTGTTTGGTCTTGTCTTATAATGGAACTAATCCCATTCATGAGGGCTCCACCTTTATAACTAATTACCTCCCAAAGATTCCACTTCCTAATACCATCATAATGGAGGTTAGAACTTCAACACAGGAATTTGGGGGTGACACAAACATTCAGTTTATATTATTGGAAGATTCAATGGTGTTAAGATATCATTTTCAACAACTTGATCTGTAGATTTAATACCATTCCAATCAAAATCCCAGCAAGCTATTGTATAGATACTGACGGACTGATTCTAAAGTTTACATGGAAAGACAAAATCCTGCAATACTAAAGAGAAAGAAAAAATTTAGAAGCATCCTATTACTTGATGTCGAGACTTACTACAAAATGACAGTAATTGAGACAGTGTGGTATTGGTGAGAGAATAGGCACATAGGTCAATAAAACAGAAGGGATTGCCTAGAAATAGACACAAATAAATATGATCAACCAATCTTTGAAAAAGGAGCAAAGGCAATTCACGGGGCAAACAATAGCCTTTTAGCAAATGACACAATTGGATATGCATATGCAAAAAAGTTTAGAAATATAAAACCCTAGACACAGACTTTATACTTTTCACAAGAGTTAGCTCAAGATGGATTATAGACCTAAATATAAAAAATAAAACTTATAAAACTTTTTGAAAAGATAGGATAAAATCCAGGTGATACAATACCAAATGATCCAGTGATTCATGATCCATAAAAAAATTGTAAGATATACTTTATTAAAATTAAAATATTCTGTGCTATGAAAGATATCATTTAAAAATTAAATATCAAGATAAGACTGGGAGAAAATATTTCCAAAATAATCTGATAAAGGACTTTTATCCAAAATATACAAATAATTGCTTTATTTCAAAATCAGCTATTAAGTATATGGGATCAGTGATATCTAGTTTGAGTGTCTACAATGATAGATTATCCAGACTTCAAAAACATTTTTTGGTACAGCCTAGACAGAACCTACAGTATCATTAGAAGAAAAAAGACAAAAAGAATCCAATTCCACAGGACAAGTAAGGGGGGAGATTGCATGATGCTTAAGAGCACATGCATTGAAATCAGAGGCTTGGAGTAGAACCCACATATTACTTATGAAAACTTGGATCTATTAGCCAATCTAACCATCCATTTTCTTTATTTTTAAGTGAAAATAATAAGTGTACCTACCTCATGGGATTCACGGAACAAATGACCGAGAGCACATGTTAAGCACTGAAACTGGCACAAAGAAAATGTTTGAAAAATAGTGACTTTAACATTCTAGTATATGAAAGCCATTTCTAATCAATATAGTACACCCTAGAGCCTAAAATGTAAAAACGGACAGATTTCACTACATAATAATGTTTAAACTTCTGAATGATAAAACATACCATAAATAGAGTCAAAAGCCAAATTGTATATTGGGAGAAAATACTTAGATATCAAAGTTTAAAGTCTGTAATATACAATAAGCATCTACAAATTAATAAGAAAAAGACAAATAACTCAGCTAAAATTGTCAAATAACGGGAACAGATAATTCATAGAGTAAGTATTGCAAATGTTCCATAAATATATGAAAAGATATTCTACTTTAATAAGTCAAGGAAATGCCAATCAATACAGTAATTGAGACAGTATTGTACTGGTGAAAGAATAGACACATAGGTCAATAAAACAGAAGGGAGTGCCTAGAAATAGACACAAATAAATGTGTTCAACCAATCTTTGAAAAAATAAACAACGAGACAATACATTTTAGTGATCTGACTGGTAAATATATTAAATATAGATGCTACCCAGGGTCAGTAAAGTTTTATGACAAAAGACATCCTCTTACATACTATCGGTCGAAGTGTAAAGTTATAGTCTTTGAGGGAGGGTGATTTGCCAACAAACACTATAATTTTAACTACATAGCAATGTCTCCTTTCATTATTTACACTTGGAAAACATTAATTAATAGAAAACTTATACTTACAAGTAGAATGTAGTAGGTCATGGTAGGCCAGTTATCCCACTAAGATAACTATTTAAAAATTGTATAAATTATAAAATTATGTTTTTATTTCTAGGAAGCAAGAAGGAGCTGATGAATTCAAATTTCAGGCTAGAAGGAAGCTTTTCAACTCTTTCAGGGTTGAGGAGACAAAGACCTGCCAAAATTGCAATAAAGTTGTGCCCAAGGATCTAAGAAAAGCCAGAAGTTGAGACTTACATTTTCCTAACTGGTTTCATATATTGTAATTATCAAGAGAAAAACAAAGAATAGAAACAGATCCATAGATGACCTTGATACTGATATTAGCAAACACTGACTTTAAAATAACTATGATTAATACGTTTAAAATAACAGAAGGAAATATGAACAATGTGGATGAATTGATGAAGAATTTTGGCAGAGATTCAGAAGCTATCAAAAGAATCCAATAAGAATAAGAGAAATAAAAAATATAATATCTAAAATTAACTCATTGGATGGACTTAATACTATAATGGAAATTAAAGAAGACAGTATTTTAAAAGCCTGATTAACATGTTGATTGAAGTTTATAACTAAATTATGTATTTAATGCAAACTTCTTTGTACAGGGCATAGAAACCCTCAAATTTGGGTGGAGCATATTACTACTACAATTGCTGCTCTGATTTTAAACTTATATATAAACTTTTATGTATCACTTATTGTGGATGCCTGTAATCTCAGCTACTAGGGAGGCTGAGGCATGAGAATCACTTGAACCTGGGAGGAGGAGGTTGCAGTGAGCCGAGATCACACCATTGCACTCCAGCCTGGGTGACAGAGTAAGACTCCATCTCAAAAATAATAATAATAATATTTAATTTCAAAAAAGAAAGAAGATGGTATTATTAAATTGAAAGACAAGTCAGCAGAAAATATTGAAACTAAAGCACAGAAAGCAAAAAAATAGAAAGAAAAGATCAGAGCATAAGAGAAATGTTGGATTAGTCAAAAAGCAGATGAGAGAACCAGACAAAAAATTAATAGAAGCAATAGCAATATGTGAAAAGATATGACATTATTCCAAAACTACTGAAAGATGTCAACCCAATCAGAACAAATACAAAGAAAATCACACTTAGGTACATCATAGTTCAACAACTAAAAACCAAAGATAAAGAGAAAATCTTAATAGTTGACAGACAAAAATACATAGTCACATTTCCAAAGAGGAATGTTAAGGATTTTCACTTCAGTGTTGTTTGTAATAGTAAAAAGAAAGAAAAGAAAAGAAAACAATCATAAAATCCATTTACAGGGAATATTTAAATGTCTTACAGAATCTCCATTCTTTGGAACAGAATTTTGAAAGAATGAAATGGACTTTTGTGCATTTATATAAAAATATCTTTAAGACATATAGTTTATTTTTACAATATGTAAATGAAAGAATACTATACATATTATTTAACTATATAATTATAAGCAAATATTCATGCTTTAAATTTTCAGGAAGGAGAAATTTATAGAAGGATATGTATAGATACATATAAAACAATAAATGTATGCAAAGATAACAGCAAATTAATGATAGTAGTTTTTTACTAGTTTTCTCTTATAGTTGTTATAAATTACCACAAACTTAGTGCATTTAAACAATACAAATTTAGTGTCTTACAGCTCTGGAAGTCAGAAGTCCCGAATGGTTCCATACAGCTGTGTTTTCTCTGTAGGCTCTGGGGGAGAATCTGTTTTCTTACCTTTTCCCAGCTTCTAGAGGCCGCCCGCATCCCGTGACTGTGACCCCTTCCCTCTGCTTTGATTGTCCAGTCACTTTTTCTGACTCTGACCCTCCTGCCTCCCTTCTCTAAGGACCCTGGAGATTATACCGCATCCACCTGGATAATTCAAGATAATCTTTCTACCTCAAGATCCTTGACTTAATGACATCAACAAAACTGCAATTTAAGTAATATAGTCACAAGCTTCAGGGATTAGGATGCTAACATCTTTAGGGGTGAGGGGCCATTATTCTGTCTACCAACATGGAGTACAGGCGAATATTTCTCTAGGCACTTTAGAATTGTGTGAATCTTTTGCAAGAAAAATATGTTCATTTTCTACTGGTGTAATTAGAAATAAAATGAAAATTAATAAAGTTCTTAAAGTGATTAAGAGTACCAATCAAAGGTAGGTTGAAGGTCAACTTTACTAAAAACATTATGGTGTGTATTTAGTACAAACCATTGTGGTCACCACCTTTGACACAGTCCTTAGCCTACAGCCCTCAGTAAAAAATAGAGCTAAGACCCTTGAGAGAACCTCTCGAGGTGCCAATTGGCCTGACACTCCCTTTGTACTGGCCAGACTACTGCGTTGAGACTTCCTTGACTGTTACATCTGCTAAAGTTGAACAAAAATAATATGCCTATTCTCTCTTTGGATAAAGAAACTCCAGAAATGGAAGTTCTGGAATAAAAAGGAAACTTTCATTTGTTTGTTTGCTTTCTTGTCTCTATTTGGGTCTTTTTAAAAATTCAGATAGCCAAATGAGAAATCAAGCTATATCCAACTCACAGTGTGATCACTCACATAAAGCAATCTTAAAAGAAACTTCAACTGCTTCAGAGATCAAGGCTTCCTTGGACCGATGGCATGAACAGAGATGCGGTCACTCGGAGTGTCTTGAGTTAAGATGACAAATATTATAAGGCCAGTGTAAACCTGGATATATCTGATTTTGTTTTAGCTGCATTTGTACTTTTTTAAAGGCAATGATACAATCTGCTTATGTCATAATTACCATCAGCATTAATGATGTGTCTGTCATTCCAAGACCGAAAGGAAGAATGTTTGAAAGAGAGAGAAAAATCAAAGGATGTTTATAATGAGAAAATTACATGTCGAAGGGGAAGGCAGTAATTCTTGACAATATTATAAGAAAATTCTTAAAATAGCACCAGTTTTTCTTGTTAACAGCATTGGAAATGAGAGAGCAGCAGTATTTTGGTGAGCACGATATTTTTATGTAAATAACAAGTTGCCAAGAAGATAACTAGGAAATTGCAGACTTCAGAAATTAGGTTCATCAGCCATTTGTACCTATCCTGCCCCAGGGAGAAAGCCTTGTCTGAACTCTTCAAAAACTTGAATGGAGCCAAGATAAGTCATTCTTATTATGTGTTCATATTTTTTAACTGAACTCACGTAAATTTCTTTATAGGAAGTAAAAGTATTTGTAGGAGATTGCAGATCAAATTCTGGCTCTGTGTCTCACTACATATGTAACCTTCAACAAGGTCTTTGAGCTTTCTGAGCCTCAGCATCCTCATAAAATGGAGAAAATAATATTTACTTCCTAGGATTGGTGGAAAGATTAGACAAAGCACTTAATATAGTGCCTACCATGTAGTTGGCATTCAAACATACAACATTCTTATTGCAACTATGATTCATCACCCCTCACAAACCCTCTCCTACTCCCCCACACCTGCCCTGTCTTAGGTTTCCTGTTTCACACCCCTTTCAACACCCTTCAAAAGATGCATGGTGTGATTGCAAAAACATGAAACTGAATTTTTAACTACACCAAAACCTCTCTACCAACCAGCATGTGACTTGGATTATTTTTTTCCTCCATGCAGTCACATGTGAAAGTGCACACTTACTCCAAATGGGAGGACCATTCATCAAATCACTCTTGAAACTTCAGTCTGGGGATTGCCTTCAGTTCAGTTCATTTCAACCATTCTTTCGGGAAAACCTCTCCTTGTCTTGTGAGCATCTCTGGTTTTTACCAACAAGAGCACCCAAATCCCTTCTTTTTCCAACCAATATTCAATGAAACACGTTATGTATGAAGAACTATGCTTGCCTGTGTATGTATTCCAGTAAAATAGACAGGATCCTTGACATCTTGACACAACGTAGTAAAAAGACAACCAATAAACAAATAAAGTAGATAAATATATCATCATACATTGGGACAAATGCTACAAAGGAAATGGACATGGTACAGTAATGGAGGATAACGGTAGGGATGCACCTATTTAGTCAGTGAAGAATGATAATCTCTTAAGTACACAGGGAAACCGTTGAAGGGTTTTAGGCTGGAGAGTGACAAACCTGGACTTACAATTTCAAACAGGTACTCAGGCTGCTCTGTAGAAAAAGGAATGAAGGGCAAAAGTGTATGTGAGGAAACCAGTAAAGAGTAGATATCCAGGAAAGAAACGGTTGCGCTTCAGATGAGAACCCTAGTAGTAGCTATAGAGAGAAGTATATGCAACTGAGAGGGATTTTTGAATTAGAAAAGGCAGAATTGGATGCTGAAGGTGGGGAGCGGAAAAGGAGGAAGCCAGGATAACTCCTAGGGAAGGTGGATCACTGATGAAGCCACGGAGCTTCAGCTTTGGGTTCTTCCTTACAGAGAAACCCCAACCAAGGCTTTAGTGAAGGTCTTACCAATAAGTTCTTGGGGTATCTGTGTACATATTTTAAATGGAAAGTCCTCAAATTACATAAACCTCAGGCCCCTCAAAGCCTGTATTTTCCTGCTCCCTGCTTTGTACTGTAACCACCAGGTAGACGGGGACCCATTTTATGGAGATGAGAAACAAGTGTTGTGGGAAGGATTGGAGTTCCATTTGGATATGTGGAGTTTGGGGTGGCATTCAGATTATCAAACAAGATTCTAAATGGCTTCTGAATCTCTCCAGATATCAAATTTACTTTCAAAGAAAACAATTCTATCATTGACAGTATTCAGCTTCCAAATTGGTAGCTCTTGATATTTTCACATTATCTTTGACCTAGCCGGGCACAGTGGCTCACGCCTGTAATCCCCACACTTTTAGAGCCCAAGGCAGGTGGATCACTTGAGGTCAGGAGTTTGAGGCCAGCCTGGCCTACATGGTGAAACCCCATCTCTACTAAAAATACAAAAAAAAAAAAAATTAGCTGAATCTGGTGGTACATGCCTGTAATCCCAGCTACTCGGGAGGCTGAGACAGGAGAGTCACTTGAACCTAAGAGGTGGAGGTTGCAGTGAGCCCAGATCACAGCACTGCACTCCAGCCTGGGTGACAGAGTGAGAGTCTGTCAAAAAAAAAAAAGAAAAGAAAGAAAGAAAAAAAGAAAAAGAAAGAAAGAAAGAAAGAAAGAAAGAAAGAAAGAAAGAAAGAAAGAAAGAAAGAAAGAAAAAGAAAACCTATAGGCATTTCCTCTGAGAAAATGCACTTTCACCTATGGTTTAATTCACCCTAACCCAAGAGCTCACTGGTCCCCTAAATGCAGTCACCACACCATGACAGAGGTGATTAGCAGATGTTCTTTTCCCCAAAGATTATACTGATAGGCACAACACCTTTTTCATGTATGAATTTTGAAATATTTGTTAAAATCAGCACTATTGCTTCACCATCTCACCTTATTGCTATAATGGCAATACATTTGAAGACATTTGAAACAGCATGATTTCTCTGCTTAAACCTTTTGAGAATGTTTATTTTCAAAGTACATTCCCATCCTTTGCATGTTCCCAGGCAATGGTATTTTGAAGAACTGAATGTATTTCCTAGCCTCGATAACGTGCACTTTTTTAAGAACATTTGTCGATCACTGGAGAAATTCATGAATACTAAATATTGCTCTGCAGAACGTTTTTTGCTGGTTCTCCTCTGGTGTCACTCAAACATCCTTTTGTTTATTCACCAAGTCATATTACAATGCCTCTGACTTTTCTACCTAATTCCATGATAAACTTGGAAATGGAAAGCATTAGTAGGTGCTCCTCCTCTCACTTTGCTGATAGGAAAAGAAAAAGGTTATTTGTCAGATCACTGAACCATCGATACAAAATCCATGTAGACCTAAATTCAGTTTCCTATGACGGCAGCAGCTTCTACATAATTTGGTTATCTGGAAATTAAAGGGAACCCCTGAAACAAAGAGAGCCTTCAGTGTCTTTGCAGTTCCCCTCTATGGAACTCACATCCTATTTTTTAAAGATAAGCCTCTTATCCATTTATCACCTCCACTAGACAGGGAGCCCCTTGAGGATAAAGGCATCCATAAACCTACCTTTCTGACCACACACTTTGCACACTGTAAATATGAAATGAGCAATAAACTTGTTTTGGCTACCTAGCTTCATGAATTCAAAATCTGCGTGCTTTTGGTTTTGCGTTTCAGCTACAATAATTTAGCATCTGCTGTCCTGTAGGTACTTTATGAAGCATGTTCCACAAATCACCTCATTGATTCCTCATGGGAATCATGCTGGCATGATTGTCTCCATTTTGCTGATGAAGAAACAGAGGCTTTGAGGAATTTAGTGACTTACCCAGATTACTCAACATTCAAGAAGCCTTGTCTGACTGCCACACTCCTGCTCTTTCCACTACCCCATACTGATTCCACTGGCCACTCTGCTAATGCTGACTTGGCCTCTTAAATTTCTATCAGGCACTCCAAGTATGGTCCTACCTCAGCGCCTCTGCACTTGATGTCTCAGCCATTTATACCACTCACTTTCTCATATCATCCACACCTTAATATCATTTCCTCAGAGAGGCTGTGGCAGACCACACTCTCCAAAATGGAACCCCTCCTTTCCCATGACCACTGCTCTCTTTCATATTTTTTTGTCTGCTTGTAGCACAAAACCATAGCTCATCTATGGTTATCTTACATTATGTGATACAACTTGAGTTCAACTATTTCCTAAACTTTTAGAACTTAAAACATTTGGAGACTGGCTGCAGATGACTTACTTTTGTAGTTATTGGGTTTCCCTCCATTTATTTTGTGTTTGTAAGTAGCAGTTTTACCATTTACCGATGCATGTGGTTTAAGCACATAATAGAAGGAGCCAAACTGAAGGTGAGCAGCATCACCACCCCTGTGGAACTTTTTATTGTATTCCCTTTGATTTTTGGGCATTTATCATTTCCTGTTCCTTCTTTTATTGCTATACGCACGAGTTTCCATCCACAGAAAAAGTTAACTAAAAATTAATCCACAAAAAAGATTAAAATGTGATGTGTTTCCTAAGCCTTGTTTTCATTTATCATCTTTATGTTCTTACTAGTAAAATCTTTTGGCACTTAAGTTTGTATTCAATGAGAATTGACAGAGTGTGGGGGCACAAGTTTAGCTGTGATGAAAATTTCACAAAGGATGTAATTAATAACAAAAACAGCAATCAGGATGATAGCTGGCACTTCGTGAACGCTCACTACAGTCAAGGTCACTTATAATACCCTGTCACATAAGCACTATTACCACCAGGGACGGATGAGGAGACTGAAGCCCAGCAGTTGGAAAACTAGTTGATAATTGAGTGGTAGAGGCAGGATTTAAACTCAGGCATTTCGATCTAAAGCATGCCCTCTTGGCTGCTTTGTAGCTGACTATTGTAGGTGCATTTGGGAGCTGCTACCAGTTTTCCTTTCTCCTGATTCAGTATGATCACCCTTCAGGGACTGTTAATGGAGCTAGAGTCGAGCTGACAGAATCAGAAGTCTGATGCGCCGGGAGTCGATGTTAGATGCATCCTGAATTTGCCCTAATGATGAGGTTTAATATTTACTCAATGCTTCTCTAAGTGCTTACACATTTCATAACATCTTTTGATCTCCCCATCAACCCTAAGAGGCATGTTATGCTCATTTTACTTTTAGGGAGACACAGGCAAAAAAAAAAAAAAAAAAAAAAAGTCCAGATCCTCTGCCCCAGTTTGCCCAGCTGCTAAAAAGGGAAGACAAGAGTCAGACCCTGGTAGCTTGCTTCAAAAGCCAAAAGCCATCCCCTCACCCACTGCCTTATCTTTAAGAGACTGCAGCTTCTTGTTAAGATGCAAACTTCATGGTGACTTTTTATCTTTTTCCCTTTTTTTTCATCTAAATATCTCAAGGGACAGACTGTGCTAGGAGTCTCTAAGCCATGAATACTCTTTAGAACTTACAACAGTAAAAAATAATAAGGGAGTAGGAAAGAGAAACGGTTTCCATAAATCAAGATGGTTTTCTCTTCATATGGGCATTTCCAAATGGTGTGGAGTTTTCCAAACAACAAGATTTTTACATTTGTGGGGGATTTGGATTCAGTCAATAGCCTCAGATTTCACATGATGAAAGTCATTCTAAACCTGTCAAAAATTCTGACCCATAAACCACATCTATATGTTGGAACCAGATCAACCCCAGAACAGTCAAAAATCTTACGTTTCTAGATGTGTCGCCAACTGGGCAGTAAGTAGTGAACACCCCCCAAGTAACACAACTCATTTGTGGAAACAATTAGAAGAAAAGCCCTTTAAGGATCAAGAAATGAACCATCAAACCCATGTCTTTTAAATATGTTTTCAAGCACAGTCTCACTACCATTTGAAAATAATCGGAAATTGTCAACAAACTCCCACATCATGGTGAAAAGCAATACTGTAATGGTCTACATTTTACAGGTATTTTGACACAGAGTTGAAAGGTTGAGTAGAAAACTACTTCACAAACTTAGTGTGCACAGGAATCACCTAGAGGTTGGGATGGGGGACAGTTCTTGTTAAAATAAATACCTAATTCAGCAGGTTGGCGCCTAAGATTTTGCATTCCACACAAGTTTCCAGGTAATGCCAATGCTGCTGGTCCAGGGGTCACATTTTAAATATACAGCTTAGATCCTGAAAATGTCACAGGCTCTGAAGTCAGGAAGATCTGGATCTGAACCCCATTTCTGCCACTTCTTGGCTATATGACTTTGAGCAAACATTTATCCTGTCCAAACTTCTGTGTCCTCATCTGTGCAATGGTGCATGATAAGGCAGAGCCCCATAAGCCTGTTGTAAGAGTGGAATGTAATTACTTGTGCAGTGCATAAAAAAGTAGGAATTCAATTATCAGAAGCTATATTAGTACTAATTCATATTATTTACATTATTATATTAATTATTATCATTAGCTAAAGTGATTGAAACAAACTGGGAAGGGATGCTAGAGATGAAGTTGAAAATGTTAATGGAATCCCAAAAGCCATCAAATGAGTTTCTTTCATTCACTTATTGGGCATCTTTCTGTGCCAGCCATGGTTTGAGAATCTTGTATGTATAGTAGCCCCCCCAATACATAAGGGATATGTTCCAAGACCCCCAGTAGACACTTGAAACCATGGATAGCTCTAAACCTTATATACACTATGTTATTTAATACATACATGCTTATAAGGTTTAACTTTGTCATATGATACATACGTATGTAAAAGATTAACAACAATTAGTAATAGAACTTTTATAACCATGTATTGTAATGAAAGTTATGTGACTCGTGGGCATGCTCTCTCTCTCCCTTCCTCAAAATATCTTAATATTTTTGAACCTCTGTGGATCACAGTAACTGAAACCAAGGAAAGTGAAACCTCAGATGAGACTGGACTCCTGTATTCCCCCAAAACTGAAAGAGTAAATCGGCCCATTTAGCTATTACCATGAGCCATCAAGTAGATGGTAACACCACCTGCATTTCACAGAGAAGGGAGCAGGTTCAGGGTTATTAAGCAACTTACCCTAAGTTTTACAGCCCACAAGTGACAAAATGAGGACTTGAACTTGGGTCTTACTGGCTTCCAAGCTGTTGTTCTTAAATAATGGCCTTGAGTGCACAGCTGGTAGACTAAGGTGAGTGAGGTGTGGTTCCTACCTTACTGGAGCTCTCAGTCCCCAGGAGAGGCTAGCTGAGGGTAATTTAAGATATGCTTCCACCAGACAAAGCCATTTCAATTATTCTAAAAGAATTGGAAAGCCTTATCAATGAAGCATCTTCTTACATGGATTTTCAATAAAAACCTCAGCATTGTTATGTTGTCAGGAAGAATCTTTACATATGCTGATCTCCCAGTTATTTCTTTAGTAGCCTAGTTGCTCTAGAAGTAAGCAATATGAATGTCTTCTGTTTGAATTTCCTTATCTATTAAACGGAGCCACCTTCACGGAGTTATTCCACTCCTTTTGTACTAAATTGCTTTTCACTTTTCCTCTAGTTCATGCCTATGTAATCCTGAGTATTTCATTTGCTGACTTATCGATGCTGGACACAGGTGAGAGACCTAGCAAATAAAGCTCTGTTCTTTGATCGCTTATATAACTCAGGGCTCTATTTGCCACAAATTACAGAAATCCAATTCAGACTAACTTAAGAAAAAGAAAAGTTATTTGGTGACTCACCTACCTAAGAAGTCTGGGGATAGGTCTGGCTTCAGGAACAGCAGGACCAGGGGTTCAAACAATGTAATCAGGACCTAGTATCTCCATCTCTCAGTTCTGCTTTCTTTCTGGTGACTTCTCAGATATTTTTGATGGTGGCAAAATGGCCTATGGTAACTTAATGCTTACGTTTCTATCAGAATGTATATTTTCTTCCCAGTGGTTTCAGGAGAAGTCCTGGGATTTCCTCTGATGCAGTGATTTGGGACACGGGTCTATCCTTAAACCAATCATCTTGACTAAGGGAATGAAATATGCTGATTGGCCAGGCCTTGATCATGTGACCACATCTAAGCCATGGTGGGGCAGGGTTATCCAGTAACCAGGAGGACAGGGTGTGGGAAAAGGTGCTCTGCAAAGATGCTGTTGCCCATATGAGAGAAAGCAAATGTTAGGAGAGGAAAATATTAGAAAGCCACCATGGTGCTTACAGATAATCTCACAAGATACCAAGAAATCCCAAAAGGATTAGAGGAAGCTGCAGAGTTAAGGAGTTAGAGATGAAATTGTGAAAAGGTTTATTCCATCTTTCCCGATGATTATTTCCAATGCAATAATACGGTTCTTATGGTGAACATAAAAGAGCTTTAAAATGGTGGAAGAATGCAGGCTGATGATGGGGAAAAGGGTTTCTTATGACTGCTCCTAGTCCAAAATGATACAAACTTTGAGGCAGAATGAAGGTGTGATTCTGCCTACCTTCCCTATTTCTCTGTGGATACTGGAAGATAATAAAATTTCCTAAGTTCCTACAAAAGCGATTTATCTTTATCATGGATATTTTTGGTTTCTCCGAGACCCCAAAGAGCAATTACTTCTGTGAATGAGGTATCCTCCCTAGCAACCTAGGGGAATATCAATGTTTTCTCTGGTACTGAAAAACTGTAGCAAAACACTTTTCTGATTGCCACTTGATGTATTAAAGAAATTCAGTCTATAAATGCAAAAAATATCTATGTGTTTGCATGCACATTCACACACAGATTTGTAGAAATCATTCAGTTAAATGCAGTAGACCACTCAATGCTAAAGAGTTAAGCAAAAGGTAGAAACAGAAAAATTATCATGACCAGCACAAATGCTCTCTGGGACCTCAGGGATCTGGAAACCATGGAAATAGCAATTGTATTCAAGGTTATTTTACATGATCCACATATCAATGAAGAAGTTTCATATTTGGGGAATTTAATGATCCACAGAAAATTTCCAGCAAGTTAAAAAACTATATAGTGTTGATTAGCGTATTGGATTTTCACATCTTTTTCAGTTTGATCTTGTCACGGGGGACACCAAAGAGCTGATGGACTTAATAAAATACCCTGGAAACTCAGTAAAGAGTGCAAATCTAAGATACATGGTACTGAAAACATTTTCCAAGATCCTGTCTTATTTCTATGACTTTTACAAAGTTGGCCCTCCTTGCTTGGAGAATTCAGAATTGCTATAAGTGTAAGTAGCAAAAACGTCTTAAAAAAAAAATTTCTTAAGTACAAAAGAAATTAAGATAATTTTCTGGTTTTTGTAACTGAAGAATCCAAGCTAGGCTGCAGGTGTGCCTGTATCAAGAATTCAGTTGTCATCTGGACTTGGTTTTCCTTCTTCTTTTCAGCTCTGCTTCTATTGATTGGTTTTATCCTCAGGCCTCATACTGTGGCCTGCCATGCCTCCAGACTGGCATCATCCCAGTCAAGATAGTTGGAAATAGACTGCCCTGCGGGTACTATACAAGTGTTGAGATTCTCTCTAAATAGATCAAGCTGGATCATGTGTCTCTCCTGAATTGGCCACCATGGCCAGAGGAGTTTGAGTCCCTGATTGGCTACCTTTGGAGAAAAGAGTTCATTTTAGTAGGGGAGAGGCTGGTTTCTCAAAAGAAATGCGAAATGCTACTATAAGAAGATGAAAAACAGTGTTTCTTCATAGCCCACAAAAAGAGCCTACTGAGGGGTCTTGAAAGAGCTAAAAGTAGATCTACCATTCGATCCCGCAATCCCTCTACTTGGTATCTTTTCAAAGGAAAAGAAGTCATTATATGAAAAAGACACTTTTACACACATATGTTTATGCAGCATATTCACAATTGCGAAGGTGTGGAACCAATCTAAGTGCCCATCGACTAGTGAGTGGGTAAAAAAATATGGTATATACACCATGGAATACTACCGGGCCATTAAAAGGAACAAAGTGATGTCTTTTGCAGCAACTTGGATGGAGCTGGAGGCCATTATTCTAAGTGAAATCACACAGGAGTGGAAAACCAAAAACTGTATATTCTCACTTATAAGAGCTAAGCGATGAGTAGGAAAAGGCATACAGAGTGATGTAATTGACTTTAGAGACTCAGAAGGAAGAGGGTGGGAGAAGGACTAGGGATAAAAAAAAGCTACACATTAGGTACAGTACACACTATTTGGATAAGAGGTGCACTAAAATCTCAGAATGTACTGCTCTGTAATTCATCCAGGTAACAAAAAAAACACTTGTACCCTAAAAGCTATTGAAATAACTAAAAAGAAAAAAGGTGGGGGGGGGGTGTCTGGGAAGCAATTAAAGCTTCCATCAAGGCCAAGAACAAATGGTTACTCATAGATAGACAAAACAGAGCCACTTTATTAGTTGTCCTGACTCATCTGTTTTCAAGTCATTGTTCTGCTCCCCATCCAATTTATTTCTAGCCCATTTGCAAATCAAAACCACAGACCCCACAACCCACAGCTGTTAGGGTTTCATAAAAAAAAAAAGTGATTTTGGGCCCAGGCATGTGGCTCATACCCATAATCCCAGAACTTTGGAAGGCTGACGCAGAAGGATTGCTAGAGGCCAGAAATCTGAGACCAGCCTGGACAACATAGCAAGACTGTCTCTACAAAAAAAAGATGTTTTAAATAGTTGGATGTGGTGGCACACACCCATAGTCCTAGCTACTCAGGAAGCTGAGGCAAGAGGATCATCTGGCCCCAGAAGTTCAGGGTTGCAGTAAGCTATGATTGCACCACTGTACTCCAGCCTGGGAGACAGAGCAAGATTGTGTCTCTGTAAGAAAATTTCTTTTAAAGATGTTGAATTTTGAACATGATTTTTTTTTCTTTGCCCTAGGCACCTAAGCTCAACCTCTTTGGAGACTTTTCAATTAACTAGAAATTATGCAGAGCAATGTTCAATCCAATAGTATGGCTTTTCAAAGGCACAGTGAAGAAAGTATGAATGGAGAACCTCCAGCCAAAAGTTCGCACAGAACTTTTGGCTTTATGGGGAGTACTTGAAAGAAACATTGAACATGTGAAATCCAAATAAATAAGAATTGCCGCACTTTATGTATAAAATGGAGAAACTGACTTTTCTTCAGTATGACACATGCTTCCATACTTTGTCAACAGATGTTTCTTTCCTTAATAAAATATGAGTAGATAAGTTGGCAATTAGCAGAACTCAACAAACAACTTCTAAGACTTCTAAAGACTCATAAAAATTAAGTCTTGTAAAACTTCTCATTTCTTTTAGAAGCCATAGCTCTGTAAATACTGACCTAAAGTTTCCCAACATCCTATGCCATGCTTGTTGCTGAGAATAAATTAAAGAAACAGTTAATTATTTCTAAATGAATAGCAGATATACTAAAGGAGCTCCCTTCTTGGGGATACAATCATTTCCTAAAAGAAAGAATCATTTTATCATAAGAATAATTACTCCCTAACCTAAGGATAAAACATAGATACATGCCAACTCTTCTAGATTCAATAACCACCTAGAGTAGAGGTCAGCAAAATTTGTTCTGAAGGCCAGATGGCAAATATTTTAGGCTTTGTGAGATATGATCTCTATCACAACTACTCAACTCTGCCAGTGAAACGCCAGAGCCCCATAAACAAATAAACCAGGGGCAGTGTTCCAATAAAACTTTATTTATGAAAACAGGGAGCGAGCACTATTTAGCCTGATGGGCCATAATCTACTGACCTCTGACCTAGAATGCAGCGTTGAGAAGGATTCTGAGGTTTTGTCTGAGTTCAGTAGGAGAGACTGTCAAGATCAATCGGTGATACCTGCTAAATAGGAGGAAAGGAAGGGTCACAGCACTTAACCCTTTTGCCATTTAGGGAAAAAAAAAAGTGCAGCTGGCTGCCAGCGCTCATTTAATTTTACATAAACACACTCTTTGAGGCTGAAGCAAATCCTACTGATTTTCAATGTGAAAATAAAATATAAAAATCATTCTTGCAGTTATTTCTAAACAGAACTAACATCAGGATCATCTGAATCATTAGAATCATCTATTTCAGAAAAATCTAATTCATCATATGAATCTTTGGTCAACAACTGTTCAAAAACAGTGTTAACATCACTCATAGCAATGCTACATTTTCAGCTGGGCACGGTGGCTCATGCGTGTAATCCTAGCACTTTGGGAGGCCAAGGCGGTGGATCGCGAGGTCAGGAGATCCATCTCCCGGTTCTCCTGGAGACCATCCTGGCCAACATGGTGAAACCCTGTCTCTACTAAAATAGAAAAACAAAACTAGCCAGGCGTGGTGTTGCATGCCTATAGTCCCAGCTACTTGGAAGGCTAAGGCCAGGGAATCTCTTGAACCCAAGAGGCAGAGGTTGCAGTGAGCTGAGATCATGCCACTGCACTCCAGCCTGGCAACAGAGAGAGACTACATCTAAAAAAAGAAAAGAAAAGTAAAGAAAAGAAAAACAAAGCTACGGTTTCTAGGATTTGACATTTTCAGCGGTCAGGAATTACTATATTTTATAAATGGAAATACCACTACTAAAAATAGAATGCTATAAATAGAATGGTCTCTTTTGTTTCCAAAGTGAATATATAGAGCAATGCGAAAATAATAATAAAAGCGAGATACTTCATGGCAAAGTTATCTCAGGGTAAATGCTGTAGCCGTAAGCGCTGCCAGTGAGTATTCTTGGGGCAAATGGGAAAAGGGTTAAACTGAATATCTGATATTTCTGCAAACTGACAATTTGTTATTTTATCCACATGCCCCAAAATGCCCCATGTCAGGAATTGTGAACTGGCTGCATAGAATGGAAGGGGTAGTGTGGATTTTCTTTGGAGGTTAACTAATTGCCCTAGATAGGGATCAAGCTTATGACCTTGGGCCTCATTAGCATCGGCCTTAACCAGCTGAAATATCTCACTACAGATCAGGCTGTGGGAAGAGCAAGAAAACATAATGTCCTTGTTCTTTTGAAATAGTAGCAATTCACACTGAGAAAATGATCATTAGGAAAACGAAGAGTTAGTGTCTGTCCTAATTTAATCTCTTGTCATTAGATATCCTTAGCTTTTCTACTTCAGGGACTGTAGACTAATGGAACTTATATTAAACATTCTACACTATCAATAAGCACAGGCTGCTGCTATCTCCTTTACAAGGTAGATAATACACCATTTAGTAAGAAAACTGGATATTATTCCCAAACTATATAAGAAAATGAGAGAGTGACTGGCAAAATGGCCGAAGAGGAACACCTCCGGTCTGCAGCTCCCAGTGAGATCAATGCAGAAGGTGGGTGATTTCTGCATTTTCAACTAAGGTACCCAGCTCATCTCACTGTAACTGATTAGACAGTGGGTCAGCCCACGGAGGGTGAGCCAAAGCAGGGTGGGATGTTGCCTCATCTGGGAAGCACAAGGGGTCAGGGAACTCCCTCCTCTGGCCAAGGAAAGCCAAGAGGCACTGTGCTGTGAGGAATGGTGCACTCCAATCCAGATACTATGCTCTTCCCATGGTCTTCACAACCCGAAGATCAGGAGAATCTCTCAGGTGCCTACACCACCAGGGCCCTGGGTTTCAAGCACAAAATTGGGCAGCCGTTTGGGCAGACACTGAGCTAGCTGCAGGAGCTTGTTGTTGGTGGTGGTTTTTTTTTTTTCATACCCCAGTTGTGCCTGGAACACCCGTGAGATGGAACCATTTACTCCCCTGGAAAGGGTGCTGAAGCCAGTGAGCCAAGTGGTCTAGCTCAGCAGATCTCACCCCCATGGAACCCAGCAAACTAAGGTCCACTGGCTTGAAATTCTCACTGTCAGTACAGCAGTCTGAAGTCGACCTGGGATGCTCAAGCTTGGTGGGGGGAGGGGCGTCCACCATTACTGAGGATTGAGTAGATGGTTTTCCCCTCACAGTGTAAACAAAGCCACCAGGAAGTTAGAACTAGGCAGAGCACACTGTGCAGAGCCCACTGCAGCTTGGCAAAGCTGCTCTAGCCAGACTGCCTCTCTATCTTCCTCCTATCTGAGCAGGACATCTCTGAAAGAAAGGCAGCAGCCCCAGTCAGGAGCTTATAGGTAAAATTCCCATCTCCCTGGGATAGAGCACCTGGGGGAAGCGGCAGCTATGGGTGCAGCTTCAGCAGACTTAAATGTTTCTGCCTGCCAGCTCCAGCACTGCTCTGAAGAGAGTAGTGGGTCTCCCAGCACAGCGCTTTAGCTCTGCTAAGGGACAGACTGCCTCCTGACTGGGAGACACCTCCCAGCAGGGGTTGACAGAAACCTCATACAGGAGAGCTCCGGCTGGCATCTGATGGGTACCCCTCTGGGACAAAGCTTCAGGAGGAAGGAACAGGCAGCAATCTTTGCTGTTCTGCAACCTCTGCTGGTGATACCCAGACAAACAGGGTCTGGAGGGGACCTCCAGCAAACTCAGCAGACCTGCAGCAGAGAGGCCTGACTGTTAGAAGGAAAACTAACTAACAAAAAGAAATAGCTTCAACATCAACAAAAAGCATATCCACACAGAAACCCCATCCAAAGGTCACCAACATCAAAGACCAAAGGTAGATTAATACATGAAAATGATGAAAAACCAGTGCAAAAAGGCTGAAAATTCCAAAAACCAGAATGCTTATTCTCCTCCAAAGGATTACAACTCCTTGCAAGCAAGGGAACATAACTGGATGGAGAATGAGTTTAACAAATTGACAGAAGTAGGCTTCAGAAGTTGGGTAATAACAAACTCCTCCAAGCTAAAAGAGCATGTTCTAACCCAATGCAAGGAAGCTAAGAACCTTGAAAAAAGGTTAGACAAATTGCTAACTAGAGTAACCAGTTTAGAGAAGAATGTAAATAACCTGATGAAGCTGAAAAACACAGTACAAGAACTTAGTGAAGCATACACAAGTATCAATATCCAAATCAATCAAGCAGAAGAAATGATATCAGAGATTGAAGATCAACTTAACAAAATAAAGTGTGAAGACAAGACTAGATATGGAACATACGGGACTATGGGAAAAGACCAAACCTACGTTTGATTGGTGTACCTGAAAGTGACGAGGAGAATGGAACCAAATTGGAAAACACTCTTCATGATATTATTCAGGAGAACTTCCCCAACCTAGCAAGACAGGCCAACATTCAAATTCAGGAAATACAGAGAACAGCACAAAGATATTCCTCAAGAAGAGCAATCCCAAGACAGAATTGTCAGATTCACCAAGGTTGAAATGAAGGAAAAAAATGTTAAGGGCAGCCAGAGGGAAAGGTTGAGTTACCCACAAAGGGAAGCCCATCAGACTAACAGTCAATCTCTCTGCAGAAACCCTACAAGCCAGAAGAGAGTGGGAGCCAATATTCAACACTCTTAAAGAAAAGAATTTTCAACCCAGAGTTTTATATCCAGCCAAACTAAGCTTCATAAGCAAAGGAGAAATAAAATCCTCTGCAGACAAGCAAATGCTGAGAGATTTTGTCACCACCAGGCCTGCCTTACAAGAGCTCCTGAAGGAAGCACTAAATATGGAAAGGAAAAACTGCTACCAGCCCCTGAAAAAACATACCAAATTGTAAAGACCATTGACAGTATGAAGAAACTGCATCAACTAATGGGCAAAATAACCAGCTAGCATCATAATGACAGGATCAAATTCACACATAACAATATTAACCTTAAATGTAAACAGGCTCAATGCCCCAATTAAAAGACACACACTGGCAAATTGGATAAAGAGTCAAGACCCACCAGTGTGCTGTATTCAGGAGACCCATCTCACATGCAAAGACACACTTCGGCTCAAAATAAAGGGATGGAAGAATACTTACCAAGCAAATGGAAAGCAAAAAAAGAGAAGGGGTTGCAATCCTAGTCTCTGATAAAACAGACTTGAAACCAACAAAGATCAAAAAAAACAAAGAAGGGCATTACATAATGGTAAAGGGATGAATGCAACAAGGTGAGCTAACTACCCTAAATATATATGCACCCAATACAGGAGCACCTAGATTCATAAAGCAAGTCCTTAGAGACCTACAAAGAGACTTAGACTCCCACACAATAATAGTGGGAGACTTTAACACCCCACTGTCAATATTAGACAGATCAATGAGGCAGAAAATTAACAAGGATATTCAGTAATTGAACTCAGCTCTGGACCAAGCAGACCTAATAGACATCTACAGAACACTCCACCCCAAATCAACAGAATATACATTCTTCTCAGCACCACGTTGCACTTATTCTAAAATTGATCACGTCATTGGAAGTAAAACACTCCTCAGCAAATGCAAAAGAATGGAAATCATAACAGTCTCTCAGACCACAGTGCAATCAAATTAGAAGTCAGGATTAAGAAACTCACTCAAAACCACACAACTACATGGAAATTGAACAACCTGCTCCTGAATGACTACTGACTGGGTAAATAACAAAATTAAGGAAGAAACAGATAAGTTCTTTGAAACCCATGAGAACCAAGACCCAATGTACCAGAATCTCTGGGACACAGCTAAAGCAGTGTTTAGAGGGAAACTTATAGCACTAAACGCCCAGAGGAGAAAGTGGGAAAGATATAAAATTGACATCCTAACATCACAATTAAAAGAACTAGACAAACAAAAGCAAACAAATTTGAAAGCTAACAGAAGTCAAGAAATAGGATCAGAGCAAAACTGAAGGAGATAGAGACACGAAAAACCCTTCAAAAACTCAATAAATCCAGATGCTGTTTTCTTAAAAAAAAGATTAACAAAATAGACTGCTAGCCAGACTAATAAAGAAGAAAAGAGAGAAGAATCAAATAGACACAATAAAAAATGATAAAGGGACTATCACTGCTGATCCTTCAGAAATATATACTACCATCAGAGAATATTATAAACACCTCTATGCAAATAAACTAGAAAATCTAGAAGAAATTGATAAATTCCTGAACACAAACACCCTCCCAAGACTAAACCAGGAAGAAGTTGAATCCCTGAATAGACCAATAACAAGTTCTGAAATTGAGGCAGTAATTAATAGTCTACCAATCAAAAAAAGCCCAAGAACAGATGGATTCACAGCCAAATTCTACCAGAGGTACAAAGAGGAGCTGGTACCATTCCATTTGAAACTATTCCAAATAACAGAAAAAGAGGGACTCCTCCCTAACTCATCTTATGAGGCTAGCATCATTCTGATAACAAAATCTGGCAGAGTCACAACAAAAAGAGAAAATTTCAGGCCAATATCCTTGATGAACATCGATGTAAAAATCCTCAATAAAATACTGGCAAACCAAATCCAGCAGCACATTAAAAAGCTTATCCACCACGATCAAGTCGGCTTCATCCCTGGGATGCAAGACTGGTTCAACATGTGAGAATCAATAAACGTAATCCATCACATAAACAGAACCAATGACAAAAACTACATGGTTATCTCAATATATGCAGAAAAGCCCTTCAATAAAATTCAACAATACTTCATGCTAACAACTCTTAATAAACTAAGTATTGATGGAATGTATCTCAAAATAATAAGAGCTATTTATGACAAACCCACAGTCAATATCATACTGAATGGGAAAAAGCTGGAAGCATTACCTTTGAAAACTGGCACAAGACAAGAATGCCGTCTCTCACCACTCCTATTCAACATAGTATTGGAAGTTCTGGCCAGGGCAATCAGGCAAGAGAAAGAAATAAAGGGTATTCAAATAGTAAGAGAGGAAGTTAAATTGTCTCTGTTTGCAGATGACATGATTGTATATTTAGAAAACCCCATCATCTCAGCCCAAAATCTCCGTAAGTTGATAAGCAACTTCAGCAAAGTCTCAAGACACAAAATCAATGTGCAAAAATCACAAGCATTCCTATACACCAATAACAGACAAACAGAGAGCCAAATCACGAGTGAACTCCCATTCACAATTGCTACAAAGACAATAAAATACCTAGGTAATACAACTTACAAGGGATGTGAGAAAAAGAGGGACTTCTCCCTAACTCATCTTATGAGGCCAGCATCATTCTGATACCAAAACCTGGCAGAAACACAACAAAAAAAGAAAATTTCAGGCCAGTATCCTTGATGAACATCGTTGTAAAAATCCTCAATAAAATACTGGCAAACCAAAGCCAGCAGCACATCAAGGAGAACTACAAACCACTGACCAAGGAAATAAAAGAGGACACAAACAAATGGAAAAACATTCCATATTCATGGATAGGAAGAATTAGTATCATCAAAATGGCCATATTGCCTGACATCAAGCTACCATTGACTTTCTTCACAGAATTAGAAACAACTACTTTAAATTTCATATGGAATTTAGAAAGATCCTGTATAGGCAAGGCAATCCTAAGTGAAAATAACAAAGCTGGAGGCATCACACTACCTGACATCAAACTATACTACCAGGCTACAGTAACCAAAACAGCATGGTACTGGTACCAAAACAGATATATAGACCAATGGAACAGAACAGAGGCCTCAGAAGTAATGCCACACATCTACAACCATCTGATCTTTGACAAACCTGACAAAAACAAGCAATGGTTTCCTATTTAATAAACGATATTTGGAAAACTGGCTAGCCATATGCAGAAAAGTGAAACTGGACCCCTTCCTCACACCTTATATGAAAATTAACTCAAGATGGATTGAATACTTAAATGTAAGACCTAAAACCATAAGAACCCTTGAAGAAAACCTAGGCAATACCATTCAGGACATAGGCATAAGCAAAGACTTCATGACTAAAACACCAGAAGCAATGGCAACAAAAGCCAAAATAGACAAATGGAATCTAATTAAAGTAAAGAGCTTCTGCACAGCAAAAGAAACTATCATCAGAGTGAACAGGCAACCTAAAGAACGGGAGAAAATGTTGGCAATCTATCCAACTGACAAAGGGCTAATATCCAGAATCTACAAGGAAGTTAAACAAATTTACAAGAAAAAAACAACCCCATAAAAAAGTGGGTGTAGGACATGAACAGACACTTCGCAAAAGAAGACATTTATGCGGCCAACAAACATATGAAAAAAAAGCTCGTCATCACTGGTCATTAGAGAAAGGCAAGTCAAAACCACAAGGAGATAGCATCTCACACCAATTAGAATGGTAATTATTAAAAAGTCAGGAAACAACAGATGCTAGAGAGGATGTGGAGAAATAGGAACACTTTTACACTGTTGGTGGGAGTGTAAATTAGTTCAACCATTGTGGAAGACTGTGTGGTGATTCCTCGAGGCTCTAGAACCAGAAATACCATTTGGCCCAGCAATCCCATTATGGGGTATATGCCTGAAGGATTGTAAATTATTCTGCTATAAAGACCCTTGCACATGTATGTTTATTGCAGCACTATTCACAATAGTAAAGACTTGGAACCAATCCAAATGCCCATCAATGATAGACTGGATAAAGAAAATGTGGCACATATACACGATGGAATACTATGCAGTCATAAAAAAGGATGAGTTCATGTCCTTTGCAGGGACATAGATGAAGCTGGAGACCATCATTCTCAGCAAACTAACACAGGAATAGAAAACCAAACACAGCATGCTCTCACTCATAAGTGGAAGCTGAACAATGAAATCACATGGACACAGGAAGGGGAACATCATACACCAGGGCCTGTCATGGGGTTGGGGGTAGAGGACGGATAGCATTAAGAGAAATACCTAATGTAGATGACAGGTTAATGGGTGCAGCAAACCACCATGGCATGTGTATACTTATGTAACAAGCCTGCATGTTCTACACATATATCCCAGAACTTACAATAATAAAAAAGGTACTAAGAAAAAAAAGAAAATGAAAAGATGATACAAGAATTCACAAGATGGTTATGTTTTTTCCCCCACCAGCTATACATATCCTCAATGTAGGTAAAAACAAACTTATTTTTTAGAAGAGGTCTCCTAAAATGAAAGAAGAAAACCAGAGATTTCAAAGATTTTAATCACACTTGTTGATTTGGAGGTCACTACACAGATTTAAAAGGAAATCAGGAAACATTTGTAAAGTGTGAACCAATGAATGAAACTCCTTTAGAATGTGGGCAAGGCTGACTTCCGGGCATGTGACCCATGCAGTCACCCAGGTTCCTACATTTAGAAGAGCCCTGTATTAGGCTTAATGCTCTGCTGTCGCTATCTTGAAATTCTTAATAATTTTTGAACAAAGGTCTCTGCATTTTGATTTTGTACTGAGCTTCACAATTATGTAGCCAAACCTGAATGTATAAATTGCTAAATGTAATTCAATTCTAATCTCCTTGTTGCAATTTTGATGAAAGGTATTATGGGACTGTTTTTATTCATTTATTCATTCATGTTTTTTTGTTTTTGAAATGGAGTCTCGCTCTGTCGCCCAGGCTGGAGTGCAGTGGCACGATCTCAGCTCACTGCAACCTCCGTCTCCTAGGCTCAAGTGATTCTCCTGCCTCAGCCTCCCCAGTAGCTGGGACTGCAGGTGCCCACCACCACCCCTGCCTAATTTTTGTTCTTTTAGTAGAGATAGGGTTTCACTACATTGGATAGACTGATCTCAAATTCCTGACCTCAAGTGATCCACCCGCCTCTGCCTCCCAAAGTGCTGGGATTACAGGTGTGAGCCACCATCTGTAATGAATAACAATTCATTATTGTTATTACTATTAATTTTTTTATTCATTCACTCAGAATAGTTTGTTTTTTTTTTTTTCTTGAAAGCTTCCTCTGTGCCCCAACTGATTTAAGTTCTTTCTATTTAATCTGATTATTACAACTCTGTACAGAAGAGAAACAAAAACTCAGAGAGGTTAAATGCATACATAAGGCCATATGACCACAAATGTCAGGTCTAGGACCTGGTCCTTAGCCCATGGGATTCCGGAGAATGAACTTTTAACCATGTTTCAAATCTCACCCTAGAAAAGTCCCAAATGTAATTATTTTCCTTGATAGCTCAATGTTGCCCAAATTTCTCTAAGTATTCACCAAAAAGTGACCCATGTCCTACCTCTGTGGGGCCATAGCTCTGTTTCAAGGTAAATAAGATGGGAATTATTGGATTATCATTTCAAAAGTTCAATTCAAAAGTTTATTTATGATAAAACCAGATTCCACAAATGTACAAGTAAATATTAAACTACAATTAGGTTGCCAAGTTCAGAAACCAGAAGTGACTGGAACACTGTGTTGCCAAGTTAACAGCCATAAATGCCTGCCTGAGCTTCCCTGAGCTTCCCTGAGCTCACAGATAAAAGCTGAAATCTAGCAAAACAGCCCTTGGGACTCTTAGCCAGGCTGTAGCCCAAACTGTCCCTGAGAAAGGTTTATGGAAAAAACATTACTTTACTCTTTTATTGTGGCAGATATTTTCTAGTGTCTAGATCTTTTGAAATGCAGAGTATATTCTGCCCGGAGTTTGAGATGCTTATACTATCATCATAACCAACAATATAAAACACATTCTTGGGAAATCTCCTCTGAGAAATTGGAGGAGCTACAATAAATCTGCCCAATGCCAGCATGACCATGAGACTTAGCACCTTCTGGCGAGGGTCATGCAGTTTAACAGGGCTGAGTTTCCAAGAACATTCCCTCTAACAGGTGAAAGAAGTAAGAACTTGGTTCTCCCACCCCAACAGGCTGTCAGCCCTTTCCATGGCAGAATTCATTTTGTGTTGTAATTATATCACTCATGCTTATTTGATAGGAAGTACGTTTCATTAATCTGATCAAAAGAAAATTTATGTACCAATTCCAAGATATTCTCAACTTTCAATACCAAGGAAAGGCACAGCATCCACTTGACTCCAGTTGGTCCCTGGAGTTCATCTCCCAAGGATGTCTGTAGTGACCAAACCCAACCTCCAGCAATGCAATCAATATTTACTCAGCCAAATGATCCAGAAAGAGAAGCCATTCATAACACCTCCAAAATGGAGTACCTTGGTGCTTGTCCAGGGATACAAAAGCATCAAGGTCCTCTGGTTACTATTTTATCCCCAGGACACAGCAGCAGTGTCCAGCACATGAATTGAATAAATGAACAAATGAATGAATTAATTAGTTTTTTTTTCTTTTAGCTGAAAGTAAGTATTTTCAAAGCCCCCCAGAAATCTTCCTAGCAAGTCAGCCAGGCTTGGACACACATGAGGAAACTGTCTTACAACATCATGAGAAAATGATGAAAACGACCATTTCTGGAATACCTACCATCTGCTCAATGCTTTCCATGAACCGTCTTATTTCATACCCGCAGCAGCCTGTAAGGTAGGCCCTATTTTTATCCCCATTTTACAGATGAGGCAAATGAGACTCAGAAGAGTTAAGGTGACATGTTCAATGTCACAGAGCAAGGAGACGTGAATACAGGGATTCAAATTCAAGAAGACCCCACGTGCTAAACCCCTAAGCTCTATGTTAATTGACTTTTTAAATTATCGCTGGCCCTCTCCTTTTCCTCTTTCCATTCTTCAGCAGCACAGCTGCTCCCCATCTTTTTTATTCAAGCAATCTATAGACAACAGTTTATATTTTCATTTTGTGGGATAGCTGATTTCAGAGAAAAGGAACTTATCAGAGCCTCAGGTGCCAAAGCAGCCCAACCCATCCCAGGTTTGGTTGGAAAAAAGGATCCAACCATCTGTTGCTTGCAATTTCCAGAGAATTCTATGGAACCACATCTTATGGCCCATCTTAAGCTTGTTGCAGTAAAAACTTCCATTTAAAAAGTATCTTCTGGCTGGGCACGGTGGCTCATGCCTGTAATCTCAGCACTTTGAGAGGCCAAGGCAGGCAGATAGCATGAGCCCAAGGCATTTGCAACCAGCCTAGGCAACATGGTAAAATCTCATGTCTACAAAAATTTTAAAAATAAAATTAGCCAGGGGTGGTGATGGGTGCCTATAGTCCCAGCTACTTGGGAGGCGGAGATGGGAGGATCACTTGAGCCCAGGAGGTTGAGGCTGCAGTGAACCGTGACTGCACCACTGCACTTCAGCCTGAGAGAACAAAGTGAAGCCCTGTCTCAAATATATATATATATATATATATATATATATATTTATTTAAAAAGGTATCTTTTATGCACCCAGCACTGTGCGTGTTTACATATATTATAATTAATTCCCCCCCCAAAATTGAAAGATATTATTCTATTTGAACTGAATTGATTCATGTCCTTCCAAAATTTATGTCCATGCAAAATGTTGGATGTGATCATATTTGGAAATAATCTTTGTAGATCTATTATTAGTTAAGATGTGGTCATACAGGATTAGGATAGGCCCTAATCCAATGACTTGTGTCTTTCTAAGAAGAGCAAACAGACACACAAAACACACAGGGCAGAAGGCCATGCCACACAGAGGCAGAGATTGGAGTGATGCAGCCACGAGCCAGAAATCACCAGGGATTCCCAGCAACCACTGGAAGCTGGGAGACACAAGAAGGATTCTTAGACCCTTCAGGAGAAACATGTTCCTGCTGACACCTTGATTTCAGATTTCTAACCTCTAGAACTCAGGGGGAAAAAATCCTGTTTTCAAGCAACCCAGTTTGTGATAATTTTTTACAACAGCTACAGGAAATAAATACCCAATTGTATAGAAAATATTGGGGCTGAAAATTGTCCAGCTACTAAGTAATCACTCTGGACCCAAGGCCCTGTTCCTTCTTCCTTGTCCACCTTCCTAAGGGACTATTTAGAAGTGGGATTTTTACAAGGACTTGGAAACACTGCCTCTAAGTGAAAAGGGCTCACAAGTATTGGATATCTTGCAAAGCACAGGATAATCCTGCAAACAAGGAATTGGTCTGCCCAAAATCACCTTCCATGAGAAATACTGTGTTTCCAAGATGCTACGGTGTACATGATGCCCATTTGGCATAGCCAGACTCTAGAAAAGGATAGCAATTTTATGGGAGCCTGAACTTACACAATTGAAGGACCCTCTTTACTAAAAAAAAAAAAAAAAAAAAAAAAAAAAAAATTGCAAATACAAAATTGGAGACAAAGCAAATATTTACCTTGAATAAGAAAGGAAATCACAACAATTTACTGGATACTCAGAGATTTACCATCCCTTCTCCTAAGTTCTCTTCAGCAATATGAGAAATGTTTATATAGAAAGCGTCCTGATTGCACTCTGACTTCCCTTTCTCCCTAGGACATTCTATAATTACACAGCAATTTCCCAAATCACAATGGTCCATACAAGAGAGGAGCCTGATGCCTAAGTTTTATTAGCTACCATGTAAATTTGCCTCTGCCTAGAGCTAATCTCTCTGTACCTTCATTTTCTTGTCTGTAAAATGAGAACTACCACAGTACCTACCTTATAGGGTTATTGTAAGGAATAAAGAATTTCAGTATATTTAAATATATTTAGAATAGTGTTTCACCATAGGAAATACTCAAAAGAAGAAGGGAGGGAGGGAGGGAGGGAGGGAGGGAAGGAAGGAAGGAAGGAAGGAAGGAAGGAAGGAAGGAAGGAGAAAAGAAGAAAAGAGAGAAATGAAAGAAGAGAGAGAAAGAAAGAGACAGAAAGAGAAAGAAAGAAGAAAAGAAAGAAAGAGAAAGAAAGAAAGAAAGGAAGGAAGAGAAAGAGAGAGAGAGAAAGAAGAGAGAGAAAGGGAAAGGGAAAAGGGAAGGGGAAGGGAAAGGGAAAGGGGAAGGCAAGGGAAGGGAAGGAAGAAGGAAGGGAGGGAGGGACAGTGAGAAAGAAGGAATAGAGAAAGAGCGAGAGAGGGGAGAGAGTGAGGAAGGAAGTCCTGGCAAATGTGCTATCCCTTGATAACTACATCAAATCTATTTCCCCAAAGTATCTGGTCACAATCTTCAGTGAAAAGGCCCAAGTAAGGAAAAAGAATCTGGGTAGAAAAGTTTAAGCTTAAATTTTGCAGTATGTCAATAAGGGTGGTGACAATAATGAATGACTAACATTTATTTAATGCTTATGATATTCATTCATGGATTAACTCCTGTAACCCCTGCACCTGCTCAACCGCAGAGGGCATGAGGTGGTTAATATAGAGATAGAAACATGTGAGACAGGTCCTCTGCCCCGCTTCTCAGCTTCACAGTTTAGAAGCAACTCTACCACTGGCTTGTGAAGAGGATGAATGAATGACTCTCAGAAGCAGAAAGTGAGTCAGAAACTGTGAAGAACATGGACTTGAGCCCTCATGGACCTTGTTTTGGATGCTTCCTCCATGTACCAGATCATGACTCTAGGATAATTACTTTAACCTCTCTGTGACTCAGTTTCTTCATCTGTAAAGTGAGTGTGATCTTAGCTGATTTTTAAGATTTTTGTGAAGATTATATGAAATAAAATGTGTAAAATACTTGCTAGGGACCTGCACATAGTGTTTAGTTTTAAACATTTCCATAAAGTCATAGAAATGTACTTTCCCTCTTGTCCGTAATTGCACTCTAGGGATTTCTTTTCCTAAGGAAAGAAAAAAAACAAAAGAATAAAACTACAGGCACAAAGATATTCCTTGGAGGATCATCCATATTTCTTTTATTTTTAGAAAAGGATTAAAGATGCTTGTTATCTATAATAGCAAATAACTGGAATCAACCTAATTGCCCAACAGTAATGTAATATTGAAGGTAATTGTGGAATATCAATATAATAGAATATTATGATGACATTAAAAATGATAATTATGAAAACAGCATAGTGACATGGAAATGGGTTTTGGTATAATATTATACAAGAGAAGTAGAATGCAAAATGCCGTGTCTGCTCCATGATAATAGGGACTATGTCAGTCTCTTTCACCACTATATAGCCAGCACCTAGTACAGAATAAGTGCTGGGTAAATATGCATTGAATGGAATATAAAAACATGTGGACCAGACTTGAAAAGTGAGACACAAATGTATGAAAATGGTAATGATGGTATCAAAGTAAGTTTTGTTTGTTTCTGTTGTTAAAAATAAAGGAGACAAGAAAGGGATGGAGTGAGGAAACAAGAAGAGTAGAAGGAAAGAAGGGAGAAAGGAAAAGAGGGAGGGAATGAGGGAGAGAAGGAAGCAGAACAAACCTAAAGCTCTTCTGTTTATGATATTGAAAACTATTCTAACATAATGGTTAAAAACCTAGATCTTAGAGTTGCAGGGACTTACATTTGAATCTCAGATCCTACTCCTGCCCTTTGCCTACCTGGACAAGTTGGACAAAGTCAGTAATTTCTCTTAAATCTACTGCACAGATTTTAAATAGAGCCACTAACAGTACCAACCTCTTGGGAACATCATGGAGATAATTTATGCAAAGCACCCTGAATGACACATAATAGACAAGCAATCATAATCATTGCTTTTAATCATAGTCATTGCCTTTAATATTACCATTAACATCATTTTATAATCATAAAATCTGAGCTGCTAACCTGTAGCAAAGAAAACAAATGATGATAAAACTCTCCAATCAGACTCCCAGAAAAGTGCCCTACAATGCTACCAGGGGACATTGGTGCTGACCAACTGTCCTGAGCTCCTTAGAGGGATCCAAGAGAGGGGCATAGACAATTCCTCCCGTTTAAGGGATCTTACTTCTCACAGATTCAGTGAACCAAGGCATTCTCTCATCAAAAAGTTTCTTGCACAGACCAACTGCAGTGGCTTCATCCATAGAAATAATTAACATGTGTCTGGCAACCCTTATTGATATTTGGTTTACAAAGCAGTGACCTAGAGATAGGGCATCTCTTGCAGATTAATGGCTCACAAGGGTCATTACTGGTGCAAAGACACTTCCAGGGGTTACTGTTTCCTTCCAATTGGTTATTAGCCCACAGTTTCAACTACCAAATGCTTCATGCACACAAGGGTCTCCATTAGCAGCTGGGAAACGCATGCAGGAGCAAGACTTGCCTTCACACACTGCAGTTTGCATTTTTCTAAGCAAAGAGAATGGGACTTAGTATTGAAATCAAATGTATAGTTTTGCTGGAAATCTTCACAAAAAAAGTCCTCTTCTGCATATACCCAGTACAAGGTCTGTGTCACCACAGTTGGGATGGCTTGCTGCTTACCCCAAATCCATTCCCTGTTTCTTCTCTGTAACAGAACACCAATTATATTCTGAGTGAAATTGTGCCCAGTCAAAAGATGACATTTCCCAGCTCTCCTTGTAGATAGGGATGGCTCCAGACCTTGTAAGATACCTGGGAAAGCCCTTTCTTGCCCTCTTTTTCCATCTTCCTTCCTGGCGTGGGGACATGATAGCTGGAGTGTCCACAGGCACATGTGGCCTTAGGAAATATTAAAGATGGCAGAGTCAAAACCTGAAGGATCCAGGGTGCCTGCTGACTTTTGGAAGCTGCTACATTAACCCTAATCTGCTTACCTCCTATCCTTTTTTATACGAGGAAGAAAAAAAAAACTACTGTCAAGAACTGTGCAGGGCTCAATGTCACCTTACTTGTAAGACAACAAGTGAGCCTGCCACAGTTTCAAGGATTCTGGCCGAAGACAACGAGATTCGCAAGTCCAAGACAGAAGAGTTTATTACTTAACAGTGTAGCAAGCAGCATGAGCCCTGTGGTCAGGTCAGTTGCCCCCTGCCTCCCAGGTCCCAGGAGCCAATGAGGAGCAGCCATGGGGATTCTGTGCCCAGCCAGCCTTGCCTCATAACTGAGGAACCAACCACTTAGAAAACCCTGATTTTTTATAATGCACTGTGAGCAAATGTGCCCAACCTTTACCTTGTAAGAACACACTATCTTTATTATACTACACAGTAAACAAGTCTATTCTCTGCCTCAGAGGGAGCCACTATCTCTATCTTCTAAAGCTGTTTGCAACAAATATTCTGGAGATGACACTCCAGAACAAAAGCTGTCAGTGCCTCTGCTCCCAGAACATGGAGAACCGCCTCCCAACATCATCTCGTTTGTGTAAGCCACTGTTATTTCCCATCTACATTGTTGGCTGCAGAGTGAAATCTTCACCAGTTCTACCAATGGCTGCACCTTCTTGTCGTTTACCTTGACACATAAGAGAATCTCAGTCATGTGGCTCTTTAATAGATTCAGAGGCCACATAAGGTAGAAAAAAAACCAAGCTAACTCTGGAACCAAATTTCTGATCCGAGTCCCACTTCTCATTAGCTGTGAGACTTAAACAAGTTCCTTAACTTCTCTGAGCTTGGTATTCTTATCTAAAAAATTGGAATAATAAAAATAGCTACCTTATGGTACTGGTGAGGATCAACTGGGTTAATACACATAAAGTACCTACATAGTACCTGGCACAGTCATATGTGAGCTGTGAGTAGAGAACAGTGTGGTGATCACAAGCACACCTTTGGAATTCTACAAACCTGAGTCTGAATCCCAGCTGTACCACTTACGAGCTAAAGGAGTGGGTGAGCATCTTAACCACTTTGCAATGCCTTTATCTGTGACCCAGCATGCTGCCCTCAGAGAGCAAAAAGGTTAATGCTTATAGAATGTTTAGCACAATCCCTGGAACTACTGAAAACTCAGCAAACCAGCTATTGTTATTGCTATTATTGTTCATTCTTGTGTTAGATTTAAAACTCGTTCTTTAATCGTTTTGAGACACCAGAAGACCCATGTACTTCTTACTTTACCACTGAATATTTTTAGTCAAACATTATTAAATTTCTCTGATTGCAGACCCCTTTAATCTTTTGGTTTCATTTTGACAGAGGTCATCTGGGGTCACCTCAACCTCATCAAATTCTTAGTCAATTCAATTGCATCATAGAAAAATACAAGTTCTTAGAGATAACCATTTTTATGCCTCTGAATCAGTGAAAAGGAATTTGGTCTTTCTTCTTTGAAAAGGTCTCTGAACTCCATTTGTTCTAAATAATACTTTATGAGAAAGATCCAAGTGCTAATTGAAAGCATTTCATTCCCCCTATATTTAATAAAAATGAGATCTGGAATTTCACATCTACACTAAAATCCTCCAATGCTATGCACATTTTAAAGATGAATCTAATGTATTGAAACAATTTCAGAAATTTGCAAGTTTAAAGATTTTATAGATTTTCTTAAAGTAAGATTGATTTGAATTGTTTTTAAAATACATTTACTAGAATGTCACTATAGAAATTTCTTTATTTCATCACAGCTTTTTGACAGGTAAGAAAGGTCTCCTTCATACTTCTAAATTAGATCCTGTAATAAATGCACAATCTTGATTTGAGACAGGTTTATTACATGACCAAAACCCCTAGCAGTAAGCTTATAATTAAGCAGTAATATTAATAGAGAGTCAGCTTGGGCATGTGTTCCAATAATGTGCAAAGCTTTGAAAAGAGCTGAACGTAAGGCAATAGAAGGATTTTTCCCTTTATTAAAGTGTTTGGAATGATGTTTCATCCTAGCAAGCTCCTACAAGTGCATCTCTACTCTTCATAACTTTTTCTCAAATTCTCAAATTCACCAAAATAAATCTTGGCCTATTTCTGCTAATATATTTTTCAACTTAAAATATAGAAGAGAAAACAATTCTGAAGAAATAGTCTTAAGAACTTTAAGGGCTGTCATTATTGAGCCAGCAAGTTCAAATAGCAAACATTACACCAGAGTCAGACGCAATACAACAAGCATTTATTGAAGAGTCATACAATGGGTTCACCCTTCATCATCTGGCAAACTTCTATTCATTCTCCAAAGAGGTTAAGGTATCCTCCCCTCTAGGAAGCCCTCCCTGATTTCTTTTAGCCCACAGTGAAATAGGCATAGGCATTCCCCCGTGTCATCCCAAAGTTCCCTAAGCAAATCTTGATCATTGCGTTTATCCTTCCACTTTGGTATAATTTTTTCAATGATTTAGTACTATTATTAGTGAATAATACTAATGTTGGCTTAGAGCATAGCAGGTCCTCATGTAGATGCTGTGACAATACAGATTTTTAAGAATTGAAAACCTCTGACTGGATTAATCAATAAAAAGAGAAGACACAAATTTCTGATGTTAAAAATGAAATAGGTGGCATCGCTACAGTACCTAAAGAGATGTTTTTAAAGTAACATTTTGAGCAATGTGATGCCATTAAATTTAACAACTTAGAGAAAATGAACAAATTATTTGAAAGATACAAACACCAAAAAGCACTCAAGAAGAAAGTGATAACCTGAATAGCCCTATAACCCTACATCAATTAATGTTAAATTCAGTTTAAAATTTTCCCACAAAGAAAACTCTAGGCCAGGTGGCTTCACTGGTGAAATCTATACACTCTTCACAAAACATGAGGTGAGGTGACACACCCCAAATGATTTTAGAAAACCAGCGTTACTCTATTAACAAAACCAGTGAAGATATTATTTTAAAAAGAAAACTACCATAAGCATGCATACCTCATGTACGTGGATGTAACAAGTAACAAGTAGCAAAATCTAAAAACAGAATCCAACAACATGTAAACCATGTAGAGTTCTTTCCAATAATGTAAGGTTGTTTTAACTTTTGAAAAGCAATCAGTGTAATTCAATATATTAACAGGCTGAAGATGACAAAACATGATCATCTTAAAAGATACAGAAAAAGTGGCAAAATTCCACACCTCTTCACAATTAAAACTTTCAACAAATTAAGAGTAGACAGCATCTGGTTGTAGATGTGTGGTGTTATTTTTGAGGCCTCTGTTCTATCCCATTGGTCTATATATCTGTTTTGGTACCAGTACCATGCTGTTTTTGTTACTGTAGACTTTTAGTACAGTTTGATGTCAGGTAGCATGATGCCTCCAGCTTTGTTCTTTTTGCTTAGGATTGTCTTAGCTATACAGGCTCTTTTTTGGTTCTGTATGAAATTTAAAGTAGTTGTTTCTAATTCTGTGAAGAAAGTCAATGGTAGCTTGATGTGCATAGCATTGAATCTATAAATTACTTTGGGCAGTATGGCCATTTTGATGATACTAATTCTTCCTATCCATGAGCATGGAATGTTTTTCCATTTGTTTGTGTCCCCTCTTATTTCCTTAAGCAGCAGTTTGTAGTTCTCCTTGAAGAGGTCCTTCACATCCCTCGTAAGTTGTATTACCTAGGTGTTTTATTGTCTTGGTAGTAACTGTGAATGGGTGTTCACTCGTGATTTGGCTCTGTTTGTCTGTTATTGTGTATAGGAATGCTTGTGATTTTTGCACATTGATTTTGTATCCTGAGACTTTGCTGAAGTTGCTTATCAGCTTAAGGAGATTTTCGGCTGAGACAATTGGGTTTTCTAAATATACAATCATGTCATCTGCAAACAGAGACAATTTGATGACAAACCTGACAAAAACAACCAAAAGAGGAAGGATTCCCTATTTAATAAATGGTGTTGGGAAAATTGGCTAGCCACATGCAGAAAACTGACACTGGACCCCTTCCTTACACCCTACACAAAAATTAACTCAAGATGTATTAAAGACTTAAATGTAAGACCTAAAACCATAAAAACCCTAGAAGAAAAACTGGGCAATACCATTCAGGACATAGGCGTGGGCAAAGACTTCATGACTAAAACACCAAAAGCAATGGCAACAAAAGCCAAAATCGATAAATGGAATCTAATTAAACTAAAGAGCTTCTGCACAGCAAAAGAAACTATCATCAGAGTGAACAGGGAACCTAAAGAATGGGAGAACATTTTTGC
>NW_012114666.1:2840026-2873190 GCF_000951035.1 Colobus angolensis palliatus | reverse complement strand
CGATATTATTAATAAAATGAAAAAGCAAACCACAAATTAAGAGAAAATGTTTTCAAAACGTATATGATAAAGGAATTATTTCCAAAATATATTTTAAAAACTCTTACAACTCCACAATAAGACCAAAAACAGATGAAAAATGGGCCCAAAATTTAAACAGTTACCCACACTAAAAACAACACATGAATAAAAAAGGAGAATATAAAAAGATATTCAACATCATTACTCGTTAAGGAAATGTGTTAAAACTCACTAAATTGTACATTGGAAAAAATACTACTAAAAAAAGATAATAAATTTAAAATACAAAATGATAGTGAGATATCACTTCAGGCCAAATAAAATTTTAGACTTAAATTGAACAGACGAATGGCAAGTGTTAATAAGACTATGAAACAGTTCGAATTATCGTGTAGCATTAGTGGGAATGCAAAATATTAGTTGCCTTGGAAAACAGACTGGTAGTTTCTTATAAAGAAACTATCCATATAATCCAGCAATCTTAAGACATTTACGTAAGCCAAATCAAAACATATATTTACGTAGAGATGTGTACTCAAATGTTCATGGCAGCTTTACTCATAATAACTATAAACTGAAAACAACTCAAATGTCCATCAATGGGTGAACGGATGAACACATTGTAAGGTAACCATTCAACAGAGTATTACTCAGGAATACAGAGAACTAACTACTCATACACACACCAACATGCACGAGGCTCAGAAGCATCATGCTAAGTAAAAGCAGCCAGGTGTAGAAGACTTCATACTGTGTACTTAACCTTGATACAGAAATCTAGAAAAGGTAAAACTGTAGTGACAAAAACCCAAATTCATAATCACCTGTGGCTGGGAGTAGGGGAGATTATTTCCAAATGGGGGCTTTTGGGGATAAAGTATTTCATGTTGTGACCGTGGGGAAGGCCTCATAGTTTATATATTTGCAATCTCACTACCTAACCATTGTGAACATTTCTAGTGTGTTTTCTTCCGATCTCTTTTTTCCACACTAAATGTCCTAGAATTTGTCCTAAAGAAATAATCAGAAATGTACCAACATATTAGAGTTTAAAAATTCATTAAAAATTGGAAACAAAATATGTAACAACATGAACGTAAACAAATAACAACACATCCCTTCAAGGTAATATTATTGTAGCCAGTGAAAATCACATTTTCATACAAGCCATAATGTAAAGTACACAACAAGTTAGAGAATACTTTATATTCGTGTGTCTTTGTATATACAATGTATAAATAAATATATGCATAGAATGGTGTGATTTCTTTGTTCTAAAACAGGGCGATGTTACCCATTCAATGTAAAAATGCCAAAAAGTTTCTAGAACTGACATTTGAAAGAAAATTAACATGTGAAATGAGGTCATGCAAAATTAACTTGATCGTCCTTCTCTTCTGAGGGGTGAGGAGTCTTATTGGCTCAATAATCTGGTTGTCAGACTTACAGCAGGGGCCGTGTCCACAGTACCCATTTACAGGGTACTCTCATGCAATACAACAAATGCAACAATACCTTGAGACTAAAGAAAGTACAAATATTCCAGAATGAGTATGAAAATGAACTTGTAAGCATATATTAGGAACTTGGGGATTTGAGAACACTAACAGTCTTCATACTATGAAGCAGTGTGGTTTCATAAAGGAGTATGGAGGATTTATAGCCACTTGAGCAAGTCGCTTAACTTGAGATCTGCCTCTCTTTCTGGAAAATGGAGAACAATGCTTTCCATGATCTCTGCCTCACAGATGTGGCAAAAATCAAAGGAGGTAACATATGTAAAATCAATTTTTAATTTACAAATCATAAGTCCAAGGTGAGGCAGTATTATTTGGGGACTTTGGGGCCATTAATAATTAGCAGCAACTTCACTGTGTTTCTCATCTACTGTGATAAATGCTTTCATGGCAAGGAAATAGGAAATATCTGGAGCTCACAGCGTAAACTATCTACTACTAGTTGCTCTCCCCAGACAGTGTCCAAGAGATCTGTAACCACAGCCACAGAAGTAGATGGACTAATTTCAGGACCCCATCCCAAAATGTTACCCTTCCCCAAGCTGGTATACTAGAGAGACTACTGCATGTTAAGCAATAGAGACCTAAGTTTAATCATCAGCTACATGACAAGTGATGCATTATTTAATTTCACTGAGCCCCAGTTGCATCTATTATTGAATGAGAATGCTAAAACCTCCTCCCAGGGTTGTTATGAGGTATATATGAAATAGAATGTGTTGATTATCAACAGATCCTATGGCACAGATTATGTACCAAATGCATGCTCACTCTCCTTCTTGACTTACAGTTTCAGAAATTTCTCTCATTAGTGACACTCAGTGACAGTCCCTTTTACATTTAGAAGTCAGCAAAGGATTGGGGATGGATGGAGAGGGAGGTACATGTCCCCAAATATTCAGGCAAAAATCTGTAACTGTTAAAAACAAGGAATAACTTCCAAAAAGTAAATATGATATATACAATAGTGAAATATCTCATAATTCTATTTACTTCAAATCTTTATTAAATAAATGGAAATGCAAAAATCAAGATGGGGGAAAAAAACTACAGTAACTTTCTCCAAGGAGAAAACAAAACAAAACAAAACAAAAAACATGGGGCTTACTGGTGTCTTCAGTTAAAAGCATGCTTGTAAAAATGTATTTTGTTGGCAGTGTTTGTTGGCAGATGCTATTCAGAACCAAGGACAGGGCAACTCTGGTCAAATATGCTGAGGTATGCACCAGCAGGATGCTGGAACACTGAGAACAATTCTTTACACATCATCCTCATGATGATACTTTGCATCAAAACAGCACTTCATATTTTTCAAACCATTTCAAATACTTTATCATTGTCGAGGAGTACGAGGCAAGCAATGCCGATATCTCATTTTACAGATAAGAAAACTAAGTTGTAGAGAAAGAGAGAGAGCTACCAAAATGGTTGTACTGCACACTAAACCCAAACCCAGACCTTTATAATTTTAGAATTACAAGGGCGATACTTTGAGCTGAAATATGCTAAACTGGCATGCCTATGCAATTTTCCATATGCTTCAGATATTTCTTTCATATAAGAGGCAGGGTATCATTCTGTTGCCCAAACTTGAGTACAGTGGTGCAATCCCAGCTCTCTGAAGCCTCAAACTCCTGGGCTCAAGTGATCCTCCCACTTCCACCTCCATAGTAGCTAAGAATACAGGCATGCACCATGTCTGGCTAATTTTTATATTTTTGTAGAGATGAGGTCTCGCTATGTTGCCAAGGCTCATCTCAAACTCCTGGCCTCAAGCAATCCTCCTGCCTCAGCCTCCCAAGGTGCTAAGATTACAAGGCATGAGCCACCATACCTAGCAGAGATATTCTTTTTAAAAATAAACAACTTTAATGAACATAGTTTTAAAACTTACGATTTAGAAATTCTTTCTTTCAAATGTATCTGATTAAAAATCACTAAGAAAACAATCTAAAATCAATACTTTAAAACTAGTTTGCATCATAAACTAGAAGAGAATGGAAACTTGTGTCAAACAATAGCCAGTCCATGAACGTTTTTGCTGTGATTTTTTAGAAGACATGTCTGCATACCACTAGCTTCTATACAGAGCTCTTTGATGGCAGGTGGCGGCAAAGAAAACAGACTTTATAGAAGTTTCTACACAATGGTGTGAGAGGCTTCCATGAATGGAAAGGAATTTCTGATCATCTAATGATGAGGAATGGCTTCAAACTCTCTTGGTTCCTGAGGAAACGTGGCTCACTCTGGCTATTGCAAAATATTTTCTTGAACAAGGGTATAAATCAAGGTGAAGTTCTTCTCCTTTCCTTGAAGCAGAGATGACTACAAATAGAACACAGTAATAATAGGCAGGCGGGACTATTATATTCTTTTAAAAATTGGGCACAGCAAGAAGTTGATAGCTCCTAGGTAAATGTGACAAGAATTGAAAGCACAATAGAATCTAAATCCATCCAACTGCCAAACAGTAATATCCTGACAAAATTAGGGTTTTTTTTACAAAAGAATGCATTTCCCCACCATCTTCTCTACCCTCCTAGTTTTCCTTCTATGGAGAGTTCCACCAACAACATCTTAATTGATTACGACTGATTGGAACTTTAGTCACTCCAAAGGCTACACTTGGCCCCGCTCCCAAGGGCCATTTTAAAGCAATGTATTTCAGCACTATGTGGTGTTCATGCAGATAGCAAGTTGTTAATAGAATCTAGGAAGATGTTCTTTGGCAGAAAATGATTTCATAGACATTTTTCATTATGATAGATGTGGTATTACAGCCGTTATATAAAATTTCAAGCTGTGTTGCAGCTTTGTCACTAGTGTTATAAATCACTCACTCGTATATTAAAGTCTGTGGAAAGCAACTGGAGGAAGAAAAAAACTCTCATCTTCTATGTACAGACTAGGTATAATTTGGCATTATTCTTAAAGGTTCAAGGCAGCTTAGAGAATCTGTATTCAGTGCTTACGTGAGGATCAGGAGATCACATTCCATTACTGCTGAGTTGGGAAGGAACCATCCACACAGTGAGTTAATATTTTCTGCCATAAATCCTGATGTGAAGGTAAAGTAAGTCTGTGCTTCCAAGAGACTGGGGACAGAGAAGTCCATTGCCATTTGCAAGATAAGCTAGGAAGAGAATTAATTAAAATGAATAAATTGTATACATTAGAAGCAATCGTGTGCCACCAATGTAATTTATTTTGTACCATGGAAGTATGTGTACATGTTGGTCTTTCTTTGTAGACAACCAAAATACGTAACTCTATACTATGAGATTGAGTTAAGCAAAGAAGATCCTAATTTGAGGTATTCCAAATTTAAGTATCCCTCTCTCTAAACCATATTGGAATTTGAATAATTTAAACATAGTATGGGAGAAAAAAAAAACAGGGAGGCAAAGACTGATTACAGAAGTACACTTGCTCATTTTTCTGTATAGTGTACACCGCTTTTAGACCTCCTCACATAGGTGAGATTCCTTACGATCACAGTGGTCTGAAGCCCAATTGCTAATTGGTGGAGGTAGGGTGGGGACAAGGACCAAGGGGATTTCCCCATAATCTGCAGCTAAACCTCTGAGCCAGTGGTCCTCAACAAGGAGGTTATTTTGCCTGCCAGGGGACATTGCCAATGTCTAGAGACATTTTTCATTGTCAGAATTAGAAAGGGTTCCACCGACATCTGAGAAGTAAAGGCCATGGATTCTGGTAAACATCCTACAATGCACAGAATAGTCCCCACAACAAAGCTTTATCTGGCCCACAATGTCACCGTGCTGAGGCTGAGAAACTGGTCTAGGGCAAACCCTCCAGCCAAGAGGGTTGTGATGATTTGATCTTTTTTGATTGGTCTTTTAAGGAAAGTAACTGTGAATCCAGGGTGGATTGTGATTCCAACTTCATTTTGATTATTTGGGACCTGGTTCTACTATTTACAGAGATGCAAGAACATTATATTTCTAAACAAAAGAGGCTTTCACCAGAGGAACTGGGGCATTCATTTTCCTCAATGCAGACCTTTGACTGTCCTGTAGGAAACAATGTGGAGCACAACAGCATTATGCTCTGTTTGAAGAACGTACTTTCCACTCCTGAGAAGAAAAACTATCATAGGATGGTGCAAAGGCTCAGGCCAGTCTGTAAGTGTCCCAGAAAATTCTCCGTAACTGTGTTACTAACACAATTACTGAAGGAGAAAGAATGGAAAAAGAATACAAAGAAGGGAGGGATGGAGGCCATTGCATACTAAAACTTTGTCCCAGTTAACTCTCAAAATCCTGTAATTGGGTTGTGTTTTGTATAATTTGTACCAAGGAAAACATGAAGTTCAAAGCTATTAGGTAACTTGGCCCAAGTCCCATCCCTAGAAAATAAAAGAGCCGGAATTTGGACCCAGTCTGTCTGACTAGAAATTCCTTTTTTTTTTCTTTTAGCTTTGTCACACCATAGGATGCCACATTAGAGAATCGTTCCTATGCTTAACTCACTCTTGATCACAGGAGCCAGTGCGGAAAGTGGTGACAGACTGGGCTTACTGCTTTGAAATAACAAATTTGGTAAAAGTCAAACGTGGTTATGAAATCCAAAGAGACTCGTTGATTAATGAGCACATCTTCATCAATTCTAGATTGCACCTGAATAGAAGCACACAAATACACACAGGCAAACACTACGATGGAAGCACAAAGCCAATGAAAGAAGAGCTGCTTTCTGACTCCTCCCAGGTGTCTTCTCTGCCAGTGCTTCCCAAGAGCACAGAGGTTTGATTTACACTATGTGAAGGGAAATTATTTTGTGATTTCACCCCCCAAAAAGGGTTCTCTGATTATTTAAGAGAACCCTTAAATTATTTTAAGTTTTATTTATTTTAAATGATTATTTAACTACTACGCTTTCCAGAAAGATTTAAAACACATACAATTTGAACTTCCCCTACGTTGTTTCAATCATGCCACCAAGAATTTCCCATTTGGTATTTTAAACCATTAGATTAATAGTTTTTGATCGCAAATATGCACCACATCTGAGAAAAGATGTCATGCCTCTTTGAAAAAAATAATTTTCAGGATCTCCTCACATCGTTCAAAAGACCAAAGCCTATTATTCAAAGTCCATCACTATTCGATCTCAAACCACACTCCCCAACCTTTCTCTCCACAACCCAACCAAACTACTAATTTGTTTCTCAACGCCACCCCACATATTCTCACCTCTTCATCTGACTCTCCATGTATCCTGCCTAGTGGGCCTCCCCTTTCCCTCCTTCATCCTCCAGACTCAGCACTTATCTGAAGCCCATCATTCCATGGGAGCTCACCCCAGTGAATCCAATAGACACTGAACAGAAGTTTGGCCCATTCATTGAGCAACTATTAATTCAACAAGTACTAAGTTCTCTCTATGATAGTCAGTGATCTGTTTGCACACATAAGTTTGTCTGCTCCACTAGACTATAAGCTCTTTGAAAATAAAAGCATGCCTTATTTACCTCATTGACTCCAGAAGAGCACCAGGTCAGGCACCCGGCACACTTTCCATAACGTTCAGAACACAGTCATATTGAAGACATGACTACTTTGCTCTCTACAACTATAAGACACTGGAACTCATCCAAAAGCCCAACCACTGAAGAATGGTAAAGTATATTAAGATACATCAAGAAGCAGAAAATTAGGAAGCGTGTAAGCAATCATTACAAACACTATGGCTCCTTCTCCTCTTGCAAATCATTCACACCAATTCCCATTCTCTTCACTCTGGAAAAACTGACTTCTCTCAACTCACATCCTCACCATACCCAGGACAGACTTTTTATAAGAGCATTCACGGCATGCTAAAATTATGTTCTTATGGGGAGAAGGATAGATTTGGATGAGATACTTTTCATAAGTCACTTGAATAAACAATGAACCCCAAAGAGCATTCTAGGTTATTAAGAAAAGACTGTGAAACCACCTTCTAAGGAAAATGGGAGACTTTAGATTCATATAAATATGGGCATTCAGGTTTGGTAGTAAAGCTGAATTGCTCAGATAATAGGAAAAAAAATAAAAAGACCGAATGCTCTGTAGAGGAAGTAGGAAGGAGAAAGAAAGAAAAAGGCCAGTGAGGATGTAGGAGAGAGAAATTATGGAACTCAATGAAATGCAGTGAAGGTTTTGAGGAACTTATGATCAAGCATGTGATGGAAGGCTAGCTCTCCACTGGTCTCCTGTGTTTCTGCACTGACCTTTGTCTCAGACTGTCTTTCCAAGGACACTTGTATAGCAAAGAGCTTTGGAAGCTAGAGGCAGTGTCTCCTTCCAGAGCAAATGGCAGATTTGTTCATTTCTAATATAAAAAAGACAATGTTTCCCCCAGAGCAAATATCTGGCAGGCTTATTGCCCATTAGAAAATATTCAAGTTTCAGCTGAGCGTGGTGTCTTGGGCCTATAATCCCAGCTAATCAGGAGGTTGAAGCAAGAGGATCACTTGAGACCAGGACTTCGAGACTAGCCTGGGCAACACAGGGAAACCTCCTCTCTTAAAACCTGAAAAAAAATAGCCAGGCATGGTGGCATGGTGAAGCCTGTAGTCCCAGCTACTAGGCAGGCTGATGTGGAAGGATCACTTCAAGGCTATAGTGAACTATGATCACACCACCGCCTCCTGCCTGGGTGACAAAGTAAGACTTCATCTCGAAAATAATATTTAAAAATTAAATTCTAAAAAATTCAAGTTTCCTAAATTTGGGGTTCTTCTCTTATAATCAATGTGCTGTATGTGCAGATGTCATCTGGCTCTCTTTGTGTCACCCTGTGGGATTTGGCTCAGGGAACCAAAGCAAATGCTGATACTCTGTCAATTATTATTGCTGTGAATAACAAAATGCCCTTCGTCTCTGACCCAGGAGTTTCATGTCTTCTGCTAGCATCCACGAAACTGTGGCAGGCCACACAAAAGTATAATGAGATCCAAAGATCTTGAAAGTGCATGATGTAAACACTTTCTTAAATCTAGTCTATGAAATCTTAAGTAAGTTTTGCATGGTTTGCCAATGTTTCTGTTGTAGATGGCTTGTTTTGGGAGACTGCAAAGAGGTTCCAGAGTCAGTGTCTAGATTGATACATTAAAAAATCAGAGAAATCACCATGTGGACAGTGGACAGTAGTCCTTGAGGATACACTTAAATAGTTGAGAGATCTTTCCTATTCTGAACTTCGTGAAGGAAGAGATCGTGTTCTGTCTACTTTATAGCCCCTGTGTTAGCCAAGTGCCTGACTTGAAGTAGCATCACACCCAGTAAAGGCTGGAGGATTGAATGACTGAATGGCATGGGGCTCCATGCTTATAATGCACCCTTGATAGTCAACACCCAAACTGTTCCTTTTAAAACATGAATCCAGTCATTTCACTTCTCTTCCCTCAACTCTTAGATGACTTTCTATCATGCTTAGAATACAAGCCTAAGCTCTTCCTAAGGCCTCCAAGGACCCACATAATCTGAGCCCTGACTCTGTTCTCCTCCCATTTACATCCTTGCTTCCTACTTCCCATGTCCTTCCCTTAGACATCAAAATGTCTCATTCCATTTGATATGATTTGGATCTGTATCCCCATCCAAACCTCATGTCGAATTGTAATGCCCAGTGTTGGAGATGGGATCTGGTGGGAGGTGACTGGATCATGGGGACAGGTTTCTCATGAATGGTTTAGCACCATCCCTTTGGTGCTGTTCTCATGATAGTAAGTGAATTCTCATAAAATATGATTGTTTAAAAGTGTGTGTCACCTCTCCCCCATCTCTCTTACTCCTGCTCCTGCCATGTAAGACATACTGCTTCCCCTTCATCTTCCACAATGACTGCAAGTTTCCTGAGGCCTCCTCAGAAGCAGAAGTCACCATGCTTCCTGTACAACCTGGGAAAGTGTGAATCGATTAAACCTTTTCTTTATAAATTACCCAGTCTCAGGTATTTCTTTTTAGCAATGCAAGAATGGACTAATACGTCTTTCTATCCAAATTTCACCTCATCAGAGATGCCTTCTGCAAACACTAACCTAAAAGAGCACCTCGTCCCTCTCCCACTTTATCATACTTTTTTAATCCACTCTTCATAGTACCTGCCATTCTATTATGTGTTGACTTGTTTGTTTGCTTATTATCTGTCTCTCTAACCAGACTGTCAACTCCACGAGGGCAGGGACTTTGTTTCATTCACTCACTGTATCCCAGCATTTAAAGAGTTCTTGGGATGTAGTAGGAGCTTAATTATGTATGCAATGAATGGAAATTAGAGAAGAGAAGGAGAAGGAAGCAAAAGGAATGAAGGAGATGGGGAAGAGAGGGGAAGAAGGGAGTGAAAAAAAAGAGAGAGAAGGATGAAAGAAAGAAGAAAAAAGGCAGCCACCCTAATAAGAAGCATCATTAATTGCTGCTGCTGAGCTGCAAGGGTCTCAGAGAGGGTCTCGGGGTCTGTATCCTCTTCTATTGTGATGGGATATGCTTTCCTGGCTTCCAAAAACAGACCTTTCCCTCTAATAGCTGTTATGTCAGAAATGGAAACAAAGATAGTGTCTCTAAGTGATGCATTCTGGGAAACCGGTACGACTTCCTGGTACAGAGGCAGGAAATTTTACCTCAGTCTGCAAGGAAAAGATCATCGGAGTCCTTTGGCTTTCTCTTTCCCAGCTTCTCATTTTAGTTACTGATGGCTACAAGATATTCTAATACCACTGCAAATACCTGGCTGGGTTTTAGCCGTTTGCACGCTTGAATTTTCTGCTTTAATAACTGGAACATAGAAATCTTAGTTAAGTTTGGTCATAAGCCTTGAATAAAATGAATCATTTAATCATGAAGAAAATTCCCCAGCTGAAATAAACAAGCAGGTTTTAAACAATTCTACATATCTAGGGTTTTGCAATATTCTCAAAGGAGACATGTATAGAAATTATACATATCTAAAATAATCCTGTATCTTAGAGAGCTTAGACAGCCTCAGCTCCAGTGAATGAATGTAAAGTACAAAGCAAATGAGGCTTAATTGCATTAGAACACCTGCATAATTGATCATTTCAGCGCTACTGCAGTCTAAAATCATGATGTCTGAGACTATCAAACTGTACTGTGGGAAGTAAATAGGAAAGCCTTTTCAGGTCAGATCCAGCCCCTCAAATACTTCTGTTGATTTTATTTGTTTGGCTTTTGGTTGATTGGTTGCTCTGTCTGTTGGGTTTCTGCCTCCTTCTTGTTTCTGAGACCATTTATAATTAATTTGCATTTAATGGAGTTTCAAGGAAGTTTGAAGATATCTAGGTGCTTCTGCTTGGTGGTAACAGAAGATGAGGGAATATTGCAACACAACCAGAGGACTCTAACTGAGGTCCTGTGTGATAAAAATAAACAAGCCTACGTTAGGGCAGATTTTGAATCTGAGAGGAGAGGGGGACTGTGTTTCAAACCCACCCTATCTCTAAGTTGGTTCCATTCTACTTAGATTTCCCTTGGCTTTAAAAGCTGTAAGGCAGAGATCAAAACCCTTTTGTAAACTGCCTCTAAGTAACGCAGCAAATGGCTTCTTGCAGCTAAGGCTGGATCATTACAGTACAAAGCAGCAGTATTAAAGGAGGAGACTCTTTATTTCAGAGGAAAGGCTCATTTTCTGTAAAAAAAATTTTTACAATTTGCATTGGGCTCTTTAATAGTATCTAATTGATAGATTTCAATTATACAGGAACAAAAAGTAAGTGCGGCCACCGCTTACAGGCTGGAGATCAGTCATGTATCCTGGAAATCTTATCCTTAGATAGGGAATCCAACCTTTGGCCCCAGTGAAGAACTTTACTCATTTACCTAGAAGATGATTAAAAAGAAACCTGGAATGTAATGAGAGAATTACTGCTGCAGCCAATACACAGAGAATAGATTTTAAATAAAGTATGAATTATTCTCAGCTGTAGAGACTTTATTCATAGGAAAGGGAAAGCCAGACAGCAGCAAAAGAAGAATAAAAACACTACCCGAAGATCCCATGTTGTCTCAAAACCCCAACCCTTCTATTCTGAATATTCATCAATATTTCATTTCCTCATTGATCTTATCTTTCCATTCCCACAACCCTGTGTTCTGTTCAACTGAATGATTCTGTGTGTCTAGACACCAGTGAAAACTGGTAGCCTCACATGAATGATGACCCATTACTCTGTTGCATTTACTAAATATCTGTTGAGTGCCTATTGTGTGCTAGGCTCTGAAATATGAAGAGACATATTTCAAACTACTACTAGAAGAGACAACTCCAAACTACTACTAGAAATTCATCCCTGGAGCCAGACAGTAAAGTTCTCATTTGGCCACTCACTGCTCTGTGACATCACTTAACTTTCCACATTTGCAAAATGTGGATAACAATAATACCCATCACAGAATTGGACAAATATCATGTGTTAATATTTATAAAATACTTAGAAGAGTGGCAGTGCCATATCATGTTAGCTTTACTATTATTTTGTAGGAGGCTTCACACTAGGAAAAGAAACAAAACCAAGAATTCCAACCTTATGGGATAAATGCTATGATATTGATTAGCCCTAGACCTTTGAGAGTACAGAGGAAGGCCTAAATGGGAAGGAGGGGAGTTCGACTGAAATAAGGAAAGATTTTCAATAAGAGATGAAACCTAACTAAAATTTTTGAAAGAAAACAGAAACATAACCAGTAGCCTGTACAAATTTCCACTTCTGCTTTAAGAATGGGGCTTTTCTCTACAATCCATTTCTTTTCTCAAAGCTAAAGCTCAGAGTCACATTTACATAAGGAAATTCTTCCTGCTCCAGCTTCACCAAAGAGTATCATGTCTCTTTCTGCAGACCTCTGCACTTCTGGTAGGTATCACCTGCTGCCAGTAATTAAGAACCTGGAAACGAATGCAAGATTGCTGGGGGTCAAATTCCAGTTTTGCCACTCCTGGCTCTGAAACCTTAGACAAGTTACTTAACCTTATGATGATTCCATTTCCTCACAGGTAAAATGGGGACCATAATAGTGCCTACCTCTGGGGGGTTATGAGGATTAAATAACACATGTGAAGCATTTAGAACAATGCCTAGCATATTATAAGTACTATATGAATAAAGATGATGATCACTGCTACTTTTTTAAAAATAACATGGCCGGGCGCGGTGGCTCAAGCCTGTAATCCCAGCACTTTGGGAGGCCGAGACGGGCGGATCACGAGGTCAGGAGATCGAGACCATCCTGGCTAACACAGTGAAACCCCATCTCTACTAAAAACTACAAAAAACTAGCCGGGCGAGGTGGCGGGCGCCTGTAGTCCCAGCTACTCGGGAGGCTGAGGCAGGAGAATGGCGTGAACCCGGGAGGCGGAGCTTGCAGTGAGCTGAGATCCGGCCACTGTACTCCAGCCTGGGCGACAGAGCGAGACTCCGCCTCAAAAAAAATAAAAATAAAAATAAAAAAATAAAAAATAAAAATAAAAATAACAATTTTCCCAGGATCAGAAGTGGCAGTCTTAGTCTGTACAATCCTGTTGACCAACTCAAGTCTTTTTCTTCAACAGCTTTAGGAGTTATGTTTGACATAAATACATTGTAGACATTTAGTGTATAAAATTTGATAACTTTTGAAACGTGTACATCTGTTAAAAAAAAAAAAAAACATCACCACAATTAAGATAAATTTCCTTTGTAATCCCTACCACAGGTCACCTCCTTCCCTATCTCATCCTTATGCAACCACTAATCTGCTTTGTCATTATAGATCAGTTTGCATTTTACAGAATTTTATATAAATGGAACCACCCAGTGTGTACTCTTTCTTGGTCTGGCTTTTTTCATGCAGCATAACAATTTTGAGATTCATCTATGTTGTAGCATGTATCAATGGTTCATTCTTTGTTATTGAGGAGCAGTATTTCATTATGTGAATGAAACATAGTTTGTTCATCCATTCACCTGATGCCTGACTTCGAGTTGCTTCAGTTTGGGGCTATTGGGGGGGAGGGGGGAGGGATTGCATTGGGGAGTTATACCTGATATAAATGATGAATTGATGGGTGCTGACGAGTTGATGGGTGCAGCACACCAACATGGCACAAGTATACATATGTAACAAACCTGCACGTTATGCACATGTACCCTAGAACTTAAAGTATAATAAAAAAAAAATAAATAAATACATATATAAATTAAAAAAAAAGAAAAAGAAAAAGAAAAACATGCAATGTAAAAAGCACAATCCAAGGAGTTGAAAATGCAAGAGAGAACTGCCTACAACCTTTGTTTGCCAGGAATTCACAAACTATTGGGAGAGAGAACCCAACTATGAAACAATAAACAAACTATAGGTGGAGTTGAACTGAGCAACCAGGGCCAGAAGCTGCTAGTGATGCCCCAGTGCCCGTTTCCCTTCTTCAGTAAGACAACCCTCCTGCCTCCTGCCACTAGATAAGACTGTAGCCATGTGGAACAGAGACTATACTTATGGCAGCCTTTATGGCAGTTTCATGTAAGTAAATTCTGTCTAGTGGGGTGAAAGCAGAAAGGACAAGTGCAGTTTCTGACAGCAGTCTTAAAGGAAAAGAACAATCCATTCCTCTTCCCTGCCTGTTAGAGCCTTGGCAGCCATCTTGAATCAAGAGGTGAGTTTAGAAGTGGAAGTCCCTCTTGGCAGAACTACCTATGGGGGAAGCCCGGGGATCTGACTCTGAGGGGTTCAGCCTCTACCCTGGACTGCCCACCTCCATTCTTTTATGTGAAAGAGAAGTAAACTTCAATCTAACTTAAAAAAAAAAAAAAAAAAAAAAACTAAGCTGCTACGAACATTCATATGTTCATCTTTGTATGAACACATGCTCTCATTTGTCTTGAGCAGATGGCTAAATATAGTTCCTGTAGGTTTAACTTTTGAGAAACTCCCAAACTGCTTTCCACACGGTTATACCATTTTACCCTCCCTTCAGTAGTGTGTGTTTATTTCCAGTTTCTCCACATCCTCACCAATCCTTGGCTTGGTCAGTCTTTTTAATTTTGCCCATTCTACTAGGGATGCAGTGGTATCTCAATATAATTTTAATTTGAATTTCCCTAATGAATAATGATGCTGAGCATCTTTTCAGATGCTTATTTGTCATATATATTTTTTCTTTGATGAAGCCCCTTTTCAAATCTTTTGCCCATTTTTTAGTTGGGTTGTTTGATTTCTCATTAATGAGATTTGAGGGTTTTTGATATAATCTGGATGTAAGTTCTTTATCAGATATATGATATGCAAATATTTTCTTCGAGTGTGTGTCTTGTCTTTTTATTCTTCTACAGTGTCTTTTAAAAAGGAGACACGTTAATTTTGATGAACTTTATCAATTTGTTTTGTTATGGATCATGCTTTTGATTTAGTGTCTAAGAAACCTTTACCCAATTCAGGTCTCAAAGAATTTCTCCTATGGCTTTTTTCCTAGACTTTTTATGGTTTTAGGCTTCATATTTAGGTCTAAGATTCTGTTTGAGGTAATTTTTTATATAATTAGGGATATGAACCAAAGTTCATTTCTTTACATGTGGATAGCCAATGGTTTCAGCATCATTTGTTGAAAAGAATATCCTTTCTACACTGAATTGGCTTTGCACCTTTGTCAAAAGCAGTTGTCTACATACGTATGGGTTAATTTCTGGACTCTCTATTCTGTTTCGTTTACATGTTTATCTATCTTTTAAGCCAGTACCACACTGTCTTGATTATTATAGGTCTGTAATAAGCCTTAAAATCAAGTAAAATCTGTCCACCAACTTTGTTCTTCTTTTTCAAAGTAGTTTTGGCTATTCTAGATCCCTTGTATTTCCATATGAATTTTAGAATCAGCTTATTGATGTCTATCCAAATTCTTGTTGGGAACTGTAAAAATTCTAGAAGTAAACCTAGGAAACACCATTCTGGATATGGCCCTTAGGAAAGAATTTATGACTAAGTCCTCAAAAGCAATTGCAACAAAAACAAAAATTCACAAGTGGGACCTAAGTAAACTAAAGGACTTCCGCACATCCAAAGAAACTGTCAATAGAGTAAACAGACAACCTACAGAATGGGAGAAAATATTCACAAACTCTGTATCTGACAAAGGTCTAATATCCAGAATCTATAAGAAACTTAAACAACAGAACAAGAAAAAAAAAAAACCCAAGTTTAAAAAATGGGCAAAAGTCATGAACAGAGACTTCTCAAAAGAAGACATGCAAACAGCCAACAAACAAATGAAGAAATTTTTATCATCACTAATCATTACAGAAATGCAAATCAGAACCACAATGAAATACCATTTCATGCCCATCAGAACGGTTATATTAAAAAGTCAAAAAAACAACAGATGTGGAGAAAAGGAAATGCTTATACACTGTTGGTGGAATGTAAATTTTTTCAGCCACTGTGGAAAGCAGTTTGGAGATTTCTCAAAAAACTGAAAACAGAACTACCGTTCAAAACCCAGCAATCCCATCACTGGGTATATATCCAACAGAAAACAAATCCTTCTACCAGAAAGAAACATGCACTTGCATGTTCATTGCAGCACTATTCACAAGAGCAAAGTCATGGAATCAATCTAAGTGCCCATCAATGGTGGACTGGAAAAATAAAATGTGTTACACATACATCATGGGATACTATGCAACCATTAAAAAAATGAAATCACATCCTTTGTAGCAACATGAATGCAGTTGGAGGCTATTATCCTAAGCAAATTAATGTAGGAACAGAAAACCAAATACCACATGTTCTCACTTATAGGGGAGAGCTAGACTGGGGACTACTAGTGGGGCAGGGGAGAGAACGAAGGCGCAGGGGTTGAAAAACTTACTGTTGCATACTATGCTCAGTAACTGGTTGACAAGATCATTCATACCCCAACCTCAGCATCACACAATATACACAGGTAATAAACCTGCACAGGTAGCCCCAGAATTTAAAATAAAAGTTGAAAAAAATTCTCACTGGGATTTCAATTGAGATCAGACTGGATATATAGATAAATTTTGGGAGAATTCACATCTTATACAAAAGTGAATCTTTCAACCCATGAACATCTCTCTCCATTTATTTAGAGCTTAGTTTCTCTCAGAAATGTGTTACAGTTTTCATACATAGGTCCTTTATTTGTGTGGTTTCAAATCATAGATCCCTTACATTTTTGTCAGATTTATTCCCAAGTACTTGATATTTGTGATACCGTTGTAAATTGTATTTTTTTAATTGAGATTTCCAATTGTCTGTGGCAAATTGACTTTTTATATTAATCTCAAATCTGAAGTACACTAAATTTATTTACCAGTTCAAGATGCTTTTTTCTAGATTCTGCATAAATAATCATGTCTTCTGCAAACAAAGACAATTTTGCTTCTTCATTTCCAATCTGGATGTTTTTTCTTTCTTTTTCTTGCCTTATTCTATTGGCTAGAAGCTCTAGTACAATGTGGAATAAAAGTGGTGGGAGTACACATCTTTGCTTTGTTTCTGATCTTAGGGAAAAGCATTTGATCTTTCAACATTAAGTATGATGTTAGCTGTAGGTTTTTTGTACCGTCCTTTATTAGGCTGAGGAAGTTTCCTTCTATTAATACTATGAGTTTGCTGAGAGGTTAAATCAAGAATGAATGTTGAATATTTTTAATGCTTTTTGCTGCATCTATTGAGATATTCACATTTTATTTTTTATTTTGTAATATGGTGAATTACATCAATTAAGTTTGAGTATTGAAACAACATTGCATTTCTGGGAAAAATCCCAATTAATCATGATGTGTGTGTATATGTGTGTATGCACATACATGTGTATATTAGTTAAATTTCACTTGTCAAAATCTTGTTTATAATTTTTTATTCATGCTTATGAAATATTTTTATCTATAATTTTTTATTCTTGTAATATTTTAGTTAGGTTTTGATATAGGCTAATGTTGACCTCAGCTAATGAATCGGGACATAGTTCTCCCTTTTCAGTTTTCTACAAGAGTTTGTATAAAATTGTTATCATTGCCCCCTTAAGTGTTTGGTAGAATTCTTCAATAAAACCATCTGGACCTAAAGTTTTCTTTGATGGAAGGTTTTTAAACAAAAAATTAAATTCCTTTAATAGAGATAGGGATACTCAGGTTATATATTTCTTCATGAGTAATCTTTGGTAGTTCATGTCTTTCATGGAATATGACCATTTTATCTAAGTTTTTGAGCTTATTTATACAAAGTTGTTTATAATATTCCCTTATTAACCTTTTAAAATTGTATTATCTACATTAATGTCACCTCTGACATCTGATATTGGTAATTTGTGTCTTCTATCTTTATTTTCTAGTCAGCCTCACTAGATACATATCAATTTTTTAATCTTCTCAAAAAAACATCTTTTTATTTTTTTCTATTTATTTTCTGCTTTCTACTTTATTGATTTCTATTCTAATGTTTGTTCTACATATCTTGAGTTTAATTTGGGTTTTTTCCCTCGTTTCTTATCCTAGAAGCTGTAGTCATTAATTCAAGACGTTCCTTCTCTTCTAATATCAGCATTTAGTACTATAAAATTCACCCTAAGTATTATTTAGCAGTATGTTATAAATTTAATGTGTTGCATTTTATTTTTATTTAGTTCAAAATGCTTTCTAGTTTTCATTTGTTTTCTTCTTTGGCCTATGGGTTGTCTAAAAGTGTGTTACTTTGTTTGGAGATTTTCCAGAAATTTTTATGTTATTGATTTATAAATTAATTTCATATTTTTGCATGATTTAAATCTTTCATAAACGTATTAAATCTTATTTTGTAGTCCAGAATACAGTCTAACTTGATAAATGTTCAATGTATATTCTACCTTCACTGAGTGGAGCATTTTATAAAACTTAATTAGGTCAAGTGGGTTGATAGTGTTGTTCAGATATTTATATTCTTAATGATTTTCTGTCTAGTTATTCTAGAAATTACTGAGAAATAGTTATTTAATATATTTGACTATAGTTGCATATGTGTACTTTTTAAATAATGTTATCAGTTATTGCCCAAGTATTTTGAAGTTCTGTTATTAAGGACACAAACCCTCAGGACCATTATATTCTCTTAAAGAATTGACTCCATTATGACCATGAAATTACAACCTTTCTTTCTAGTAATGTTCTTGGACCTGAGACTTACCTTTCTGGCATTAATATAACTGTTCCAGCTTTCTTTTGACTGGTGTTAGTAAACTACCGTCTATTCTTATCATTTGTGGCACCTGTGTTTTATAAAGTCACTGTGAACACTGAAGTAGCAAATATTGAAGCATTGCACCTAAAAGAAATATGTATGTACATATCTCACATAAATTATCATCTTAAATCCTAAAAGCAGTTCATCATGATGTATTCTATTTGCTTGATATTTAAAAAAAGAAAATAAGGTTCAAAAGTGTTAAGTGATTTAACTGAGGTTGTCTCACTAACGAGTGACAGAGTTAGGATTCAAATTTCATTCAACTGACCCAAGAGTGTTCTTGCACTACACTGTACTATGCCCTACTTTCTTTATCCTCTGGTTATCTCTTTTTAAAGCTAAAACAAGAACACAAAGTGTTGCCTTATTTGTTCTTAGCCAGTAATGGGGTGTTAGGTGACTCAAATTTTTTGCTATTCTGTTCATCTCCACAAATGGCCCCAAAAGCACCAAGAGTATTGATTTTGAAGTTACAAGTAAATCTTACCGAGTAAGCTAATTCACAAATATGGAATCCTCAAATCAGAATTGTGTATCTTTTTCCATCCTTTTACATTTAACCTGTTTGTATTTTTATATTAAAAGTGCAATTCTGTAGGCAGAATGCAACTGGGCATTGCTTTTTTATCCAATCTGATAACCTCTGTCTTTTAATTGGGATATTTAGGCCATTTGTATTTAATGTGATAATTTACATTGCTAAAATTAAATCTATCTTTCTATGTGCATTCTAGTTGTCCCACATATTACTTGAGTTTTTTTCTCTTTGTATGCCTTTTTAGGTTAATTGAATATTTCATATTATCTCTTTTATCATTTTATTAGCTATAATTCTTTGTTTTGTTATTTTAGTGGTTATTGTAGGGTTTATAGTATACATCTTCTCACAGTCTACCTTCAAATGATATCATAGCATGTTACATACAGTATAAAAACTTTACAATAGTATAATTCTATTCCTCCCCTCCCACCCTTTGCATTGTCATGACACATTTAATCATGCATATGATATAAAACCCATGCTACATTGTTACTATTTTTGTAGAGTCCATTGTCTTTTAAGACATTTAAATAATTTTTTAAAACCCTAGGTATTTTCTCATATAGTTACCATTTCTGGTGCTCTTCATTTTTCTGTGTGTGTTCATATTTTCAACTGCTATTATATTCCTTTTGCCTAAAGAATTTCCTTTTACATTTTTAGTAGTCGGCTGGTAACAAATTCTCTCAGCTTTTGCATGTCTAAAAACATCTTTATTTTGCCCTTTTTTTGAAATATATTTTCTCTAGGTATAGTATTCTGGATTGACAGTTTCCCTCTTCAGGACTTTAATAATATTTCTGCACTGCCTTGTCACTTGTATTGTTCAGCAGGAAATCTGCTGTCATTCCTATACTTGTTTCTCTCTACATTATGCTCTTTTTCTCTGGTTGCTTTTAAGATTTCTTTAACAATAGTTTTCAGCAATTTGATGATGATATAACTTGGTGTAGTTCTTTTTAAGTTTCTTGTGTTTGGAGTTTGTTGAAATGATTAGATTTGTGAATTTATAGTTTTTAGCCATTTTCATCCATCATTACTTCCAATACTTTCTCTGTCCATTTCTGTCTTCTTCTAGCACTCCAATTGCATATATATTAGGCTATGTGAAGTTGCTCCATGGTTCATTTATGCTTTGTTTATTTTTTAAATTTTCTTTTCTCTTTGTATTTCATTTTGTATAATTTCTACTTTTATGTCTTCCAGGTCACTAATTTCAACTTACAGAGTATAATTATACAGCTCAAAAAAATATATTTTGTATGTTTTAAAAACTATCTTCCATGCCTCTACTTAACTTTTTGAATATATACATTACAGTTATAATAACTATTTTAATATACCTTTCTCTGGTCACTCTAATTCTGATAATTCTATGTCAGTTCTGGATCCATTTTGATTAATTAAATTTTATTCTGGGTTATAGGCGTTTTTGCTTCTTTGCATGCTTGGCAATTTTTATTAGATACAAATATTATGAATTTTCTATTGTGGAATGCTGGCTATTCTTGTATTCTTTCTGATATTCTCAAGCTTTGTCCTGAGATGCAGTTAGTTACTTGGAAACAGTTTGATCCTTTCATGTCTGGATTTTAAGATTTGTTAAATGAGATGCAAGAAATGCTCAGTCTTGAGATGATTATTCCCCAGTATTGAAGCGAGACCCTTCTGTATACTCTACCCATGTTCATTAAATCATGAAGTTTTCCAATCTCACTGGTGGGAGCAAGCACCATCTCTGGCCCTATGTAAATATCAGGTCCTGTTATGTCTCACCACACTTTTTTTTTTTTTTTTTTTTTTTTTTGGTGGTGGTGGTCTTTTCCATGACCTTGGGTAATTTAGTCATGTGCATGTGCTGATCAGTATTCAGCTGAATACTTTGCAGTTCTCTGCAGATCTCTGCAGTTCTTTTCTATTCAGTGCTCTCCCACTTCTTACAAATTCTCCCACCCTGATTTCTCTAAACTTTCATTTCCATCTCCTCAATTCAAGGAGTTTGCTGGGCTCCACCCTCGGTTCCTTTTTTGTGCCACAATCTGGAAACTCTCTCAGGTTTGCAGGTTTCTGAAGCAAATGTAGGGCTCACGGTTTTTGTTTCCCATATGTCAGGGATCACTGTCCTTCATTGTCTGATGTCCAGTGTCTTGAAACCCCATTGTTTTATATATTTTGTCTCCTTTTTGCTTATTTCAAGCAAGAAGAAAAGTCTTTCATCTTAGTTGGAAGTAGAGGTCCTTGTCTCAACTTTACCTATTCTACTCATTTCTGATAAGGGCCCCTGATTGGTTTTCCCAACAACTGAACTCTATACTTTGACCACTCACTTTCTAGGACCCTCTGTCTCTCTGATTTGACTCAAAGAAATACTATAATCTTGGGATCAGGAATACCTAGGTTCACGTGCTTGCTGTTGTGCTCACTCTGTTAGTTTACTTTGCCATTTGTAATTGAAGTAACAAAACCTACCTTATGAGATTGTTGTAAAGCAACTTCTCCAGTGACTGGTAAACAACAGGGACTCAATGAATGGTGGTTGTCATTACTATTACTAGACTTCTTGTTCTAGCTTATTCTCTCTTCCTCCTCTTCTTCCCTGCCTCCACCTTCCTTACTCCGGATCTGCTCAGCCCTAATATTTCTTGACTGTGGGCTGCAGTGACAAATTATGCTTTAAGTTATGTCTCGGGCCTCATGACAGCTGAGTCATGCCATCAAGAGCCTGTAGAGTGGGAATGAGTCCCAGCCCTGAAATATCAGCATGTGTGGGTGGTTTCTGCAGGAATCACTGACGAGCACCTGTTAAATATTTTACTTTTTCTTAGACAAGCTTCAGTCACTTACTTTTAGGAAGACTTAAAGTCTCCCTACACTTAACAAAAGACCACATAGAACTTAGCCACTACCTAGCATTGTTCAGATTGCTTCTTGCACAACGCCAGGGACTCCTATTACTCTACAGACACTGTACATTTGTACAGTTACAAGTTTTCATGCATATGATATAAAACATATATCAGCAGATAACCGCAAAGTATATTGAGAAGGGGGACACCAGTTGAAATTTTCATTAGACTTTCGGCTAAAGAGAAGTTTAGAGTGTTGATACGTTAACTGAGTATTCCAGTTATTCCACAATAGAATGAAGAGTCATCTCCCTACTAAAAGCCATCCTGGCCGTCCCTTCTGGGAATTTTTTTCAGCTCTGGGAACTATCCCACGGATCTAAAAGCAGCATAAGCCACATACTACAGTGACTGAGAACATGGGCATTCACTTCAGCCAAAATGTGTTGTAACCCCAGGTCTCCCATTTATTAGCAGTACTACCTTGGGTAACTTACTCAACTCTCTGAGAATTCTCATTTGTAGAATGAGAGTAAATCTACCTGTTTAAAAGGGGTTTTGATGAGGTTGGCATAAGATAATATATGTAAAGTGCATATATTACACGCCTAGTAAATGATAAATAATGTCAGTATCATTAATTACCATTACATATCATCATCAGTATTGTTGTTATTGGCAATAATGCATCTAACCATTAAAAATTCTCTAGTACAACACTGTCTATTTTTGACAAAGATAGAAAGGTTTATATTTGCTGTCTAATACGGTATCTACTAGCCTCACGTAGATATTGAGTACTTATGTTGGATAGCAAAGCTACAACAAGGATTACTTATGGGGAAATCTCTCAAAAATTTTGCTCCCCATAAAGTGAAGAAACTCCCAAGATCAAGTCTGCGAAGGCAGCATCTTCACCAGAACTAATGGATGATCCTTGGTCCTAAACAGATGATCCATCCCAAGATACTGCTTGGCCCATTCACTCACCTCATTTAAACCCTACTCTCTGGCTCCTCTGAAGAGGACCTTCCCCTGACAACTGACCATCCCACCCCTCTCTGTCACTCGCCTCTACACACTGTATTTCTTGGCCTCTCTGATGCTGTATCTTTATTAGTGGCTTTGTTCATATCTGTGCCCTGCTGCTCACATGTAAACTCCATGAAGGTGGGTTTCTTATCTACTTTGATCACCACTTGATCTCAGTACCAAGAATATGCATATTGTAGGGTTTCAGTAACTATTTGTTGAACTTAATACAAACAAGTTTTCTGAAAGAAGGCCAGAGGCTGATATTTTATAAATATTTTATAAATAAAATTAAACACTCCCCTCTTCCAGTCTCCAGCCCCCAAGCCCTACATGTTCAGACAAGGGCCTGGGATTCTCTGGAGACCACCAGTACCAGCTCTGTAACTCCCAACCCACAGGCCTCAGGTGAGGCACTTCATTGCCAGTGTGGAGAAAGTGTTTTAAATTGTAAACAAGACCCGACATTTAACATCCTCCCGTTCTTCTCTCTCAACAGCTTACTCTTCTTGCAGCAAATGTGTTTAAGCATTCACAGCCATGGGTGTACATTTTTATTAGGTCTATGACAAGTGATTCAGAGGTAATTAAGCAATGGAATGTTTCACACAATGCCCACTTCACTTAAGGAATAAACTCTACACGTTGTTGAATTAACTAGCAAAAAAGGAAAAAGAAACCATTCAGAAAGCGTCAACTTCTACAAAGAACTATCGGCCCTATTCTTGGGGTTTTCATAAGAAAGTGAAATTTTTCATTTATACAGAAGCATGAGGAAGAATTTAAAAGTCTATGTAAACACACACACCCCCCAGTCATTTGTTGTAACCTGGTTTTTTTCTCTTTTTGCAAAAAGTCATCATCTTAAGTGTGCAACCATAGAAAAATGAGTAAATAAATTGGCGAATATATGGAATTTTATGTAGCATTGAAAACAATGAGGTAGAATGACATTCTTAGATAGGAAGATGCTATATTGATATGGCAATAAAAGCTATAGTATAGTTATTTTTAAAATAAATGTCATTAGTATATGTTTATATGTGCATTGAAAAGTTCTTTAAGGACATGTCAAACTGTTACAAGTGACACCTAGGAAGTGCACTTGGGCCTGAAATTACAACAGGCATGTATTATTTTTGCAACTATAAAATATATTTAAACATTTTAATTTTTTAAAATGAGCTAAAATTTATTTTAAAGAGTCAAAAAATTACAGGAATAACCTGATAGTTGCAAGGGAGCAGGATAGCACTGACAAGGTATTTCCTCTTCACCCTTCCTATCCTCAAGCCCCAACACACACAAATGCGTGCACACACCCCACTTCAGGAGGTGCTGAAGGAACTACTGACACTCAGAAAAACTGTTACTCAATATTCTTAAAGAAGCCCATGTCTTGCAGAATAAGATTCCAATTATGCAACTTAGAATCACTGACTATTTTTAATTGAATTAACCAATTTGCATAGTCAATTACACAAGCTAGTCATTTGATATTGCAACTTCACTATGAAGGTCTCGTGACTATTTCACTCTTGACCCAGGTAGTTGCCCAGAGAGCTCCCTACATATCTCCCTGTTTAAGCCTCATCCAGAAGGAAAGCTTACCAGGATGAGACTTGAGACCATGATTCTCCTTAAAAGGTAACTTGGTTAGCATCATCTTTTGAGCTCAAGAAACCCCAAGATAACACTGACAACCACGATGAATTTCTTCTAAGCCAAGGTACAAAGTGAGATGGCACAATATGAAGAGACCCTTGTAAAAGAATAATAGCCACAACAAAAATAACCAAAAGATACTGAACAGAAAATGTATATCTTTCTCATGTCATCTTTTGAGTTCAGATTCCCTTTTATTTTCCTCTCTGAACAGTCAAATGTATAGGCATATTCAAAACAGGGATGAGAAATTTTAAGAGGCTGAGATTTTTAGCAGGTGATATAAACCATATTTCAGGGTATCTGAACAACACATACCTCCTTCAGGCAGAGGGCTATCCTGGTCACAGACTCTGCTTTGCTGGATGTCTACATTTCTCTCTGCATGACTCATTCCCTCACCTACCTCAATCAGGACCAGTGTGACTCATTCATAGGCTGGCTGTGCCTATGACTGACGTGGCTCAGCTTGAGATGGTGAGCTAGGTTTAGTGCATTGGGAATAAGGGTTGATCATTAGCAGCTTCAGAAGCAGAAAGCCTGGTTTAGAAAAGATGGGGCAATTATTACTGGACAGGAACAAGCTGAAGCAAAGGAAGCTGTCCATAAGGAACAAGAACAACTGGAGCAAATGCAAAGGGAAAAAGCAGGAACCTTGTGACTATTCAGCCGTGGAGAGGCAGGAAGAATAACTACATCTCCTGAACCTCTGCAGTCCCTGTCCGGGATGCTCATGAGTCATGGCCTTACAACAAGCTACTCATTTCTTGAGCTGGTTTGAGTACTTCTCTGTTCCTCTTTAATTTATTCAACAAATATTTGTTGAGTGACAGCTATGCATCAGACACTGTGCTGAGAGAAGAGAGTATAAGAATGTGTAAGAACCCTACCCTCAGGGAGCTTCCTGCATAGTGGGAGAAAGACAATAGTCCAATGATCATGTAAGTCATCAGAAATATCCAGGCTGTAATTAGAAGTACACATACTAGGAGAAAATAATAAAGGTATGTAAGCTACTCAGAAAAGTCAGGAACTCATGCCTGAGGATGTGGCATTGGAGATAAGATCTTAAGGATAAACAGGAGGTGAGAAAGCAAAAGACAGAGAAGGGAAAAGCATTCCAGGAAGAGTAAACTAGATGACATGTTTGGTTCAGAGAGAAGCAGGGCATGGTTACTAAAATCCCCACCTACTCAGGGTCCAAGGTCCTGCATTAAAATTCTGACATTATCAAGTACTCTGACTTTGAACAAGTAACTTCTCTGATTCTCAGTTTCTTCATACAAAAACTGGAGATGATAATAATAGTGCCTACCTTACAGGTTTGTTAAGGATTAAATAAAATCATGAATGTAAAAAGCTTGCACAGTACCTGGTTCTACTTCATCATTTTTAGTTGGTTGTATAATAATGCTCTGTACAGATGGGCCATAATTAATTTTACCAGTCACCTACTGATTGGTCTTTAGGTTGTTTCTGGTATTTTATTATCATACATGGTGCAGCAATGAACAATCCTTTGATTTGAGGTTAATACGAGGCTCTGATCTGAGGTCTCCTCAACTTTATGGGTCCTCAGGTCTGTCATCCTTAGCCCTGGATGTTCCCTGGAAATCGAAACACGTAGAATTAGGACCCCACCCTAAGCCTCCTAAAACAGAGGATTTGGCCACATATCCCAACATGTGTAGTGTTAAAAAGCTTGCCAGAAAGCTACATGGTAGCCAAAGAGGAAACTAAATCTAACTACTACTATATTATATACATTTAAGTGTCAGGAAAATTTTTATAATGCCCCCCCAAACACACACACAGACACACACACTGTATTGGTCTGTTATCACATTGCTAATAAAGATATACCTGAGACTGGGTAATTTATAAAGAAAAAGAGGTTTAATGAACTCACAGTTCCACATGGCTGGGGAGGCCTCACAATCATGGTGGAAGGCAAAGTAGAAGCAAAGGTCTGTCTTACATGGTGGCAGTCCAGAGACCTTATGGAAGGGAACTCCCATTTATAAAACCATCAGATCTCGTGAGACTTATACACTACCACAAGAACAGTATGGGGGAAACCACCCCCACGATTCAATTATCTCCACCTGGCCCTACCCTTGACATGTGGGGATTATTACAATACAGGGTGAGATTTGGGTGGGGACACAGCCAAACCATATCACTCCACTCCTGGCCCCTCCCAAATCTCATGTCCTCACATTTCAAAACCAATCATGCCTTCCCAACAGTCCCCCAAAGTCTTAACTCATTTCAGCATTAACTCAAAAGTCCACAGTCCAAAGTCTCATCTGAGACAAGGCAAGTCCCTTCCGCCTGTAAAATCAAAAGCCAGTTAGTTGCATCCTGATTACAATGGGGTACAGGCATTGGGAAAATACACTCACTCCAAATGGGAGAAATTGGTCAAAATGAAGGGGCTACAGGCCCCAAGCAAGTCCAAAATCCAGTGATGCAGTCAAACCATAAAGGTCCAAATGATCTCCTTTGACTCCCTGTCTGACATCCAGGGCACGCTGATGCAAAAGGTAGGCTCCCATGGCCTTTGGCAGCTCCACCCCTGTGGCTTTGCAGGGTACAGACCCTCTCCTGGCTGCTGTCATGCCCATGACGTTGAGTGTCTGCAGCTTTTCCAGGTGCACAGTGCAAGCTGTCAGTGGATCTACCATTCTGGGGTCTGGAGGACAGTGACCCTCTTCTCACAGCTCCACTAGGCAGTGCCTCAGTAGGGACCCTGTGTGGGTGGTCCAACCCTTCTGCACTGCCCTAGCAAAGGTTCTCCATGAGGGCTCCACCCCTGCAGCAAATTTCTGCCTGTACATCCAGGCATTTCCACACATCCACTCAAATCTAGGTGGAGGTTCCCAAACCTCAATTCTTTACTTCTGTGTACCCACAGGTTCAAAACCACATGGAAGCTGCCAAGTCTTAGAGCTTGTACCCCATGAAGCAATGGCCTAAGTTGTACATCAGCCCCTATTAGCCACAGTTGGGATGCAGGACACCAAGTCCCAAGACTGCATAAAGCAGCAAGGCCCTGGGCCTGGCCCATGAATCCATGTTTCCCTCCTAGGCCTCCTGGTTTGTGATGGGAGGGGCTGCCACAAAGACCTCTGTCATGTCCTGGAGACATTTTCCTCATTATCTTGGCAATTAACATTTGGTTCCCCATTACTTAAGCTAATTTCTGCAGCCAGCTTGAATTTCTCCCCAGAAAATGGGTTTTCTTTTCTACTGCATCATCAGGCTGCAAATGTTCTGAACTTTTATGCTCTGCTTCCCTTTTAAACATAAGTTCCAATTCTAAACCTACATAAAACTGAATGCTTTCAACAGTACCCAAATCACCTCTTGAATGCTTTGCTGCTTAGAAATTTCTTCTGCCAGATATCCTAAATCATCTCTCTCAGGTTCAAAGTTCCACAAATCTCTAGGGCAAAATGTCACCAGTCTCTTTGCTAAAACATAACAAGAGTCACCTTTGCTCCAGTTCTCAAGAAGTTCCTCATCTCCACCTGAGACCACCTCAGCTCAGACTTTATTGTTCATATCACTACCAGCATTTTTATCAAAGCCATTCAAGAGGTCTCTAGGAAGTTCCAAACTTGCTCACATCTTCCTGTCTTCTTCTGAGCCCTTCAAACTGTTCCAACCTCTCTCTGTTACCCAGTTCCAAATTTGCTTCCACATTTTCAGGTATCTTTACTGCAGCACCCCACTCTACTGGTACCAATTTACTGTATTAGTGTGTTCTTACACTGCTAATAAAGACATATCTGAGACTGCGTAATCTATAAAGAAAACAATGTTTAATGGACTCACAGTTCCACATGGCTGGGGAGGCCTCACAATCATGGCAGAAAGCAAATGAGAAGTAAAGGCACATCTTACATGGTGGCAGGCAAGAGAGCTTATGCAGGGGAACTCCCATTTATAAAACCATCAGATCTCAGGAGAGCTATTCACTACCACGAGAATAGTATGGGGGAACCACCCCCACGATTCAGTTATCTCCATTTGGTTCAGCCCTTGACACATGGGGACTATTACAATTCAAGGTGAGATTTGGGTGGGGACACAGCCAAACTATATCATACCACACACACACACACACACACACACTATATCATACCACATACACACACACACACACACACACACTTTCTAAAATACATAGGATACTGTTTTTAGTTACACACAGTAAGGTGGACCTATATGGATACACAGTTCCTTGAGTTTTAATACGCATATAGATTTGTATAACCACATGCTCGATCAGGATGCAGAAAGTTTGTATCTCCCTAAGAACTCCCTTATGCTGCCCTTTTTCAGTTATACCTAGCCACTGACAACCACTGATCTATACCAGTTCTAGTTAATACTTTTTCCAGAATATCATATAATTGAAGTTATACCATATGTCAAACCTTTGAGACTTGTTTCTTTCATTCAGCACAATGCCTTTGAAATTAGTCATGTTCTTGCATGTCTCAATAGTTTGTTTTTTTATTGCTGAGTAGTATTCCATTGCATTAATGCACCGCAGTTTGTTTATCCATTTACTCTCTGAGGGATTTTGGGTTTGCTTCCCACATTTGATGATTATGAATGAAGCTACTATAAACAACTATATATAGGTTTTTGTGTGAACATAGTTTTCATGTCTCCAGGCTAATTCCACCCCTCCCCAACTTTTGCTTTTCTAATAAATAACATGTTTCAATGTTAATGAAACAATTTATATTAATTGGATTGCAGGAGATAACCAGTCTGAATTAGGAAAAATGTAAGTTATGAAATACAACAAAACCACAAAGGGTGCTGATTTTATAATAAGATGCCAAAGCATCTTATTGTGCTTTGGCATCTTATTATAAAATTAGCATCTTATTATAACATTAGTCATTGTTTGCGTGTATCTTTGTAAGAAAACAATTATGCTTGCCCAAAACTTTGTAAATCATTCTTCCTCATTTCCATCACATCCTTAGGCAGTCTCTCTTTCATACAGGAAGAGGTTTTGCATCAATCTTCCTAGTATACAAAATGCCAGGCTGGGAGTGAAAGCTCGTGCTTGTAATGCCAGCACTTTGGGAAGCTGGGGCAGGAGGATTCCTTGAGGTCAGAAGTTTGAGACTAGCTTGAGCAACATACCAAGACCATGTCACTAAGAAAAAAAATTTCTAAACAGTTAGATGTGATGGCACCTACCTGTAGTCCCAGCTACTCAGGAGGCTGAGGCAGGAGGACTGCTTCAGCCCAGGAGTTGGAGGCTGCGGTGAGCTATGATCATGTGGCTGCACTCTACCCTGAGGGACAAGAGGAGATTTTGTGCCTATAAATAAATTAACTAATAAAACAAAATACCAGAGAATAGTATGTCATATTCCAATAATTGCATCATTTAACCTACATAGGCTCAAACATACTCAGCTAAGGTGTGGGCAGAGGAAATAACATTGCAAACCTTCAGCGTGATTCCACCTGCCACTTTCACCAATGAGCTTGTGATCCTAAGTGAGAGTAGCGTAGCTGTGCCACCCAGGCCTGCACTGTGACTGCCATGGGCCCTGGCCTCTTTAGCCTTCACAGGCCCCTTCTTTCATGAAAAACATATTAATAGTTGTGTTTTATCATTCACTGATATAAAGACAAATATCATCTAGGCTGGGTTCATTATTAAATATGCATTGTTACTAGGCCAAACATGGTGGCTCATGCCTGCAATCCCAGCATTTTGAAAGGCCAAGGCAGGCAGATCACCCGAAGCCAGGAGTTCAAGACCAGCCTGGTCAACATAGTGAAATTGTGTCTCTATTAAAAATACAAAAAATTAGCCAGGCATGGTGTCGTGCACCTGTAATCCCAGCTACCCAGGTGGCTGAGGAATGGGAATCACTTAAACCTGGGAGGCAGAGGTTGCAGTGAGCTGAGATTGTGCCATTGCACTTCAACCTGGGCAACAGAGAGGACCCTGTCTCTAAATAAATAAATAAATGCATAGTTACTATGTTCACTTTTTTCTTCTGATTAAAAAAATATATATACACACATACATTTTCAGTCTCCTAAAGGTATCACCCGCCTTAGGCACTGTGCTTTCTATGCCTAATGCAGAACTCAGCCGGGAACCTTCATCTGTGTTCCCTCAGGGTCCTTCACTTTACTAAAAGTGATTCTAGTTCTCATATATTCCTATTTTTTCCTAAAACACAGTTGAACACAAGTCAGCCACTTAGAACCTTTCTTGTCTCCAACAAATCCTTGCTTTCAGCCAGCTGCCGAGTTAAATGCTTTCTATGCATGTTCTCATGTACTCTTCGCCACCACTCTTTGAAGTAAGTGCAATTTGTCTCCTATTTACTTCTAAGGAAGTGGAGGTTCAGGAAGGCTGAAGTGACTTACCCAAGGTCACACGGCTGAGAGAAGGTCGAGTTGGAAAGCACCTTGTGCTTGTATCTGTGGTTCACTATTATGGTCAATATTTACCTAACTTGGAGTGGAGAAGGACTCTCTAAGCTGGCATCTAAGGGTGACAGTGTAAGGGAAATCTGAAAGATCTGACTAGGCAAAAATTGTAAACATTTGTATGTCAAAAAACACAATGATCAAGATTGAAAGACATTTCTCATCTAAGAAAGAACTTGTGAGGAAGGACTAGCCCCTTACTGTGTATAAATCACACATGAATCAGTAAGAGAACACTCTATTGGAAAAAAAAGACAAAAGACATGAAAAAGCAATTCACAATAAAGAGTAAGGGAAGTGCAAAAATGTACACACTCATGCTAGTAATCCAAGAAATGTAGAGCATGAAGCCATTCATTTTTCACCAGTGGCAATGAGATGTTTATTCTCTTTCAGTGATGTACAGAGATTAATTTTATTTGAAACATATTAGTGACATGTTCTCCTGTTGCTTTTCCCCACCTCAGCCCCTCCTTCCACACCCATTCTGCTAACATCACCCATTTGCTTCATGAAAGCTTAGGAATTCTACAAATGAATTAGGAAAAACAAAGACAGCTAGCTATCCATGTTTAGCCTCTGACTATCAGAATTGTTTTCTTTTGTTTTTTTGAGACTCTGGCCTCAAGAAAATGGTCTCAAAGTTTATTGACTCAAGAAGAAATTGTCTTCGAAATTTCTAAAGTTGCCATAAACATATCCACTAAACGTGAGCTCTGCATCCAGGTTCTAAAGTGGTATCGAAGACAGAACTTGGGCTCTAACAGGAGGCACAGCCTTCCCCTTTGGGAGTACTCAGAGGAGGAGACATGAGATACATATATCCTGAACTTAAAGGGGGCTCCTAGGGAATGAAATCCTAAAGTTGGAGAGGGGACTGAGAGGAATGCTGAAAATGGATAATGCTTTAACCCTACATCACCAATTGTAATTCTTAGAGAAGAATGACACGGAAAAATTGTCTATCACTAATTTTAAAGGGCTGGAGCCAGCGAAAATGGAAAGGCAGTTAAGTAGAGAGGAGATCACACGAACCCGTCCAACACCCTTCAGTTCTGATGTAGCATGGAAAGAACCCAAAAATTCTGCGCACCTGGTGAGTTTCATGAAGGTAGGAGCCAGTTGACCCTACTTGGAACCACCATGGGTGGCCACCAAGTTACCTCAACATGAAGATCATGGCATAGATGACTCAGGCAAGGACCTGGATGGAAAACATAACCAAGGTCAGTGTCAGAGAAAACGAGACCATGGCTGACTCAGCAAGGGAAAACCACCAAGTCTAAACTTAACTAGGTAAGGAAGCTGACCATGAGTCTACCAGCTGCAGACTTCAGTAGAAGAGGCCAGTAAATGTTCCAGCAGCCATGGACTTGAGGCTCCATTACCTCCAGTCCCAGCTAGGTTATGTAACCCTACCCATCCCTCCCACTCACTGACCGAGTGCCAAAAATGTCACTTGTGCTGAAGGGAGGAGTTGGAAATCAGAACACTGGGCATTGATCCAAAAGAGGCTGTGAGCTGGGTGCAGTGGCTCATGCCTGTAATTCCAGCACTTAGGGAGGCTGAAGTGGGCAGATCACTTGAGGTCAGGAGTTTGAGACCAGCCTGGCCAACATGGTGAAACCTCATCTCTACTAAAAATACAAAAATTATTTACACTACAGGCATGGTGGTGGGCACCTGTAATCCCAGCTACTCAGGATACTGAGGCAGGAGAATCAGTTGAATCCAGGAGGCAGAGGTTGCAGTGAGTCGAGATCACGCCACTGCACTCCAGCCTGGGCAACAGAGACTCTGTCTCAAAAAAAAAAAAAAAGAA
>NW_012114666.1:2827699-2839976 GCF_000951035.1 Colobus angolensis palliatus | reverse complement strand
TCTCTACTAAAAAATACAAAAAACTAGCCGGGCGAGGTGGCGGGCACCTGTAGTCCCAGCTACTTGGGAGGCTGAGGCAGGAGAATGGCGTGAACCAGGAGGCAGAGGTTGCAGTGAGTCGAGATCACGCCACTGCACTCCAGCCTGGGCAACAGAGACTCTGTCTCAAAAAAAAAAAAAAAGAAATAGAGGCTCTGCAGATCAGAAAGACGACAATATCAGTAACTGGCACTTACTAGAAAGATTAGCTCGGTTACACTAAATAAAGGAGCTATGTATTATTTTGTAGACTTATTTGGTCATCTAGTAAACATTCACTACATGTAAGCACTGGATGGCAGAGACTCAGCGTGAATCAAAGAGTCTCTACTTTCCTAGGCCAGAATGGGAAGAGGTTAACAATAAACGAATAATCACATTAATATGCATTCTGCCAGATGGTGATGAATACTATAGGAATAATTAAGTGAGGTGAGAATGATAGAAAGTGCTAGTTTCATGAGGTTGTCACTTTTATAGGATGGTCAGAGAAGGTATCGCTGATGAGACAACATTTTATCAAAGACAAGAGGAAGGGAGAAGGTCAGATGTGCAGAGATGGCTAGAGACAGAGCACGCTAGGCAGAGCCCACAGCAAGCGCCAAGGCCCTGGGGTGGGAATGTATTTGTCTTGTTCAAGAAGAAGCAAGGAGGCTGGGCTAGTATGGTAGGAGAGATCAGAAAGTGAGCTCAAGGCCATGTTCTTAGAACTTCATCCTGCCTTGACAACAGCTTTGGATGTTCTTCCACATGAAATGGAAAGACGAAGGATTTGAAAAGGAATGGCCTGACTTGATTTACATTTTTACAAAATCTCTCTAGCTGCTGAGTTAAGAAATTGACTGTAGGGGAACAGATAGAAGCAGGGTCACTAGTTAAGCAGCTCTTGCAATACTTTGAGAAGGAGATGTTGATGGACCCTAAGCTCCAGAGGGCACAGTGCAGATGGGAGTCAGGATGGGGTCAGAGAAGCAGGTATATGGGTTTATATGAGGATGAGAACCAGATGGTAGATCTTGGGAGCTTTGGGCTTCTTGTGGTGACTGACAAAACCAGGGATGTGGGTGGCAGACCTAGTCCTGGTGGTCTCCTAGGAAGATGCAAGTGGGGGTTGCTGAGAGTGTTCTGGAAGAAGGCCTGGGTCAGCAGGATGCCATAGAACACTAGAGAGCCTCATTCTACCTAATGAATGAGTAGGAGTCAGTAAAGTTGCAATTGCAAGTCCATTACCTATGACCATGGTGATACCTAGTGTTGGCTGGGGTAAGAGAGATCCTATTGTTACTAACTCTCCAGAGGTTCATTTACCAATTTGTAACAAAATCCTTTGCGTGTATATGCCTTTCAACCTAGGAATTCCACCTTTATGAATGCAGCAGAAGAAACGAGTCACTTAATCATAGTATCCTGTGAAAAACTAGAAAGGCTTAAACGTCCAACATCAGGGGTAATTCTAACAATAATTTTAGTAGCCATATATTAAGTGCTTATTGTGAGTGGAGTGAAAGTTACTACAGATGCTAGCTCATGTAATCCTTCTAATAACCCCGGGAAGAAACGAGAACTCAGAGACATTGAGGAACTTGCCCAGAGATTCAAACCCAGGTCTGTCTTACTCTAAAAATTTTGTTCAAAACCAAGAGATGCTCAACGTTTTCTGTAAATGGTCACATGGTGAATATTTGGGCTTTGGAGGCCATGAAGTCTCTATTTCAATGACCCAACTCTGCCATGTTGAGGCAAAAACAGACAGTGGTGAGTCAAATTTGGCCCATGCACCATGGTTTGCCAACTCCTGTGCTAACCTGCTTCTGTATAACCAAAACTTGTATCTAAGCCATCCAGATTCTCTCTGGAAATATTTGAGGAGGATTTCCAAAAAGAAGACAAAGAGGAGATTCTCACAGCCTTCAAGAAGTGGAATTATACTGTCAAGTTAAATTAGGCAATGCCACAATAACAAATAAACACTCAAAATCCCAGCAGCTTAACATAAGTTGATTTCTCTCTCAAACGTATTCCAACACAGGTCTGGCAACTCTACTATGAAACTCTTCTCCACGTAGTGACTCGGGGACCTAGGATCCCTCCCCCTTCTGACTTTACCATCTCAACATATGACTTCCAGGATAGAATGAATATGTGTTAACAAAGGCCAGGCGTTCAGCCTACATCCCATTGCTTCCCACACAGAAAGCCAGTCACTGAGACAATGAGTAATGCCAGGGAAAAAGGCTTTATTATGGGTGACATCAGCCAAAGAGATGGTAGGCAAACCTCAAACCCTTCTCTCTTGCCTGACCAAAGCTAGGGGTTTATATAGCAGGGAAGGAAAACAGGATAGGGAAGGAAGAGGAGTTGGTCAACAGGCAGCAGGTAGTTAAACGAGGGGTCCAGCATCTCACTGTAACCACGTGAAGGAAAAAGGAATTAGGGAGGGGTGAGAAAGAGGACGTGGTTGACAGGCAGCACGTGCATCTCAATGTACAAATGTAAGTTTCTCAAGCTTCTGTTCTATGGGCATCCAACTTGTTGGAAATTTGGGCTTATTTCTTATGGATGTGTCACAATGACTCTTAAATGTCTCCACTCTCATTTCTTTGCATGATCCTGACAAACTGCAAGGCAGGCTGGGAAGTTTAATTTTCCCATATGCCCAAGAAGAAAAGGAAAGCAGGATATACCTGAGCCAAGAATTCTCTACCACAGCTAATATGAGTGAGAATCAGAGAATTTTCATATATTTTGTGATAATTAATCTTTTCTTAGAATGAACAAAAACTGAAGTCAATACCATTATGCACCCTGGCTTTATTTAAAAGCTATTTGTGTAACATATATTTGACTAACAGAACATACTGTACCCACCTAAATATATAATGTATCTACTTGGAGTCTGCCTAGATCCAGCTAAATGGCTCAGATTATCAATCAGGTGGTTTTTGTGGCTTTTAATTATCTCAAACCAAATGTAAGAAAAGCCAGTTTCAGGAAGAAATAGGATTACTTGCTTTTAAGTCTCTTTGATCCAGTAATATATGGATCATTTTGGTCTGACTTCCTAGGTGAAAACAGGAGGCAACAGAAGGGAGCACTTCTCCCTCTTATCTAATCTCTAACCTTGAAAAAGCACTCCAACAGTCGTGAATATGTATCAGAGAGTTCCCATGACAACCGATTCTCACCCTCTCCTTTCAGAACACCATGAAGTTATCTTCTACCTACTCACAACTGGATTATAAACTGTGTGAGGGCAGAGCCTGAGACTAACTCATGTCTGCATTCTTAGACACTGGAGTAGTGTCTGGCTCATAAAAGACATCAACGGGTGTCCTAAATACATGCCAATTGCCTGAATTGAATGACAGGGCAGATGGGCTATGGGGCAGGTCTCAGAGTGTGTAGGGTTATTCCTAGAGCATATGGGCCTGGAAATGTCTTCAGGAAAGAAGGTCTGGGAAGTTTGTATGCAGTGACATTTCTTGTGTTCCTCCCTAACTTGCAAATTCCCCTCTTCTGATAACAGTGAGGCTCCAGGACCCTGTCCTCACACTTAGTGGACCCAACCATGGAACATGTGACCCTGGCCAGAGACAATCAGAATGTCCCATGGCCCTGGTCAGTGGTTCAGGAGTGGGCACATAAGCTAAGTCAGCCCAGCAAGAATGAATCTCAGGACTTCTTCAAAAATTACTGGAAAAGACACTTGTTCTTTCCTGCTGAACTTGAATAGAAAGCTGGAGTCACTGGAGCTATCATGCCACTATAGGGACCATCAGAATGAAGCCAATAAACCAAGGAAAGCCAGAATGCAGAAAGACACTAGTTACTGCTGAAATAGCTTGAACCAAGGAGCCAGTTTTACCCTTGGACTTTTCCTATTCCTATGTATAAGTCCAACTAGTACAGCACACTTCACTAGGAAGGTCAGCAAGACCTGGAGCCTTTTTTATTGTAATTCTTTAGCATTAAATAAAGGCTGGAGATTGGACATTTCAAGCTCCAGGGTCTATGTTTGCATCTTTATCGTCAGCCTTGAATGCTTGAAAATGATACCCCAATGGCCTAAGAATACTATGATGAACCGTACGTAAGCTGTCTGCATACCAGAATTTATAATTCTATCTAGGCTTTGGATCCAAAGACAAACTCTCTTATGTTTTATTTTCTTCCCATTTCCTCCTCCACATTTCCCAGCCTACTAGCAACGAGCCATTAACCAGTTATAGCCAGTGACAAGTGGGCAGAAGTGATGTGTGTCACTTCTGGCTGAGACAGCAAAAAGCCCAGATTCAATTCTCCTCCTCTCTGCAGCAACAGGGGATGCCATGTATTCCAGATGGTGCAGCTACAGCTAAAACTGACAGCAAAGCTATCAGCCTAAGACCCTGAGAGACTCTGTGGAGGAGAGTCCTCTGGCAACTTACAATGGGATGTGAGGTCTGCATGAGAAAAAATAACCACTTCTATTGAGTTAAGCCACTGAGATTTGGAGGCTGATGTTTAGAGTAGCATAACTGGCCAATTTCTACAATTCATAGAGATTTGTAGGTTTCTACTTATGCTTTCCCCAATCACTCAAAAAATATTTTCCATCAAGTTTTAAGTTATACCAGAAGCATTAAATAGTGGGAAGAGCATTTCCAAAGGTCTTGCCTAATTCAGTCAAGACAGGAGGTTAATCTAAATAATTACTCATATGAGGAATCTCAAACAACAAAAGTAAAGTAGGTATTTGTTTAAGGAATACATAAGGGAAAATATCAAAATAAGACCAGAAATCCCTGGTACCAACGTGTGAAGTTTTTCTCTTCTCATATGAAAAAAGAGACTACTAGACAAACATCATTAACCTTAAACAATATAAACTGCAGTCATTCTATCTGCATATATCAGCTGTTGTGAGATCATTTTCTCTCACCTCTTTTATATACATATGTCTCCACAAATTGACCAAAGAGAAACTTGTCTATTTATGTAAAATGGAAGTCTCACTGGCATTTTTAGATATTGATGAAGGTAAGCTTTCTTAATCACTTAATAAATACATACAAAGTGCTAATAATTTTTTTTGAGACAGAGTCTCACTCTGTTGCCCAGGCTGGAGTACAGTGATCTCAGCTCACTGCAACCTCTGCCTCCTGGGTTCAGTGATTCTCCTGCCTCGCCCTCCTGAGTAGCTGGGATTACAGGCATGCACCACAATTCCCAGCTAATTTTTGTATATTTAGTGGAGATGGGGTTTTTACCATGTTGGTCAGGCTTGTCTCAAACTCCTGACCTCAGGTGTTCTGCCCACCTCGACCACCCAAAGTGCTGGGATTACAGGCGTGAGCTACCACGGCCAGCACAAAGTGCTAATAATTTTAAACCTTTTTTTAAGATTTTTTTTGTCCATTTTCAGTGCACTGAGAACTGAAATCTACAGTGTTTATATGAAAATTTTCTGGGGTCCTTGTTAAGTTAGTAGATTGCTCTTTCTTCTGTATTTATACATTGCACATTTTTAATTGACTTCAAAGCTCTAATCGTCATGCTCCTCAAAAAAGGTTATTTTGAGTACGCTTTGCGTTGTATGGTAGATTGAAACCGGCTGCTAAGCAAAATGTGCTGTCAGTATGTATTCATTAGAAACAAAATCCTTATGGTAGTTCTAATTTATGAAAAATGAGCACAGAACAATAACTTAGGTAATAAAAATATGTTCAAGAGCAAAGGATTAAAGTGAGACAAAAGCAAACTACAATGTACTGTGATGGAGATGTCTTTCTTGTCTTTATTTTAATCAATACTTAAAAAAAATAAGCTGGGTAGCTCCTAACGACTTAAAAATGCAAATCCTAACCAAAGTCAAATTCTTTTCTCATATTTCTTAGAGCTTGTAGATTCAGAGCATAGTGAACCATAGAAAGAAAAGGGAGAAAGAACCCAATTATTTAAACTTTGAAAGCAATATTTTCATCTGAATTGGAAAGATTCACTAAAATTTTCATTTTTGTTAAAAGAAACTTTCGGAGTTCACACAATGACTAGAATCTGGCATTTCTACGAACCTTCCCAGTGAGATTCTAGCACACGATAAATGCTCAATAAATATTTGATGAATGAATTAATATTACCACCCTCTGAATAAAGATTACCAATATTATTTTGCTAGAAACAACAATTTTTTTTAAATGCCTTTCTTTAGTCTCTGCTTTGTGTTGTTGACCCCCATATAGGTCGGTCTCATCCAGTTCCACTGTGACCAGTGTTTTGCCTCATTTTCTCTGAAACCAGGTCCATGGCAGGACTATACGGACAGCAACATGCTGTGGGAAAGTAGATGCTCCCAGTCACTTCAAAGGAGCCTGTATATTCAAGGGATATGTACATTCTAGTCTATTTTGTAACTCTTCCCCTTAGTCAGGCACACAGCCAGGAGGGTGGTGTCCAGGCCAGGAGGACAGCCCGAGGGGCAGCAGTGGCTTGGAATAGAGGAGTACTGAAGCACAAACCCAGCACTGGCCAAGCTCCTGCACACCCTTTGTTATTGACAGCTCATGAGTTATCAGCAAATAAGCCATTGTTTTGACGGATTTTCCCGTAGTCCCATCTGCTTCAGGAAAAGTCATATATAAGTCACCCTTTACCATTTGCTGGAAGGGTAAGCTTGTAGAGCCTACAAAGAATGGACCAGGGCCAGGCGCGGTGGCTCAAGCCTGTAATCCCAGCACTTTGGGAGGCCGAGACGGGCAGATCACGAGGTCAGGAGATCGAGACCATCCTGGCTAACCCGGTGAAACCCCGTCTCTACTAAAAATACAAAAAACTAGCCGGGCGAGGTGGCGGCGCCTGTAGTCCCAGCTACTCGGAAGGCTGAGGCAGGAGAATGGTGTGAACCCAGGAGGCGGAGCTTAGTGAACTGAGATCTGGACACTGCACTCCAGCCTGGGCGACAGAGCGAGACTCCGTCTCAAAAAAAAAAAAAAAGAATGGACCAGAAGATCACGAGTGACCTCTCCATTGTAGAACCAATCAACCAGAGAGCACAGGACTATTGGGATGAGGTGGACCAGGGAGCACAGGACCATTGAGATGAGATGGAGCAGGAAGCACGGGATCATGGAGACAAGACGGACCAAGCAGCACGGGACCACGGAGACGAGATGTACCAGGGAGCACAGTGCCATTGAGATGAGATGGAGTAGGGAGCACAGGACCATGGAGATGAGACGGACCAGAGAGCATGGGACCAAGGAGACATGAGGGGACAGGGAATGAGGGACCACGGAGAGGATTCCAGGCAGATGGCAACGTGTCAATGTTGTTCAGGCATTCTTTTGGTAGGAATGAAAAGATAAATGAAGCCATTTAAACCCTCCTGGTCTCATGCTGTCTGGAAATTACCACCCCATTAGTAGTTTCCTTTGGATTTCAACAAATCACTGTATGATTTAGCCTATAACAGGGAAGCATCCTCAAGTTTGAAAGTCCTTGTTACAAAATATTAAAATAGAAGCCAAAGTTGAGAGGTACCTCAAGGCCAACTACCTATAGCCACATAACCAAAACTTAGTTATCCTGATTTCTCTGAGATGCTATCTCAAATCACAATGAAACACAGCATGTAAGCTTTACATCCTTGTCAACATGATTCAGTGAAATTAAGCCAAACAGCTATAGTTAAATCAGCTTAAACAACTCTGCTTGCCTTAACAAGAACATTAATGCATAACAGCCAACCATAAAAAAGGTCAAAATACTTCTCCCTTGATGCTTTATAAGCTATGCTGTAACTGCTATAAGGTGAGCTTCTTACTATCTTCATTTGAAGTTTTCTGGTTCAAGATCGGCCAACTGTTCCTTTGTAAACATAATATACTTTTAATTTTTAAAAATTTGATCTGATATAATTATTTTTCTAAATTTGACTTGATTTTATTTTTGAAACTCCCAACACTGCACTTCTGGGAGGAAAAAAAAATCTAATAAGAAAACTGGAGAATAAGAAAAGTCAGATCAGAAGTCCATTTTTCTCTCTTTCACTTTCTCTCTAATGGCTCAATTCCCATGTTTACCTCATGTTTTGGTTTGCAAAGTAACTTGTTTCTTCTAAAAAGTCTGAGGATGCCTCAAACTTCTGGCCAATGGGGTGGCTTTGACTTTTGTAAAGAATTTTTATCCCCTTCTTATTCATTTCCTGCATTTAATTTTTCTTGAATGCGGAAATATCGGAGAATTTTGTGATTGCATAACTGTCCTGGATTATTTTAGGAATCCTCTTTGCTACTAAAATTTTACTCTCATTTACTCTCATTTTATTTTCAGAAAGAGCGTTTCCTTTCAACAAAATTACAAAGTAAAATGATTTTTGCTAAACAATGCATCTCGTTTAACAAAAGATAACTCCCTTCCTTCAAAAATAGCTGCAACATGAATATCACCAATTTTCATCCAAAATAAAATTATCTTCTCATGATAATCGTCATTTAGGAAGAAAAGATAGGTGCAGCTATGTGGTCTTGAGCAAGTTTTCTCATTTTTCTAAGTTTTCTCGTCTATAAAATGGGGACAATACTAGATGTGAACTGTATTATAGGCGGTCTTTCGAGAAGATGTCCCTTTTCTCTGAAAAGTAGCCACCCACAGGGCACCTTCTTCTCTTAGACTGGGTACCTTTTCAGATCAGATGGTCTCAAGAATTTGGAACTGGCATTCAGACATAACCAGTCATATTGCCGAGGGTGACTCAAAATAAGATAATATAAACTTGCAAACTTCAGGGACAGCCATCCTGTGACATGTTGTAAAGAAGCATGAAAGCTAGTTGGGAGAGATAAAGAAATGAGTTGGGTATGCATAGAAATCAGGGGATGGGACAGAGTAACTACCAGGATTCCTGATGACAGTCCACCTCCTAGCTCTGGTTCTGAGGTATGACTGCATTCCCACATTTAACTTGCTGAAGGCATTACTATAGCCTCATTTTAAAAAAGAATAAAACTCTTCAAGCTTTTTTTTTTTTTTTTTTTGCTAAATACATCACAAATTTGTTTTTCTTCCTTACAACCAGGAGTGTCTTCACTAAAACACAAAAGGAAAAATGCCAAAGATATTTCTTTATCCACACTGGTCCTTCTAAGAGAACTCTGCTACCAGCCAGAGCTCACCATAGCCCCTCCCATGCAGGAATTCCAATTAAAGTAAAACAAGGTCTTTAGAGTCACATGATCATCAATATGCATAAAAGTGACACCAAGCCAACATCAAATGCCCAATTACCCAAATGTCTTTCTCAGGTAACAGTCTTATAGACAAGGTTCTTTGGCAAATCATCTCGTTTAGAGAAATTAAAGCCAACTTTGAACACAGATGATTTCTCATCCTCTTTACAGCCACTCTCAGAATAATTGAAAGGGTTTCTCATCATCTAACATACCAGGTCAACGTGGCGCCATTGGTCCATTTTATTTAGCTGGGAAGTTCAGCTCGGTGCAAGCCCTCTTTTGTGCTTTCATGTGACTGGTAAGTAGTTCCTCACTCAAGAGAGGCCTCAGGATGAGACTTCTGCCAATTTGCTCTTTGAAAAGATTCAGGCCTGGGTGTTCGCTCTTACAACAGCCTAAAATCCAGATGTGCACACAACAATGGGAAGTGGGATAAGGGCAGGCCCATTTTGTGGCTGGCTGAGGGGAAGGGGTACATCTAGGATACATCATGACCCTGAGACGTGGTAGTGTGGGGCCTTTAAGACTAGTTCAGAGAACTTCGTGAATGATTTCCGGGAGTGTGGAGGAGGCCAGCATGTAGCTGACTGATGAATCATTCGCCACCGCACAGATGTTAACACAAAGAGTTCTCTTCATTCTCTGCACTCATGGTGTTCTGCTGTGTGCGTCCAAGTCGACCCATTTAACAATAAACTAGCTCTTAGTTTAGAGGGTAGAAATTCATACTCACTCTGCAGCTGAAGGGCTGGGCAGATTTAAGAAGGTCTAATTTTGATGCAAATCAACTTATTCTGCTGTATTTCTCGCTGAGTTTTTTCTCTGGGTCCCTGTTACCAAGGGAAAGTTGGTTCAATGCTGACTCCCTCTCACCTCCTAACATTGGCAATGTTTGAGCCTGGTTGAGCCTAGGGCTCAGGGTATGAGATTAAATTTGTGAGACAAGCTTCTTTCGATCTAGTCAGCATTTATCAAGTTTTCAGGGGCATCTAGGAAGTCCTGGTAACAATGAGGTCTACTGAGGGTGGAGAGGAAACAAAATTGGATAGTGTCTTTGTTTAAGTGGGCACTGTCAGTGTGAAAACTTCTGGTTTCCGCTACCACAAGGGAAGAGTTGGGAAGCTGAGGCTGTCACTCCCATCCTCACAAGAAAAAGGTAGACGAACTGAAAATCAAAGACTTTTCTTGGACTCATCAAAGAAGTGAAGTTGCAGGGCAAACTGTAGCCCCAAAATCCAGAAAGAAAAAAAAGCCACTGGGACTATAACCGACAGGAACACTTAGATGGTAATCTTGATGAATTGCTGGAGGCTAAGTAGGGTCTAGATTGAGTGCTGCTCTCCTAGGGGAACCCCCACGATTCCAGGGACTTTACCTCCAGAAACCCCACCAGGTTCTCATGAAGATCCAAGTAACATCCCCACGTGACTCTGGCAGGAGAAGAACTGTAATCCTTGTGCAGTAAATCCAGAGCTTTCCTCCAAAGGGCCACATTTTGAAATGACTGCCCCAGTCAAGCTAATTAACACACATCGTGCACCCTAAATATATACAATTCTTATTTGTTAATTATAGCTCAGTAAAGATGGAAAGATAAATAAATAAAATCCTAACTGAGCACATAGGGATAAAAAGTGGGGGAGCAGGGAACCCTCTCCAGGATAAAGATATTCCCAGAGCTTTATCCCAGCTGGTAGAAGGGCATTCTCCCACTCCAGCCTCCTGCCTCACCTAAGAGGAGAAAAACATAGTTATGAAGGGTCAGGTCTACAAGAATATGGACTGAGAGTGCTGAAATCAGGGAAAAGAGTGGGGGCTGGGTGAGTAAAATTATGGAGAAACACTTGTGAAGGCCACAGCCCAGGGAGACAGGTGCACTAAAGGACTGGGATTTAAGTGGAAGATTTTAGAACTTTCCCCCTCCCCTATTACTTACTACTATGCCAACAGGACTCCAGTGTAATGATAGTGAGTTACAGATAAGAGCTCCAAAACAAGGACTCGCTCTGAGGAGTATAAGCTTAAGAGAAGAGAAGAAAACAAGAACAAATTTGAAGCCTCTGGTATCTACAGCTATAGCAAATATTAAACACAAAACACTCAGATTCTTAGCCAGATTATGACAAATCCACACAGTAAAGGCCTATTCACGTCAGCTCCTAATACCAAGAAAAGCATGGTCTGAAGGGTCAAAGCAAGTATCAGAACCAGACTCAGATATGACACAGATGTTGGAATTATCAGACACAAAATGTTAAATAGCTGTAATTAATGTGTTAACCCGTTATTCTCAAAAAAAAAAAAAAAGAAGACAACATGCAAGAATCAAATGGAAATTAAAAACACAACACCAGAAATGAAGAAGGCCTTTGACAAGCTCATCAGTAAACTGGACACAGACAAAGAAAAAAAAATCAGCAAGCTTGAAGATAGTTCAAAGAAACTTCCCAAACTTAAATGCAAAGACAAAAGAAAATTGAAGAAAAAAAAAGGTAGAAAACAGAGTAAATACTGTGGGACAATTACAAAAGGTGTAACATATTTGTAATTGGATACCAAAAGGAAAAGAAAGAGAAAAAGGAGGAGAAGAAATAATTGAATTGTGGCTGAGAACTTCACAAAATTAATGACAGACACCAAAGCACTTATAGAGGAAGCTCTGAAAACAATTGGAATAAATACCAAAATACACACACACGTGCACACACAAATACACACACACACAGGCATATCATATTCAAATGGCAGAAAATGAGAAACAGAGAGAAATCTCAAAAAAGCCATAGAGGGAGAAAGTATCTCATGTATAAAGGAACAAATATATGAATTACAGTAGACTTCACTTCAGAAATCATGCAAGCCAGAAAAGAATGGAATAAAATATTTAAAGTGTTGGGGGTGGAATTCTAAAATTCTATACCCAGTGAAATTATCTTTCAAAAGCAAAGAGAAATAAGCTTTATCAAACAAATAAAAATTGAGGCCGGGCGCAGTGGCTCAAGCCTGTAATCCCAGCACTTTGGGAGGCC
>NW_012114666.1:2784166-2826483 GCF_000951035.1 Colobus angolensis palliatus | reverse complement strand
CAACCTCCGCCTCCCAGGTTCAAGCAATTCTCTGCCTCAGCCTCCCAAGTAGCTGGGATTACAGCCACCTGCCATCACGCCTGGCTAATTTTTTGTAGTTTTAGGAGAGGCAGGGTTTCGCCATCGTGGCCAGGCTGGTTTGAGCTCCTGACCTTGTGGTCTACCCGCAAACATTAATTCTGTCTTGCCTATCATTTCCACCTGAATGTAAGCACCATGTGGCAGGGAGCTCATCTAGTTCAGCTCTGAGTCTCTAGTACCAGACACATCACAAGCTTCATGAAATATGTGTTGGGTAGAATGCTGGATGGTTGGGCAGATGGACACTTGCATGGGTCAACAAATGAATTGATGATATGTGATCCATGCTGTCACAAGAATTATAACACAAAAATCTCTAATTTTTTTCTCAGACTCTAATACCATATGATGTCAATAGCTGTGCCATGGTGTTAAAAGTTCTTCTATACTCAAAAAAACTTTTTGAGAAATGCTCACTTAAGGAAATTAAACAGATTTCTTGACTGTGGGAGAATGGATACCATGCACTTTTCTCTTCCTGGAATTTAGCACAGCTGTTATTAGGCACTCAGTAAGATAATAACATGAATAAAACCATCACAGAGTACTTCACTCATATGCAATCATTTCACAGGTATGCATTCAGCACCCACCATATTACAGACACAGAGTCAAGGTATAATCAGAGCAAAAATGAACAGAGACTCTGCCTTCATGGAGGGTATAGCGTGGTAGAAGACAGACATTATTCCAATAGTTTCACAAAGAAGTGTAAAATTACAATGAAGGGAGGCAGCGGAGGGAGGGAGAGCATCAGGATAAACAGCTAATGCATGCAGGGCGTCATACCTAGGGGAGGGGTTGACAGGTGCAGCAAACCACCAAGGGACATGTTTACCTATGTAACAAACCTGCGGGTCCTATACATGTATCCCAGAACTTAAAAGAAAATTGAAAAAAAAAAAGTTAACATGAAGTAGTATTTGGAGAAGATGTAATAAGGCAAACAGCCTGGTCAAGGAGGTCAGGGAAAGCTAACCAAGCAGTTGAGAACTAAAGCATGAGGAGGAATTAATATGGCAAAACAGATGGGGAAACTGCTGGAAAAGTGGCCCAACAAAGGGAATACGTTAAAATCCTATTGCAGGAGAGAGCGTGACACACACTGAAATGAGGCTAATGTGGCTGGGAGGAAGGGTTGCACAGGGGAGACAAGTTGAATCTGAGAAGGTAAACGGGACCCAAGGTATACCGGGCACTGAATGCCAAGGTAAGGACTTTGAAGCAGCTGGGTAACTATCAGATACGCACTTGAAAAAAATCAGTTTATGGAGAAATTGCCGATTCTATTAGGTTGGTGTGAAAGTAGTGATTGCAGTTAAAAGTCATGGCCCAAATTGCAATTACTTTTGCACTAATCTAATAGAATTGACATCGAGAAGGTACAAGTTTAGCCAAGAGCATCTTGTAGTACAGAAAGTAAGGAAGTGTTCAACACACACACACACACACACACACACACACACACACACACAGAGGCAGGATCTGTCCAATGCAGGAGGCAACTGAAACACCTCCCAATGACCAAAGTTAGAACAATTTCAGAAACAAAATAAATAAAGTGGTATTAAATTATAAACCAAAGTAGAAAATAGATGTCCATGAGTCCATGCTGATATAAGCAAATGATTGAATAAACACATAAATAACAAACAGGAGAACAGAGAAACGTGCTGTGCAGAATTCCAAATAATTTATGTAGATACTTTGTCTTCGAGGAGCATAGCATAACTCCCCACTATTTACATGTGAGATCATAGTGACTTTTGTCCAAAGAGTACGGGATGGGAAGGAAGAAAAAATGAGTAACTTCACAGCAGAGAAACCTGACAAACACTACCTCAGCTGGGTGATCAAGATTCACATCAACAGTCATGAATCACATCAGCTGGATGTACCTTCGCTATTGTGTGATGAGAACAGCGCTCTTTACCTCTGTGCTCGTCCCCTCAAAAACTCATAGCCACAGTCTGTTCATGAGAAAACATCAGACAAATCCCAACCGAGGGACATTCTAAAAAATACATGACCAGTACTTCTGGAAAATGTCAAGGTCATCAAAACAAGGAAAATCAGAGAAACTAACACAGCTGAGAAGAACCGACAGTGATATGACTACTAAATGTAATGCGGTGTTCTGGATGGGATTCAGGAACAGAAAAGGGAAACCAGGTGACGATTAAGGAAACTTGAATAAAGTGTGGACTTTAGTTAATAATAATGTATGAATAATGGTTCATTAATTGTGAAAAATGTACCATATGTTAATAATAGAGGAAACTGGGTGTGAGGTATATGGGAATACTTTGTATACCTTTGCAATTTTCATGTAAATCTAAAACTGTTCTATCATAAAAACCTACTTTTCTTTGGGAGGCCAAGGCGGGCGGATCACCTGAGGTCAGGAGTTCGAGACCAGCCTGGCCAACATGGTGAAACCCCGTCTCTACTAAAAGTACAAAAATTATCTGGGCATAGTGGTGGGTACCTGTAATCCCAGCAACTCAGGAGGCTGAGGCAGGAGAATCACCTGAACCCAGGAGGCGGAGGTTGCGGTGAGCTGACATCGTGCCATTGCACTCCAGCCTGGGCGACAAAAGCGAGGCTCTGTCAAAAAAAAAAAAAAAAAAAAAAAGCCACTTTTAAACAAGATTGTTTTGACAATATTTTCAATCAAGATCCACATAGGAAGGACTAGAGTGGATGGGGCTGGTAAGGCAGGGGCCAGTTAGGAAGGTGTTGCGGTAGCCTAGACAGAAAAAGATGGTGGCTTGGGCTGTGGTAGTGGAAATAAACTTGGGAAAAAGAACACTATGCCGTTATCTAGAAGGGTATGAAGCTAGAAGAGAAGAATGCCTAGGACCAAGAGTTGAGTAACCCATACATTATAAGGATGCAATAAATGAGATGATTCTGCAAAGAAGACAGAGAAAAACATCCTGGTACCCAGATTTTGGCATCCAAAGACCATTTTCCAACACAAAGAGCCATTTCTCAGAGATTTTCCTTAGAGGTATGTTTAAGGCATTGAAAACAGAGCCACACACACAGCATACCCTCCAAAAATTTGATTCCCAGAAGTATTATAGTGAGGGTCATGTAACGTTGCTTACATGAAAGGGAGAAATGACAGATTCTGTATGAGTTTCCTAGGGCTACTGCAAACAGAGTACCACAAACTGGGTGGCTTAGAACAGTTTATTCTCTCACAGTCCTGGATATTGGAAGTCAGAAGCCAAGGGGTGAGCAGGGCCATGTTCTCCCTGAAGGTGTTAGGGGAAAATCTTTCCCTTTTCTTTGAGTTTCTGGTGGTTGCTGACAATCCTGGGCCTTCCTCGACTTGTGGCTGCGTGACTCCAATCTCTGCCCCTGTCATCACGTCGCCTCTCCCCTGATGTCTCTTCTGTCCCTTCATGTGCTATTCTCCTCTCTGTGTATGTGTCCCAACTGTCCTCGTCTTATAAGGACACTAGTCTTTCGCTAAGGACCACTCTAATCCAGGACAACGTCATTGTAACTTTATTATGTCTGCATGATTTTATTTCCAAATAAGACCACATGCACAGGGGCCAGGGATTAGAACTTGGATATATTGTTTTGGGGAACACAATTCAGCCCACAGGAGATTCCACAGCTCAGGCAGGGAAAGATGAACCTGGAACATCTTTTGGTGGTAGAGAATAACAACACGTTCAAAAAGCAATGCAAGTATGTCAGAAGGACAAAGGAACCATTTGAAGGAGCCATTTGGCCAATGATCAATTCCAGAACAACATGAGCCCAAAAAAAAATAACTATAGTAATGGATTATAACCCTTTGTAATTGGATTATAATGATAGTAATGGATTATAACCCAGAATAAATATCCATAAATCCATACTAATATAAAGAATCGAACAAACAAATAAATGACCAAAAATGCAGCTTTTTCTTATACAGAATTCTAATTACCAATTGTAGAAGGAATGATGGAAATGGAAAATCACTTGACATCTCCTGTTAGATCCTTCTGGCATACACCAAATACCAAATTAATGATTGGCAAATACCAAAGTAGTGATTGTTATAGGCACGAATCCTCAGAAGATGCTAAAATTAGTGAGAAAATTAGTCTGATGAGAAAGGATATTAGAAAAGTCTCAGCCAGGCACAGTGGTGTACACCTGTAATCCCAGCACTTTGGGAGGCCAAGACAGGTGGATCACTTGAGCTCAAAAGTTCAAGCCCAGCCTGGGCAACATGACGAAACCCCATCTCTACAAGAAATACAAAAAATTAGCCAGGCATGGTGGCACACACCTGTGGTCCCAGCTACTTAGGAGGCTGAGGTGGGAGGATTGCTTGAGCCCAGGAGACAGAGGTTGCAGTGAGCCAAGATAGCGCCACTGTACTCCAGCCTGGGCAACAGACAGAAACCCTGTCTCAAAGAAAATAAAAGTCTCAAAATATCTCCCCACAAGATACCTATTAACTACAAAGAGAAAAAATAGTAACTTTATAGTAGAGACACTTGGCAGACACTGCCTTCACCAAGTGACCAAAGCTAACATCGCCAGGAATGAGCCATACCGGCTTTGTGTAACTCTTGATGTCAAGCATTGGCAATGGGGCCCAACAGCACTTCTGCGGCATTCTTATTAAAAATGCGTAGCCTAAATCTAACCATAAAGAAAAAGTCAAAGAAACCCAAATAGAGGGACCTTCTATAAGGCAACTGACCAGTACTCTTGACACTTTTGAAAATATTCAAGGTCATGAACAACAAAGACTGAGGAACTATTCCAGATTGGAGTAGACTGAGGAGATGTGACAACAAAACACAAAGCAGTCTTCTGAATTGAATCCTAGAACACAGTAAAGAGCATTAGTAGGCTGCATGCGGTGGCTCACACCTGTAATCCCAGCACTTTGGGAGGCTGAGGCGGGCAGACCACCTGAGATCAGGAGTTCGAGACCAGCCTGGTCAACATGGTGAAACCACATCTCTACTAAAAATACAAAAATTAGCCGGGCATGGTGGCATGTGTCCATAATCCCAGCTATTCAGGAGGCTGAGGCAGGAGAATTTCTTAAACTTGGAAGGCGGAGGTTGCAGTGAGCCAAGATTGCGCCATTGCATTCCAGCCTGGGCGACAAGAGTGAAACTTCGTCTCAAAAATAAATAAATACGTAAAAGCATTAGTGAGACGAAGGGTAAATGGCCAAATGATGAAAATGATCTGTAGATTAGATAATAGTATTGTATCAATGTTAATTTCCCAGTTTCCCTAATGACATTCTGGTTATATACTATGGAAAAGCTGGGTGAGGGCACCACTTTTGCAACTCTTTTATAAATCTAAGATTATTTCAAAAATAAAAAATTAAGAATGAGAAAAAAAGAGTACAGCTTTGAAAGTTATTTTAGAAGGGAAATCAACAGGACCCGGTAATAGATGAGCATCGGTGAGGGATAGAGACGTCATGGAAGATTTCTCTCCAGATTTCTCCCTTATATAACAAAACGAAAGTAAAATTATTCCCTGAGAATAAAATCACTGAGAGGGACCATTTTGGGGAAGAATATCGGGGTGAATTGGGGACAAGCTGAAATTGAAGTGTCTTTGAAAAATCTAAGAGGAAATATCAAGTAGGCAGTGGGACATATGAGTGTGATGCTTGGGGACTAGGGATCTGTGGGTGAAAAATTGCAAATTGTGCATATTGAAGCCATCCACACAAGTACAATTGCTTAGAGAAAAGGGCATAGAGCCAAGAGTTTGGTTTCTCCACATATAATGACACAGTAAAGAAGATAAAAAGTATTCAAGAGTCCCAAGCTATGCAGAGAAACAAAATAAGCTAAGGTTCAAAATATGCCCTTTGATTTTGTAACACAGAGGTCACTGGTAACTGCTGAGAATTGTTTGTTTGCAAAGCACTTTTGTATAAACAACGTTACATGACCCTCACCAAAATGCTTCTGGGAATTGAATTTTCAGACGGTATCCTGCGTGTGTGGTTCTGTTTTCAATGGCTCATACATACCTCTAAGGAAAATCTGTTGGGTTATGTTACACTATATGATTGTCTTCATTTTCAGAAGAGGTCACTGTCATAGGCTGCATCTAAGGTGCCCCCACCACCCCAACAAAGGTATTCATGCCTTTGTATAAGCCCATCCCTTCACTTCTAACCAACAGAATATGGCAAAGGCTGTCTCTTTCATGATTAGGATACAAAAGGCTATGACTTCAGTCTTGCTAGCAGATCCTATCTATTGCCTTCTTGGCTTACATGCTTTAATGAGGCAAGATGCGTATCAGATAGGCCCACGTGGCAAGGAACTGAGGGCTGCCTCTGAACAACAGTGTGCAAGAAACTGAGTCCTGTGAACAAGTATGTGAGCTTGGAGATACATCCTTCCCTAGTTGTGCCTAGAGATGACTGCACCCTAGCCAACACCTTAATTGCAGCCTCTAAGAGACTCTGCAGCAAAGGACTTGGCTGTGCTATGCCTGGATTCATGACCCAAAGAAACTGTGAGATTATAAATACTATTGTTTCAAGCCTCTGAGTGTTGTGCTAATGGGCTGCACTGCATATAGATGACAAATGCAAGTCATTAAGGCTCAGAAAGGTTAAGGCTTCTGTGCTGTATATTCTCCCTTGACCCCTCCAGATTCCATCTCCACTATCTCTATTTGCCCTGGAAGTGAATTATATGAGCCACTCAACCAGCCTCCTTGTGCTCAGGCATCTGGTTTGGCCAATGGGTGGCACCAGGAGAAAGTCTGAGCACAGAAAGAAACAGGTGTCAGCATCTCAGCTCTCCCTGCTAGGATATAGTTTGACACTGACTGCATTTCTCTACCCAAGGCCACAGCTCCAAGCAATTGATCCCTTTCTTATAGCTTCAGGTCTCTCTGGGTTCCAGGATTCTCTCTCATTCTCATTCATTTTCTCTTTCTCTCTCTCCCTCTCTCTTTCTTTCTTTCTTTTTCTTTCTTTCCTTTCTTTCTCTCTCTCTCTCTCTCTCTCTCTCTCTCTCTCTCTCTCTCTCTCTCTCTCTCTCTCTCTCTCCTCTCTCTCTCTCCTCTCCCCTCTCCACCCCCCACCTGTCAGGCCTAGAGGCACACATTGTCTCCTGCTGTTGCTGGCCCTGGGGCGCATTAAAAGTAAGGGCAAAAACCACAATAACTTTTGCACCAAGTTAATATTCCTTAATTCTGCCCACACCTTTATAAACAGTTCTTTCCTTTGACTCTTTTTAATTCATCCCCTTTGAGTGTTCCATCTCATTCCAGCCAGTGTGCTAACAGACACAATTCTGGCACATTAAGTTTCAGGACCTTGAAATTACTTATTTTAATGGAGCAATTACTCCTCCTCTCAGCATAAGCACAGAAGTTAGCGATGTGCCCTCACATGGTCAGAGTAAACAGCTCAGGTCAAAATGGAGCCAGAGGTCAGCTGTGCTACTTACAAACCCTGTGGAAAGTGACTGAATCTCTTTGAGTCTCAACTTCTTCATCTGCAAAGTGGGGGAAATACCACACACAACATAAAATTGCAATGATAGGGCTAGATACAGTAGCTCATGCCTATAATCCCAGCACTACTTTGGGAGGCCAAGGCAGGTGGATCATTTGAGGTCAGGAGTTCGAGACCAGCCTGGACAACAAGGCAAAACTGTATCTCTACTAAAAATACAAAAATTAGCTGGATGTGGTGGCACATGCTTATAATTCCAGCTACTCGAAAGGCTGAGACACGAGAATCACTTGAACCCGGGAGGCCGTTGTAGTGAGTCAAGATCATGCCACTGCACTCTAGCCTGGACAATACAGTGAGACTCCAACTCAAAAAAAAAAAATTAAAAAAAATACAATGATAATAAACTTATGTAAGCTTACTTATGTAAGACACATGATACATAGTAAGGGCCCACTAAATCATCACTACTACAACTCCGTCATCACTACTACAACTCCGTCAGCAAAAATATCTCATTTTGCTAAACCAACTAGAATCAAAATGCCGTTTTGTGTTGTCAGCAGCCCTGGGTGTTACGGTAATCACTTAAACTCGATAGGCAGACACACAGAGGATGCCAGAAGCATCCACAGAGATATCACCTAACCCATTTTTCATGCAACAAAGCCCTGAAGAGGTGCTGTAGTGAGCATTGCTCACCAATATTTTGTTTGACTTTTTGGTCCAAAGAATCACTTGGCTCGTTCAACTGCTGCAGTTGTCCAGCCCCTCAGTGGCATTCAGAGAATGGAACTGGTCATGGAGTCTTGTCACATCACATTTTCTCCTCCTGAGGTCACACATCGCCCAGACAAGTCTTTGAATGTGCAAAAGCATGAGGGAGGGCAAGAAGAAAACGGGAATCTGCACATGGTGACATTACCAGAAATGTGCTTTGACTTCAGGTTGTGGTTCTTAGAAAGGGCAACGTTGTATGCCACATTTATGACTGTTCCAACTATGTTTTAATGAGTCCCTGTATGCTGACAGGAGGGTCACTTAAACAGGAGTAATTGGGTCACCATGGTTTCCAGAGGATGGGGGACAGGCTGCAAGGTCTGAATCGTTGGCAGAAAAGCAGCTGATGGACCCAATTCAAAGTCACTGGGAGGTAATAATGGGCTGCAAACAAGACTAGTAGCCCGAGCCTACCCAGATGGATCGCACAACTCAACCCAGAGTCCAGCTCAGCCTGGCAGTCGCCACCCCTGCTGCAATGAGGCAGGCTGGAGCAAGACTTCCCCAGCAGCAGTCCTTTGTGCCCTAACTTAATGATTTTTTTTTATCACTCACATCCTGCTCTTCTATTACTTACTAATTTTCTTTATTTATGTCCACTCAATATCTTAATGTATTTTGATTGCAATTTTATATCACAACCACCAATGGAAAACCAGCATCATTTGTCATCAATAGAAGGCAGCAATTAAAATAAATACAATGAAAATGAGCGCTGTTGCTAGATCCTGGCTAGACATTACTGCCTATGGAATGGTCTAAGCCTGAACTTACTGTCTTGATAAAAATGGCTGGCAAGTGTTTAAGCACCAAGTGAGATGCTTTTTCCTGTAATCAGAAACATTAAAAGAGAATGAATAACAGAGTAACTTTCTGACTGTGTTATTCAGTCTCATTTTATGGTAAAATCACCTTGTAATGCATCTTTAGGCCTCTTGTCACATAAACCAGGACTACCCATTTGGAATACAGCATGGTCCTCTCCACTGCTGAAGCCAGGATCTAAGAAGTAACAGTCATAAGTCATGGTTTGTGGAGCTGATGCACATTAAAAGGAATAACTATTGCAATTGATCTTTTCCAAGTAATACCTCCCACCATCTCATTTGCCCCCCAGATGCCGTCCTTTGGGAAATGGCAGGATACACTAGATGTTAAGCCCCACTGTGAAGAGCACATGGAATTTCTTACCTTGTTGTGTAGAACAAGCATGTCCCAGTGAAAGAATTCTACCCTTTCTGTTGCTGGCTGGGGGTGCCAAGGAAACTCTTCATAACCAGAACAATGTTGGAGATACATCTGCCCTCCAAGGATGCTGGAGGTTCATTAAGTCTCTACTGTGTGCCAGGTGCAGTTCTACATGCTGAAGACACAGAGAATAAAATAGGCAGATTCTCTACTCCCACAGTTTATACTGTGGTTGAAGGAGATAGATAGGCAGTAAGCAAAAACATGCCATAGCAAGTGGTCATGCATGCCATGAGAAAGAGGACAGAGAACGATGGTATGAAATGGCCACATACACAGGAAGCCCAGGAAGGTCTATAAATAGAGTGGATGCTTGGGAAAGGCCTGCACACAATGAAGGAGAAACCCAATTTTTCTGTCGGGAGAGGAAAACATGCCAAACAGCAGAATCAATGATGGATGGCAAAGCCCATCTTTACCATCCATCTAGCTTGCCCAAGGTCACTCAGCTTGTAGGTGAAAAGACTGAGACTTGAACTTGTGTCCCAGATGATCCAAAGTCCATAGACCCTGACCAGCACATTTGAGCAGTAGCAGGGAAGGCAGTTTGGCCAGAGGCGAGTGAAAGGCCAGGTGGTAGGAGGTGTGATCAGCAGGCAGCCAGGAGACCAGGGGTGAGGATGTTGGCAATGACTCTGAAGTAGAGGATTAGCCCCAGACAGGCTTGAACAGAGGAGCCGACCTTGTCTACACAGTAGAAACACCACCCTGGCTGATGGGCAGAGAATGGACCGTACAGAGCCAGGGGCTGGAAGACCAGTTAGGATTCCACCACAAGACGGTTCAGACAGGACAGGATGGTGTCTTGATGCAGGGAGGTAGCAGTGGAGGTGATGAGAGGCGGTCTCATTCTGAAGATATCATTGACAGGATTTATGGAGGGATTAGAAATGGAATTTAAAAGAGGCATGGAATCACAGGTGACTTCAGAGTTGCTGGTATAACCAATGCAAAAATGGAGTTTCGTGTAGGGAGATGGAGCAACTTGAGTGAGGGGAGCCAAAAATTGAGTAATGGGCATGTTAAAAGAGAAATGCCTAAAAGACACACAGTAGAGATATCCATGGAGCAGCTGGATATTAATCTTCGGGTGCACTGCTAGTCTGTCTTCAGGTCTCCCACCCATCACACCCTCACCTTGGAGCTGGGTTAGGGACTCCTCTCTGTTTACACAACCTGCAATATTTCCCCCATGATAGCGTTTAGCACATCTTATCACAGTTGTCTTAGTTCAGCTTTCCCCGACATTATAAGTTCTATGACAGCAATGAACATTTGGATAGCCAGTCCACAACATAAGCCAAATCAGAATTTTAGTGGCCTCTCAACATTATCTCTGTCTTCACAACAACCTTGTGAGACAGATAAAGATCTTTCTGTGAAAGAGAAAAGTGAGACTCAGAGAGGTTAAGTAACTTGCCCAAGATCACCCAGCTTGTAGGTGAAAAGGCTGAGACTTGAACTTGGGTCCCAGGTGATCCAAAGTCCATATCCTTCTCTACCCCCATGACCTACTGTCTTTCCTGTCTACTACATGGAGACAGAGTTTACATGTTAATACAGAATTTCCTTACAGTGACACCCACTACTATGGTCTGAATGTGTGTGTTCACCCAAAATTTATGTGTTGAAATCCGAATCCCCAAGATGACGGTATGAAGAGATGGAGCCTTTGGGAGATGATTAGGTCATAAGAGTAGAGACGTCATAAATGGGATTGGTGCCGTTAGAGGCCCTAGAGAGCTGCCTTGCTCTTCCTTCCACCATATGAAGACACAGAGAACAGGCACCATCTATAACCCCAAGACTGAACCCTCACCAGACACTGAATGTGCAGGCACCTTGATCTTAGGCTTCCAAGCCTCCAGAACTGTAAGCAATAACTTTCTGTTGTGTATAAGCCACCCATTTAATGGTATATCGTTATAGCAGCCTGAACAAACTAAGACACCCATGAAAGAGTTTTTATTTCTACCCCCTTTACTCTCCCAGACTCCTTTGGAATGTCTCTTTGGCCCAAACTGGACTGCATTACCCCAAAGCCATAAACATGCAGGAAATTTAAGGGACAAATACTCAGGACATAATACAACGAGCCAGCTCTCCCTCTGGAACCCAAGGTACTTTTCCCTTAACCCAGAATTTGAGACATGGTGGATGGAGGAATCAGACAATCCAGGTTTGAGCAGTAAGAGGTTCCATCTCTTACTGTGTGACTTCGGACAAGTGGTTTACCCTCTCTGAGCCTCAGTTTTCCCTGCCTGAAATAAGAATATTAATGATGTTAACCTCACAAGTGATGAAAATTTCATGAAGATAATATATAAAGGAATGTACAGGGTCTGGCCCAGAGCAGACGCTCAAAAACAGCAGCTACTTTTATTGTTAGGTTCTTTGATGGGTAGTGGCAAGATTTCCATGCTGTATTCTGAATGGCAAAAGAAAACTTCGCTCCCCAAAGCAGCTTGGAATCCCGACAGATATACCTCCCCTGCAGGATGACAGTCTACGCAAAGTCTGATTAACTTTGCCAAAGATATTTCTAATTTAAACTGAGTTCTGTTGGACAGCTCAGCTTGTCAGAGGAGAAGAGCGCAACTACCATTGACCTTTTCAAACAAAGTTAATTGCTAGGGTTTTAAGGTTACAGAGCTGAAATTTTGCCATATATTGATCTAGAGGTGCAAATTTTCCTCCTAATTTCTGATTTCCTCTTGAGGAGAAAGTAGGAATTTGCCTTGATACCTCCCATTTTCTCTGAGAGGAACATAAATATTCAGAAAGTTTCTGTGACCAAATCAACAGAGCCAATTATGCAGTGCAATTTCTCTAGTGAAGAATTCTACCAAACTACTTAGTTTTTCATTTATTTAATATTCATTAAGCACTTCCAGTGGGGCAAGCAATGTGGTAGGCTCAGCAGACACAATGGTGGGCTACATTTTACAGTGGGAGAGAAAAATCTGAATCAAAAGATTAGACAAAGTAAATAAATGTACTGTATTTATATTGAATAAGAGGCTTGGTGGGCGGAGCAGGGCAGTGGGCGTGGTCTCCTCTCAGGTACAGGCAGTAAGTGGCGCTTTGTCTGCAGGGGATTTAGAAGTCAGTCAGTCTTCTTATTGTCAGAAACTCAAACATTATTGTAATGAAATTCTTCTTCCTCCTGGGGTAGAGCACTTTCACCAGCCCTCCTCTTAGATTCACCATGAGATGAAACAGTATAAGAGGGAAATCAAGATTACAAAAGCAATCAGGTCACTCAGCAAGGCTTCCAGGAAGATGTTCAGCTGGAGCCCGAATAGGAAGGAGAGCAGTAGTTAACCAGGCAAAGGAGGGAAGGCAGGATGTCCCAAAGAGAAAGCATGCACGAGCAATGGTTCTGTGCCCGTGGAGGGCACAAGGTATCAGAGCAGGGACCAGACAGGTGACATGCGTGAAAGAAGTGGGACAGGTGGGGACTAGGAAACAAGAAAGTACATCCCAGAAAAAAAAAAAGGGCAGTAACTTCTCACCAACAGCTGATCCCCTTTCAAGAAAAGCCAGAATTCCGTATTTTTATGCAAAATATGCCTGATTTTTTTCATATTGACAACCAATTTAAAAATTAGAAAATTTAAAAAAAAAAACAGCAAAGCACATCAGTTGGCTAAATTGAGCTTGCAACTTGAGCTACTGAAGAGGTGAGTACCAAGGAAAAAGGAGTAAGACGAGAATGAACCATCTCTATGGTGAGAATTACATATGGCTCCTTCCTCAGCATCCCTGGAACATGCATCCATTCCTCTTCTGAGCCTATTTTTATTGTTTGGTTGTTTCCATTAGGCTTGAATTCATCTCCCTCTCCGAGGACACTGTAAGCTATTCCAGAGCAGGGATGGCTACCACCACTTTCCCGTTCACTCTGTTGCTGGATATAGCATTGGGCACTTGCTGGGTGTTCAGCAAGCAGTTCTTTGGTAGAATTTATCAGCCAGATGTCCCGTATCATTGCATATTATTTTCCCGCCTCTTTAGTGCACCCAGATGGTTCAAAGCTCACTCTGAGAATACCTTCCATTTACTGAGCACTGCCATCAGTAGGCACCATGCTGACCACTTCACATGTATCATCTCAATTTATTCTCCCACCCCTCTATGAGGTCTGAACTATTCTTCTGCCTATTTAACAACTAAAGTTTGGAGAGATTAAGTAAATTTCTGAAACTCACACAGCAAGTCAGTAGTAAAGCTAGGAACTGACCTCAAGTCATACACACTCCAAAGAGCAAAATTTTAACCATTATACTCCATTAAGGTACAACCAGAGGAATAACATCAGAAGCTTTTTGGTGTTAAAAATACCAGTTCTTGAGAGATCATTAAAAGCTCTACTTAGAAATGCCTGCCATCTTTTTTTGGATACACTTCTGTGGGTACAATTTGTTTAGCAGCTTTCACTGGACAGCTATTGTCCCCACGCGCAGACCTGCTTCCCCTTACCTTCATGGATGCTAACAGGAGAGAAACTTGGCTCTGTTTCCTGTTGTCTCACCAATACCTAAGACAAACACAGATAAACATACCACAAAGCCAGAAGGAAACAGAATCATCCAGCTCCCTTATTCTAGCTTTTTCATCTGTAAAAATATCCTGTATTCTAAAACCTAGGAAGATGTCCATGATACAGGGTTAGGGGAAGAATGCAGGTTGCAGAAACATATGCAACACAATCCTACTTAAGAATAACAAAAATCATAATTAATAATGTAAATTTTACTTAAAAATATGTAATTTAAATGATTCTGGGTGCCTGGGGAAGGGTCTGTGAGGAAATTCACCAAACTGCTAACAGTTCGAGCAGCAGCTTGAGAGAATGGCAAGGATGAGATTGTGTGTTTTTTCAGTTCTATATTGTTGAATACTTTACTAAAATCTTATGTTACCATGTATTTGGAGAGAATAAGTCTGAAAGGGAAGTCTACCCTGCTTTGGAGTTTCTTCAAAGTACCTCCCATTTTGGGCGAGCATGTCTGCCCCTAGCTGTTTACCCTGTGTGGCTAAACATCCCACCCTTGCTCCATCACAAGCAAGGGATGCTTCCTCTCTCACTGCAGACACCACAGCTGAACTGCCATCAAGCCTTCAGTCTTCTGACGTGGATAGAAGAGGTGCATGCTCACACGTTACATTTTGTCAATAATAATCACAACAGCAGCAACTACTGCCACTATTTATTGAGCACTTTCTCTGGGACACTCAGCTAAGACTTTTACATATTAAACCATTTAGTTCTCACACACACACAAAACTGTGAAGAAGTTTCTGTTATCCTCTTCTATTCTGAGAAGGGAACTGAGGCTCACAGAGATCAAGCAATGTGTGTAACACCACACTACTAGGTGGCATATCCAGGATTCAAGCCCAAGCCTATGCCTACCCATCCAGCTACCAACCCTAGATATTTATAAGAATATATCTGGAAGAATGGGTGCCGCTATATACCATCATTATCATTGTCATCATCATCATCACCTGGCTCATCCTCATCCTCAGGTAAACATGCACTGGGTTCCAGGTATGTGCTAAATGCATTACATAAGACCATTTAGTCAATAATTTGCTCAACTCCATCATTCTATAAGACAGGCAACATCACATTACTTACTAATAAAGAAACTGGAATTAAGAGAAATCAAGTCATAAAGCCACACATCTACAGCCATCTAATCCTTGACAAAGTCAATAAAAGTTAGCAATGAGGAAAGCACTCCCTATTTAATAAATGGTGCTGGGAAAGCTGGATAGCTATATGCAGAACAATAAAACTAGACTCTTACCTTTCCCCATACACAAAAATTAACTCAAGATGAATTAAAGAGTTGAATGTAAGACCTCAAACTATAGTAATTCTAGAAGAAAACCTAGGAAATACCATTCTGGACCTGGGCCTTGAGAAAGACTTTATGACTAAGTCCTAAACGCAATTGCAACAAAAACAAATTTCACAAGTGAGACCTAATTAAACTAAAGAACTCTTGCACAGAAAAAGAAACTATCAACAGAGTAAACAGACAACCTACAGAATAGGAGAAAAATATTTGCACACCATGCATTCAACAAGGGTCTAATATCCAGAATCTATAAGAAACATAAACAATTGAACAAGCAAAAAACAAATGACCTCATTTAAAAATGGTCAAAAGACATAAACAGACATTTCTCCAAAGAAGACATGCAAGTGGCCAAAAAACATTTTTTAAATGCTCATCATCACTAATCATCAGCAAAATGCAAATCAAAACCACAATGAAATACCATCTCACACCAGTCAGAATGGCTACTATTAAAAAGTCAAAAAAAACAACAGATGTTGGCAAGACTGAACAAAAAGGGAATGCTTATACACTGTTGGTGGGAATGTAAATTAGTTCAGCCACTGTGGAAAGTAGGTTGAAAATTTCTCAAGAACTTAAAACAGAAATACCATTTGACCCAGCAATCCCATTACTGGGTGTACATCCAAAGGAAACAAATTGTTCTGCCAAAAAGACACATGCACTCCCATGTTTATCACAGCACTATTCATGAGATCAAAAACATAGAATCAACCTAGGTGCCCATCAGTGGTGGACTGGATAAAGAAAATGCAGTATATGTACACCATGGAATACTATACAGCCATGAAAAGGAATAAAATCATGTCCTTTACAGCAACATGAGTGCAACTGGAGGCCATTATCCTGAGGAAATTTTAACATAGGAAAAGAAAACCAAATACCACATGTTCTCACTTATAAGTGGGAGCTAAACATCAATTCCTCAACAATAAACACTGGAGACGACTGGAGGGGGCAGGGAGGGGGGATAAGCATTGAAAAACTAACTGTTGGGTACTATGCTGAGTACCTGGGTGATGGGATTATATGTATATCAAACCTCAGCATCTCAAAGTATATCCAGGTAACAAACATGTACATTTACCCACTAAATCTAAAATAAAAGTTGAAAAAGAAAAAAAAAATGTTAAAAATATTAAAAAGTTTAAAAGAATAGAAACAAAGAGAAGTCAAGTCAGTGGCATATCAAAGATTATCCACAAACTACAAAATAATCAACACCCATACTAAATGTACGAACTCAGGGTTATCAGAACAAAGGTAACTTACCATTTGATTTTTCTTTAAGTTAGACTCAAGATTACTCCAGCATACCTTAACAATTTACTATTTTCTACACTGTGGTTTAAACTGCCGTAGTGATCCAGTTCTCTCTTCTATTATTATTATATTTCAGATTGAGTCAAGAGAAGGTTAGAACATTTTTACAGCAGAGAAATGTCCTTACCTTTCACAATGGTGAGGAAAGAAATTTAAAACTTCCCTTAACATCTGCCATTGTGATTATATGAATAAAATGTCAGTGGAAACACAAATCATTATGAGATCTATAAATACAAAAGCACGTTCTACAGTAGTGCCAAATGTATCAAATACATCCAATGTCAAAATCTGAGCTATCACACAGAGCTAATATGCTAAACAACCTACTGTTTCCCCGCTTTCTCAATTAATTTCAGGGAATCGCTTCATCTGTAAATAAATAATTTGTATACATTAGAAAGCCATGACGTTTCTAAGTTGAAAAAGACATTGGAGGTCATCCAGTCTAATCCAGACCCAGAGATGTCAATGGCTTTCCCATCATTGAATGAACTCCATAGAGAGCAGCAGCAACTAGATTCTAAAAGGGGTGTTAATGTCTGCGCACAGTGGCTCACACCTGCAATCCCAGCACATTGGCTGAGGTGGAAGGACCATGATATGGTTTGGCTATGTCCCCACCCAAATCTCACCTTGAATTGAAGTTCTCATAATTCCCATGTATTGCGGGAGGAAGCCAGTGGGGGATAATTGAATCATGGGAGCGGTTTCCCCAACACTGTTCTCCTGGTACTGAATAAGTCTCACAAGAGCTGATGATTTTACAAGGGGTTTCCCCTTTCACTTGGCTCTCATGCTGTCTTGTCTGCTGCCGTGTAAGACATGCCTTTCGCCTTCTGCCATGATTGTGAGACCTCCCCAGTCACGTGGAGCTATTGAATCCATTAAAGCTCTTTTTCTTTATAAATTACCCAGTCTCAGGTATGTCTTTATCAGCAGCATGAAAATAGACTAATACAGACCACTTGAGGTCAGGGGTTCGAGACCAGCCTGGGCAACACAGCAAGACCCTGTCTCTAAAAAAAATAATTTAAAAAAAACTAGCCAGGTATGGTGGCACATGCCTGTAGTCCCAGCTACTCAGAAGGATGAAGTGGAGGATCACTTGAACCCAGGAGTTCGAGGCTGCAGTGAACTATGATCACACACTGCACTCCAGCCTGGGTGACAGATCAAGACTCTGTCTACAAGAAAAATTAATTTTTGGCCAGGTGCGGTGTCTCACGCCTGTAATCCCAGCACTTTGGGAGGCCAAGGCAGGCAGATCACGAGGTCAGGAGATCGAGACCATCCTGGCTAACATGGTGAAACCCCGTCTCTGCTAAAGATACAAAAAAAAAAAAAAAATTAGCCGGGCATGGTGGTGGGCACCTGTAGTCCCAGCTACTCGGGAGGCTGAGGCAGGAGAATGGCATGAACCCAGGATGCAGAGCTTGCAGTGAGTAGAGATCACACCACTGCACTCCAGCCTAGGCAACAGAGTGAGACTCCATCTCAAAAAATAATAATAATAATAATTTTTTAAAGGTGCTGGGCAAGAGGCTTACAGGGGAAAATAGCAGTCATGCTTGGCTCTCTGAACAGCATCTTAGTCTAGTTCCAGCTAGTCTTCACATGCTATTCCATGACTGGGAGATGGAACAGAAGGGATTTAGCCAGGTTAATCCTCCTCCCTCTCATTCAGAAGATAAATTAGCTATAGGAGAGGACAGTGCAGGGTTGGGGGTGCTATAAGGTTTGGGTATCACCTGAGGTCACATAATCAATGATCCTATGAAAACGACATAAGTAAGAATCCAGGATATATTAGTACTCTACACAAAAGAGGCAGAAAACAGCTACTAAGTAAACCAAAAGGAGAGATGAATATGTGGATATAATCAGAGGTTTATGTGGTCTTGTTGGACACGCTGTGTATATTAACAATCATAGTAATTACAGTACCAAAAAATATATAACTGATAAGAATTCAAATCTCTATCCATTCTCATGGGTCTTGATAAAACATAGGATATTATTCACATACATCAAAACACCTTTAAGAAATACTCCATACCCAGTTCTCACACTCACTGTTCTCCAAATGGAAATTAGCTGTTCCCAGATTCTCACTACTTCTGAAATCTTTCCTGGAAACCCAGCCTATGTGGCTTTCTTCTGACCTTCTCCCCTCTACACTTGGCCCCATTTTTTGCTTGTTTATTTTTTCATTTATTTCATTAGAAAATTTCCTTGGGCCTCTCTGACAGCTCCACTTTTGTTTTCCTTTGCCCATTACTCAGATTCTGCTCAATAAAGGAAAGTTGAGGGCTGATACCCCATGCAAAATTCATTTTTAGAAGGCAAGGGAAAGACTGAAAAAAAAGATAAATTAATCTTGTTCATCCCATTTAAATATAAATGTACATGGATTTGCAAAATTCATTTCTGTATGTAGACTGAAAAACTTGTTATTGTCTTTTGATCATAGCAGCTTGTGGTAAAAGCTGTCTGTTTATACCCAACATAATGCCAAGAGCCTGCACAGACATCACAGCATCTAAGAACTCGATCATTGAGGAGGAAGTAATGGCAATCAGGTGCGAAAGCTCAGATCAGCCTCTTAGCGTTCAGATAGGAATTTCCAAAATCTGTAGTATTATGAGTAGACACTCTAAAAGCCTTTCCTGAATTCAGTCGTGCTGAGGAAGGGAGAAAGCTGGATTCTTCCAAGACCGCAAGAGTGTACTTGTTTTTTAAAAACAATTGTTGGGTTGTTTAGTGTTTGATTTAATTAATGGCAAAAGGGTTTGCTCTCATGTTTCATTATTAAATCCCATTTTGATTCCTTTAATTGAAGTGTGCATAAAATGTCCTTTACTCCAGCTCTGTTAATGAGATGTATGACTTCATCTAAGCACACCCACCAATCTGTTCTTCTGTGCTAATTTCTACTGATGGAATTTTAGGGATTGCCTCTATTTACCTCACACTTTGGTCCTGAGAACATGAGATGGGAAGGCCTGTTTGGAGGAGGTGGAGAAAGAAAAGGACAACAAATTATTATTATTCAGTGGGTTCATTTGATACTTTGATAAATAAAATAGGAAATCAATAGTCACCATAAGCCTCTCAAATGTAATTTTTTTTTTTATCAACTGGGGATGTTACTTCTGTTTCACAATCCTAGTACCTACAAAGCCCAATATTTCATTATGCCCCATCTCCGCTATTATAAGATTTAATTTGGAGAAAATGCAAACTGCTTTTTGTCAATCTCTCTCTCAATGTTAAAAAATGGCTTTTACGTTCAAATCGATCTGATAGAAAATATATTTTTTTTTTTTTTTTGAGACGGAGTCTCACTCTGTCGCCCAGGCTGGAGTGCAGTGGCCGGATCTCAGCTCACTGCAAGCTCCGCCTCCCGGGTTTACGCCATTCTCCCGCCTCAGCCTCCCAAGTAGCTGGGACTACAGGCGCCGCCACCTCGCCCGGCTATTTTTTTGTATTTTTTAGTAGAGACGGGGTTTCACCGTGTTAGCCAGGATGGTCTCGATCTCCTGACCTCGTGATCCGCCCGTCTCGGCCTCCCAAAGTGCTGGGATTACAGGCTTGAGCCACCGCGCCCGGCCCATAGAAAATATTTTATAAGCTTGTCATTGCCCAATTGCAAATGCCTGCTAGGACACTCTGGTGTGTTTCACCATTATTAAAACAGCAACCAAAAATAAAGCAATAAAGTGAAACAAAAAGAAAGCCCATCTGGGGCCTGGGGAATGCAATGATTGGGAAATCATATCTGTTTGGGTACAAGATTAGAATCAAGGAATGCAACCATTTTCATCATCAGTATAACTCTTTGTAACTGATTTCAGAAATGGCCCCAAATGGATGGAACTGCTCTTTTATTAGTCACATTGATAAATGTGCATCAATTTTTCATTTTGAAGCGTTATTTCCTTTTGCAATTTGCCAAGTGCCTTTTCATGCCCTATGTGAAGACTGTCCCACGAACAAAGCTCCTTCGGGGGAGACAAGTTAATTATCTGCCTGCCACTCTGATTGTTGGCTGCTGGAAATAAAAGTCTTTACCAGCCTTGACGGTGAAGCGCCAACACTGCTGGTTGACAATGATGTCAAATTCCTATAGAAGCAGTTCATGGACAGGTAGGAGATCCACAGCTGAAAACCTAGACTTGGAATGGGGCAGGTCTGGATGCAAACCCCATATTTCCTGGTATAACTTTAGGCAAGTTATTCAATTTCTATGAGCCTCAGCTTCTCCATCGGTAAAATGGAGATAAAATGTGTTCCAAACTTCTAAGATTATTATAAAGATTAAAGAGCATGATGTATATTGAGCTCCTTGACACATAGTAAGCATTGAATAAATACTTCTGTTTTGATCATCCGCAACAACTGCACAATTTCCTTCTACTCACCAGACAATAATGACAGTTATTTCATGGTGCTTCCTTAGACATTACTTCAGAAACATTTCCACCAGACATATTTCCTCCACTTTATGAATGTTTAGTGCTGCATATTAGTGGCTTCAGAGGGGATGTTGAAAAGTGTTTCTCCTGAGTCTGGCTCCTCAAGACTCCTGGTTAACATGTACAACACATGGCTGCTAGTTGGGAACAGTTTTTAAGAGGCCAATTAATATTCCTAGGGACCTCCTCCTTTTCCATAAGCATACATATGTGACTGCTACTTCCAGAAGTACATTCTTTTTAGTCATCTAATTATTAAGGTGCAAAACTGAAGGCCCTAGAACAATGCCATTCCCTAGTTAAAATAATTAGTTTGCTATAGAAGAAAAAAAAAAAAAGAAGGAAAGAAGAGGGCAGGAAAGTCCCTTTAGTTTAGTATTTAAATATGCAAGCTGGGGGGTGTGTTTTCTAACGTGAATTTCAGAAGAGGAAAACAAACAGTACAGGAGCCAAATATGTATTAATTATGGTTTATTTATTTAATGCCACTGATGTGTATCAAGCTATGTAAAAAGTAAATTGAAGGGGGAATTGAAGGGCAAAAATAAGACACCAGTTCAAGAGCGCTAACTGAATATTTTACATAGAAATCGGTGACTGATGATAAGAACCTGTAGCAAAATCCACAGTGGAGATAGAGCGGGGACAAGGTTGAGGGGGTGAGAAGAGACGCCTAAAAGAGAGCAATGTAATTTAAGATACTGGCTATGCTATGACATAGCCAGGGAAAAGTCCCTCTCCCCTGTCCTGGCTTCTCAGAAACCTTCGTGGACCAAGTTAGACAAGATTCCAAATCAGACATAGTAGTGTAGACCTCCTCACTGCATATTTTACCACTAATTTCTTTTTTTAATATTGACTTTTATTCCCTATTACACATACTATTTTTTGTATCATACTTTAAGTTCTGGGGTACATGTGCAGAATGTGCAGTTTTGTTACACAGGTATACACGTGCTATGGTGGTTTGCTGCACCCATCAACCCGTCACCTACATTGGGTATTTCTCCTAATGCTATCCCTCCCCCAGCCCCCCACCCTCCAATAGGCCCTGGTGTGTGGTTCCTCTCCCTGTGTCCATGTGATCTCATTGTTCAACTCCCACTTATGAGTGAGAAAATGCAGTGTTTGGTTTTCTGTTCTTATGATAGTTTGCTGAGAATGTTTATCACTAATTTCTAATCATGCAGAAAGCAGGATTAGGATGCTTCTGGTAAGATAATCCCTCTTTGATGAGTCAACATAAAGAAAATCACCAATCCTGACAATGTGTCAGCAATGTGTAACTGTGGATACTTACTGGTGTCATGACTAAAGTGCTGCTGCTTAACAAATGCCTGCTGGATGATTCCAGAACTTATGCTCATCCAGAACCCACACTGGTTCTGGATGATTCCAGAACCCCAGGCTCATCCAGAACACCTGCTGGATGATTCCAGAACCCACACCACAGGCTAGTATGAGTCATTTTACAACAGCAGGAACCACAGATCATCCCCTCGATTTGATTTCTTAAAAAGACCTTATTATTTTTGATCCCCTTTACTGACGCTTAAGTTACATATAATTCACTCATTTTAAATGTGCACATCAATGAGTTTTGATCAATGTGTACAGTCACATAATCACTACTAGAAGCCTGATATAGAAGACTGTCACTATCCCAAAAAGGTCTGGCATGTCCTTTTTCAGTCAGTCTTTACCCTTACCCTGGGCCCTTGCAACCACTGATCAACTTTCTATCAATAAAGTTTTACCTCTTCTAGAATTTCACATGAATGGAATGATAGAGTATGAGGTCTCTGGAGTCTGGCTTATATCCCTGTAATAACGCCTTTGAAGTACATCCATGTTTTAGTACACATTCATTGTTCAGCCCTTTTTGTTGCTAATAGTACTCTATTGTATGGATAAACCACAGTTTGCTTATCCAAGGACATTTGGGTTGCTTCCAGTTTGGTGTTATTATGAAAAAAAAAAAAAAAGCTGCTATGAACATTCAAGTACAAGTCTTTGTGTGAATCAATATCTTTATTTTTTCTGAGAAAATACCTAGGAATGAGATTGCTTGATCATATAGTGACTGTTGTTTCTGTTAACAAGAACTGTCACAATGTTTTCTACAGAGGCTACAACATCTTGCATTCCCATCCTTGTTAACACTTGATACTATTAATATCAGTCATTAATTTTAACCATTCTAGTGGATGTGGAGTGGCATCTCATTGTGGTTTTAATTTGCATTTCTCTAATGAGCAATAATGTTAAGCATATTTTCAAGTACTTATTTGTCATTCATATATATTTTTGGTAAAATGACTATTCAAATCTCTTGACAATATTTTTAGTAGGTTATCTTTTTATTGAGTTGTAAGGACTCTTTATGTACTCAGGACACAGGTCCTTGATCAGATACTTATTTTGCAAATATTTTCTTTCTTAATATTTTGACAGTGTCTTTTGAAGATGAAAAGCTTTTAATCTGGACAAACTTCAATCTATCAATTCTTTCTTTCATAATTATTTTTGTGTCCTAAAAATTTTCACCTAACCCAAGGTCAAAAAGACTTTCTCCTACTTTATGTAGAAATTTTATACTATCAGATCTTACAGTTAGGGCTATGATCTATTTCACCTTAATTTTTATGTATGAAATGAGGCAGGGATTGAGGTTCATTTTTGCATGTGAATATTCAGTTGTTTCAGCACCATTTCTGAGAAGATGATTGAATTGTTTCTGCACAAAGTTGGTCAATGTCTCTGTGTAGCTAGCCATAACAGCAGTATCTGGAGTGAAAGGTGAGGATAAGACGATTTTGAAATAATGATGGAAGTGTTAATACACATATTATGAAATATCACTCTCCAGCCATTTAAAATGATGATAAAGTTCTATCTTTATTGCTATAAAGATTAAGCGATGAATACAATACCCCCATGGGGTGATTTACTATTTCTAAATAGAGTTTGAGACAAAATAAGATACACAGAAACAGACAGACTAAAAGACCTACCCTGAAAAGCTAATCATGATCATCTCTAGGTATTGAATTGAGAGTGGTTTCTATTTTTTGTAAATTTTTAAAGGTTTTCAATATGTATAGGAGATATATTTATGCTAAAATAAAGCTATTACTGTTTTTAAAACATTGTTGTGGGTGGAAAGAAACAGAAATAAGGGTGAGCTATTGTTGAAGTTTTATAGGGCTAATTCATTCCATTCACTACTATAAAGTCTTAACGAGTCTCAATGCCACATGAATAGCACGGAAAAAAATGCCAATACAGTTCCAAACAAGGTACCACTACTTGTAAAATACATTCTGACATCTGCAACTCCTGTATCCAAGGATGCTGAAGTTGAATGCATGACAGGACAGAAGTTCTGGGAAACATAAATAATGGCAGAAAGTAGCAGTCAAGTTATCTCAAATCTATTTTAATTCATATTCAGTTGTTTATGGCCATAAGGCAATATCAAGCTACTTCCTTAAGAATCTTGGGGTGACTCCTAATTACCTATAATTGGATGTTCTGCCTTGCAAATTATCTGCAATGACTCCAGAATTACTATCCCCATTCAGCCCAGGAGCTCTTCAGCTGAGTGGGATCATGTAACCCAACACCTATCAAGAACAGAGCTTAAAACTGATTCAAAGAAAAGAACAAGATAAAGGAATTGGGGATGGATTAGCATAGACAAGAGATGCCTGAGGGACTTCTAAATTACTGCTTTCAAATTTTTGATAGCAAAGTTATTAACCAGTTGGACAAAAAACAGAAGGGAATTAAAATTAAAATTAGAAAGATTTCACTTTGGCTAAAGGGTATATGTTTTTAAATAACATTCTTCTGTTCATTCACCAAACATTTTTGGAGCCTCCATTTTAGTCTGGGCTATTCCAAGGTGCTGAAGTTTTTCAGTGAAGACCAATCAGGGTCTCAGATTCTAAGGGGCTTAAAGCTGGATGGAGCTGGGTGCCAAGGTTATAAAATGCCAGGAAAAGGCCATTGAAACTGATTAAAAGTCTCCTTGTATTGTCGAGCTTGATAATATCACTTGTCCCAGAATTATTAGACATCTTCGTGCTGCAAACAGGCACTGAACCATGTGTTCTTTCAGGTCACTCCCAGCTTTGGGAAGCCATTCTTTTTGGAATCTTCAGTCCACTACTTTAGACTCGTGTTAACTTTTGAATTTTTGTTTTAAGACTACTTTTTAAGATACTGTTTTTGAGCACATATTCTGTGCCAGTCATTTCAATAAGCACTTTACACGTAGTATATATTCTACCTAATTCTCACTATTACCAGGCAATGTTAGTGCCCTCATTTAACAGATGAGAAAATTGAGGTCTCAGGGGTTTAAGTAAATTACAAAGTGAGACAGCAACAGATGTGAGATTTCACTCAGAGTCTGTTAGACTCCAAAGCTCTTGACTATCTTTCTCTACTGTGTGTCTTTTATCCTTGAAATCATCCCATAAATGAAGGGTTTTGTAGATGGCTAATTAAGAAAACAACTCCTTCCCTAAATATAGGCAGGAACCTAGCCTAGGTATAGGGTATTTCTAGCATAAATAGCAATATCCTGTCCTTTGGGGCCACAAGCCAAAGGACTCCAAGGTTCTGGCACAGGAGGCAGTCCAGTGTACGCAAACACCTGCAGTAACACTCACCAAGTTCAACACCAAATCATAGCAGAGAAGCTTGCTGTTTTGTAGCTCTGCCTGTGTTCTGACTCCTGGATTCAGAAACCAGCCTCACATCATGAAGTGGGAGTGTTCAGTAAGGATTTGAGCCATAAATGAGGAAAGTATTTAAGTAAACAATGGATTGATGCCTCCCTCCCCCACCTTTCACCATCCCTTGTGAATACTGTTCTCTGCTTATCGAGGACATGATGAGTAATTCTGGCAAATCAATTAGCTCCAACTCTTCCTGGCTTTGGGACAAAAATCAGCCATTTAACTTTCCCAGTCTTCAATTTCCTCATAGATTTATCATGAGGACTGTACCCCAGAATATGGCCATTATAATAAATTACACCTTTTAGCATTTATGAAGCACTTCGTGTGTGCTAGGCACTTTATTAAGTGCTTTACCTGCATACATCACTCAATACTCACAACAACCCTATGACGTATGTGCTTATATCATCCCCACTTTTCATATAAAGAAACCTACAGAGTGGTAGAGCCAAGAGTCAGAACCAGGGTATGTGACTTTTGAGCCAATGTTCTTTCTTCCCCTAAATCAGGGGTCAGAGAATTATGGCCCATGGATCAAATACAGCCTGTCACCTGGTTTGGTAAACAAACTTTGATTGAAAACAGCTACATCCATTTATTTACATATTATCTGTGGCTACTTTCACATTACAATGGCAGAGTTGAATAACTGCAACAGGAACCATGTGGTCCCCAAAGCCTAAAATATTTACTATCTGGCCCTTCACAGAAAAAGTTGGCCAATTTTTGCTCTAAACACAACCTTCAATAACTGTCTTCAGCTCAAGTTGACAGGCAGGAAGTCATAAAATTGACCCGTGATCTTGATGATCACATTGTATTGAGTCACTAAGGCAAGACTCTTGAGGCCTTTAGCAAACTGTTTATTATTAATTTCTAGTGTTGCAGCCCAATTAGTTATTCTTGCCCACTGCACATAAATGCCAATATACTGAGACAGCAGTATTGCAGCAGAGAAAGAGTTTATCACAAGGCAGCCAAGTGGAAGGACAGGACACATTTCTCAAATCCACCTCCCAGAGAACTCAGAGACTAGAGTTTTTAAGAATAATTTGGCAGGCAAGGGGACTAAGGAGTGGGCGCTGCAAATTGGTTGGAAATGAAGTCATAGGGGTGTTGAAACTATCTTCACGCATTAAGTAAGTTTCTGGGTAGGGTCACAGGACCATTTGAGTAAGCTTCTTGGTATGAGTCACAGGTCTAGATGGAGTCAGTCTGCTACCAGATTGCAAAAGTCTGAAAAATATCTCAAAGACCAATCTTAGGTATTACAATAGTGATGTTATCTATGGGAGCAATTGGGAAAATTAAAAATATTGTGACCTCCAGCTACGGGACTCCTGAGCAGAAAGCAGTTATGAAAAGGCAAGTTATAAAATGCCTATGTTGGATTTTAACTGTGCCTCCATCCTAACAGAATGCAGGACCTTACCATAATTCTAACCTTGTGACCAATTTGTTGGTTTTACAAAGGCAGTTTCAGTCCCCAAGTGAGGAGCGGGTTAGTTTTGGGAAGAGACTGTTATCATCCTTGCTTTAAACTATAAACCAAATTCCTTCCACAGTTAGTTTGGCCTATACCCAGGAATGAGCAAGAACAGTTAGTGTGTGAGATTAGAAGTAAGATGGAGTCAGTTATGTGAGATTTCTCTCACTGTCATAATCTTTGCAAAGGCAGTTTCACTAGGAAAGGGCAGAGTAAGCAACACTCCTAAAACTTGCTTGGCCAAGAGTCCTTTATTTGGTAGAGCATCTGGTAGGACTAATGTTCCCAAAATACACTTCAGGGAATGTGGTTCTAGACAGTCCTGGAGCAAATCAGCCTTTGTGAACGTTCAAAATCCATAAAAGAAATTAATACTGGTTAGAGATCCTCCCAAAGCCTAAACCTGTGGTTCAGGGATCTACCACCCACTAATCACTAGACTTTCCTTCTGAAAGACAAGAAAAGGCATGAGTCATAGGCAAGTGCCTTTTCCAGCATAACTGTGAGCTACATGGGGACTTGTATTACCCAAGAAGTAGCTGGACTGTGGGAATCCAGCCCCCAAATTTTAGCCAAGTATCAGTGATAAAACCATTATTGATTCCATCAATAAGTACTTTCTGAAAACCAAAAGTAACCTGGACAATAACCATTTCCCTCAATATGCTATATTCTATAGGGTACTTTAGAAAATAAATATGAACGGGCAACTTTCATAACATTCTGTTTAGATTTCTGTGATTTTGAAAAATAACACTCCCAGCTTCCATAGCTCTAACTGTCTTAGAAACTCCTTTGCCTCTCATCTTCTGGGCACCCCCTCCTTTTCCTGCAGGTATTTATGTGGCTGAGTACCAAAGCAATAGGAAGAGATAAAGGAAAGGGTGTGATATATTGGTAAGTGGAGGTGGGATAAGACCACGGTTTTCAGGCTTGACTTTGTAAGAGTCATGATTTTCAAAAACACATTTGCAAGTCTGATTGAAGAAAATAATTTCACAAAAACCCAGCCAGCATTCTCAGGAGGGTACTTTCCTCATCTCCCACTGTGAGGATCTTAGAGGTTTTGAGGCTTTTTGAATGAAGGCTTTAGGGTCACAAATCTCTGCCAGAAAAGATTATCAGGGAATAATAACAGAGATCTATTAAACCCCATTACTCAACTTACCTAATTAACACCCCAACACATTTACCTACATAATTTTCTTGTATTGATATACACAGAGGAGGTGTAAATAACGTTGCAAACCCATCATAATAAAAGCAGCTAATAAATTATTAAACATTCCCTAGGCTGATATTAAGCCAATATCATCTCATCTCATCTTCATCCCAGCCTGTAGCTGATATTAGCACCTCTCTTTTACGGTCAGGGAATTAGATAGAGCTCAGAGAGGTTAAGTAAACTGTCCAAGGTAACAGAGCAATGAAATCAGGATTTAAACTCTTGCCAGAACGCCCTAGCCTAGGCTTTAAGTCACTCACTGCGGATTCTACATCGAGGAGAAGCAGACAGAACTCTGATAGCAATTGTCATCTTAATCTCAACATGCTATTTGAGGTTTTGTGTTTTCTTTTTGCTTCCAAGTAAGATTTACCAAAACAGAGCTCCTCATAAAGCCACATTTGATCAGGATTAAGAAGCCGACAGTGAAGCTATTTAGACAAAACCTCACGTAGTCTTGCAGTAGGAAAATAGCCACCTCCACTCCACACCCCACTCCACCACCACTGCCTTCCTTTATTTGGAAGCTTTTCAGATTTTTATGCTAACACATTGTGGGAGTTTGACATAGTCCACCCTGAGAGCTGAGAGTTTTTTGTTTTTTTTTTTTACATTTTTATTCTGCGTTTCAGGAAAATTGAAGAGAAACTGGAAAAAAAAAAAAAAAAAAGAGGAAGAGGCTGCTTATCTTTTTAGCACTCATTGAAACAATTCAGAGTCACATTTGACGTAGTTTCCTAAATCATCAACCAATTATTTTCTACCACAAGAAAAAATTGTCAGTTATTATTTTCTACCACAAGAAAAAATTGTCAGTTAGACAGGAAGCCAATTCAACAGCTCTTCCAAAATCTAGGGATTCGACATTAAAATCTCCACTAACAAATTGTTGCTAGTATTAAAACTCATAACAATAACTAACATTTGTATTGCTCACCATAGTCAAAGCTTTGTGCTGAGTGATTTACATGCACAATCATATTTGACTATTGTAACCTTATAAAGTAAGAGCTCTTATTATTCCCACTTTACAGGAAAGGAAAATGAGGCTCAGAAGGATTAAGGGATTTAACCACTTTGTCAATAACATAGCTGGGATTCAAACCCAAGCCTGAGTCCACAGCCCAGACTACTAACTATTCCTCTGTACTCAAGGTCAGTGCACATTTGCTGTAAAAGGCCAATTAATATTTTCAGCATTTCAGGCTATGAAGTATCTATGGACCTCAACTCTGTTGTTGTAGCACAAATGCAGTCATAGACAAGAAGTGAACAAATGGGCAGGGCTGTGTGGCAATAAAACTCTTTTTTATTAATACATTCTAGCTGTACATATTTTCACAGTACGTGTGATAATCTGATACGTTCATATAATCAAATCGGGGCAATTGGGATAGCCATCACCTTAAACATTTACTTCAAGACAGTAGGAACATTCAAATTATCCTCTAGTTACTGTGAAATGCACAAAGGATTAATGGTATCCATAACCACCCTCAAGATCTACTGAACACCAGGTCTTACTTCTTCTATCTAAGGCCAACAAAACTTTGTTCACAAAAGCAGGCAAACAACCAGATGTGATCCAGGGGTCATAGTTTGTTGACCTCTGTTCTATTCCTTTATAAAAGAGGCAAGATTTGAGCTGAATCTGTTAAGGATGGAGTAGATTTCAACAGGTGAAGAGAGGAAGAAAAAAAAGAAAAAAAAATACAGAGGTTTGTAAGCAGGTATATATACAGGCCACACCTTATATGGAAGGGTTAGGAACCTTTCTCTGAAGAAGTGATATTTGAGTTAAAGTTGTTTTTTTGTGTGTTTGTTAGTTTTTTGAGACAGAGTCTCACTGTCGCCCAGGCTGGAGTGCAGTGGCGCGATCTCGGCTCACTGCAAGCTCCGCCTCCCGGGTTCAGGCCAGTCTCCTGCCTCAGCCTCCCGAGTAGCTGGGACTAGAGGAGCCACCATGCCCGGCTAACTTTTTGTATTTTAGTAGAGACAGGGTTTCACTGTGTTAGCCAGGATGGTCTCGATCTCCTCACCTCATGATCCTCCCACCTCGGCCTCCCAAAGTGCTGGGATTACAGGCGTGAGCCACCACACCCAGCCTGTTTTTTTGTTTGTTTGTTTGTTTTTAAGAAAACCATCAAACAATCAATCTAAACAAAAAGTATCTATTGATTCACAGAATTGGAGAGTCCAGAAGCACTTGGAGCTTCACATGTGGCTTGATGCAGCTGCTCAATCAATGTCACTCACAGAAGGTTGAACAAGCATAAAAATGCCTTCATTTGCTCAAGAAACATTTATGGAATTTCTTCTTTCACATGAACCCTCTCTTAGCACTAAGAGTACCCCCAATGAATAAGGCTCTGTCTTTGACTTCAAGAAGGTTCCAGTCCAGTGGGTGCTACCATAGGAGAGAGTCTGCCTGAGGGTAAAATTCAAACAGAAGAAAACAGGACTGAAAAGTGGAGAGGAAGAGAGACTTGGTGGCATTGATGAAGCACCTGGATCAAGCCATGCCTGGTAGCCTACATCTCGACTTTTCAATTTCATGAGCCACTGATTTCCTTCTATTTTGTTTCTTGTTTCTTACTGGTTGAAATAACTTCAACTCAACTATTCCTTCTTCAGAGAAACTGAAGTTGACCATCCAATATCAGGCTAGGTCTTCTCTTATATCCACTCATAATGCCCAGTACTTTTTTTTCAGTGCACTTACCACAATTTCAATTAAATTATGTAATTGATATTTTTAGCAGGAATCTCTCCTTGGAGCTCTAAGACAGCTCCCATATTTTGGTCCATAGTCAACACTCAATAAATTCATTGTTTTTAATGTTTTAGAGCATGACATGGTTTGGATTTGTGTCCCTACCCAAATCTCATGTAGAATTTGAGGAGGGGCCTGATGGGAGGTGATTGGATCATGGAGGCAGATTTCCCCCTTGCTGTTCTCATGATAGTGAGTGAGTTTTCCCAGGATCTGATGGCTTAAAAGTGTGTGGCAGTTCTCCACTTAACTCTCTCTCTCTCTCTCCTGCCACCATGCGAAGAAGGTGTCTGCTTCCCCTTTGCCTTCCGTCATTATTGTAAATTTCCTGAGGCTTCCCAGTCATGCTTCCTGTTAAGATTCTGGAACTGTGAGTCAATTAAACCTCTTTTCCTCATAAATTACCCAGTCTCAGGTAGTTCTTCATAGCAGTGTGAGAATGAACTAATACAGAATAGTTTTAGGTTCACAGAAAAATTGAGCAGAAAACACAGAGAGTTCCCATATACCTCTTGCCTACACCCCCACCGCTCCCCAACCCACCCCCCCACACAGACAACTTTCCCAACTGTCAACATCTTACACTGAGGCAGTACATTTATTACCATTAGTGAACCTACAATAACACATCATTATCACCCAAAGTCCACAGTTTACATTAAGGTTCACTCTTGGTATTGTACATGCTATGGGTTTTGACAAATGTACAATGGCACGTATCCACTACTGTAGAACATTTTCACTGCTCTAAAAATCCTGTTCTTTGCTTATTCATTTCTCCCTTCACCCTAAATGTACTACCCTGGTAAAAAAAAATTTTTTACAAAACAAACAAAAGCCATATTTTTATGTCTTTGCTAAATGGGATTCTGGCATCTCTTCTGGTCTTTTCTTCCAGCCTCTAGGATGGTTCCCACGAGTTTATCATTCCATGCCTAGGTTAGGGATGCCTCCTGAGAACTAGAGTTAGTGCTGTTAAGCTTATCAGGGAGGAGCACAGGGCACTCCACAAAGTCTTAGGAAGGCAGCAAGGAAACATCTAGGCGTATGCTCTCCACAGCTTTCATTCTATTTTTTAAACTAGCAGCCCAACTGCTCTTTGTCCTGAGTGCCAAAATGCATCTGGAATGAGGCATAATCCTCCCACTTCCAACAGACTCAATATAATGTCACAGGTAAATGCATCAGAACCCAGTAGATGTTCTACTTATGGTAATTGCTCTGAAATGTTACCAATGCTTCTCAAAATATAGGTGTTGCCTTGGCGCATGTGATGAGAATGCAGTTTGCCTCTTTTCTGTCTCTTCATCTTGGACTCCCTCACATAACAAAATGCTTGCAACAGTTAATGATTCTGTTTTCTCAGTTTATTTCAAGGGAAAGGTACTCCAGGCCTCATGATTCAGGACTCCCTATCTGATCTCATTAATGCAACTTATGTCATATTTATCATTGCCAATGTTAAAGAAAAGAATATGGGTTGCCCCCCAAAGCCTCTGAAAAACACTCACTCTTTCAATTCTTGTCTGCCTCTTAGGTTTTCTGACAAAGACAGATTGGGAGAGTGGGTGGTGATACGACGTAGAGTACACCTTCCTGTTTGAAGGCAATGAGTATACTTCAGCACCAACTGATTCAGTAATAAGAGACCACATTGCTGCGTTTCCAACATCTGCCTCCTGAGAAAAGTCATATACTTCATCCGTGGCTTCTCCTGGCCTTTACTTCCTGCCTGATCCTCAAACCATCCCCCTTCCCTCTCCACTGAGGGGTGCAAAGCATCAGCCACAGGAGAATGAGATGTTCTCTGCTCTGGGGTGGGGTGGGGCTCCAACACCTTGAGCTTTACAAGGTTACAGAATAGATCTTGCAAGGAACAGGCGAGAGAACAATTGACAGGATTTGGGACTCTCCTTACAGGATGCTTCATTCATTCAACAGATATTTATTGAGCTTGTTCTATCTGCCAAATAGAGCTCTGGGAATGCAATGATGTGAAGGGGAGAAAAGAAAAGATGATGGCCCATGCCTTCATGAAGCTAAAAATCTATTCAGAAGACAAATGTTGATCACACAAATGGCACAACTACATGTAAAAACCCCAACTATGATGAATGAGCTGTGTTGCCTGCAATAAGCTGCATCTCCAGAACCCACCACAAGATGACAGTTTCATTCACATTTTATGTTCTATCGACAAGCTAGCCTGTAAATTTAATCCACATTTGGAACCCACCGAGAGCTCGCACGATATCAAATATACAGGGTTTTTGTGCAATTTCAAAATAAAGGTGGCTCTAGTTGGAAGTAAAATTTCCAGAAAGAAAACAAAAGCCTTTTTAGTTACCTAGCCTAGCATGAGAGGAGAATATCAAGCAACTGTGTGTGTGTGTGTGTGTGTGTGTGTGTGTGTGTCACTGCAGAAGGAGACAAAAAAACACAAGTGGGGACACACCTGCTCTACACACACACACACACACACACACACACACAAAGCACATACTCTCAAATTCAAAATGGAGGAAGCTTGAACACTTCCTGGGTTGCCATTGCTGTTTGTTGCCGTGTGTTAATGACAGAGCATTGCACTTCTCTCTGATGTACATAAACAAAGCTGAGAGCTGTTAATAGGTTTGAAATGACATTATGGATTGCTCAAAACAAAACTGTTACTGTTTCAGAGGCAGACCACAAAGGAAAGAAAACTCAGAGTCAATAAGCTTGCCCAGAATCCCCCTGATGTGGGAGTACAACCGCAATCTCAAATTTTTTATTCCACACCAAGGCCAGAGACTGGAGGAGACACCAGTGGAAAATCTGCTCAACTTCAAGAGTTAGCTGTCACATCACTGTGGCTAGACACCAGCAACCTCCATGCCAGTCTCTGCTGGAGTCAAAGACTGAAAAGAAAATTCCAAATCCAGTTCTGGTCACCAATCTAAATGATTTACCCAGTCCCATTCTGCATACAGGTAGCTGTGCTTCCAATAACCACAGGTAGTTAGCTACTTTGTGATTCTAAGAGAGCCTCATCAAAAACTGTTTCAGTCATCCATGCACCAACTGGTTAAATCATGTTGCTGTATCTCCGATTTCAGACTGGGTCCAATTTTCAGATCTGCCAGTTACTGTGTGATATCAGGCAAGTTATCTAACCTCTCTGAGACCCAGTGTTTTATTCTGCAAAAATAGGAATAAAAGGTAGTTACTATTCATTCCAGTTCTGAAATTTTCTGCATGGATTGAATGTGACAAAACGTGTGAAGTAGTGAGCAGAGGAGGAAGCTCACATTTTGTTTATCTCCCACTGATTTCGTGCAATATTAAGCTAGATATTTTTCTAAGCTCTTGACAATTATTAATCCATTTAATCTTCATACTATTATTTTCTCTTTTCCAAAGAAGGAAACTGAGGCATAGAAGAATAAAGGATATTTCCATGATCACAGATGGGAGAGCTATGACTCAAATTCACAGCTGGCTCCAGAATCCATGTTGGGAATCAAGAAATGTTCATCAGTCTCACTATTTCATCCCTCATTTCAAGCAGTCTCCAAATCCAGCTGATTTATCTTTCCTTTGATGCATTTCATTCAACTCAACCTTTCCATTCCACCACCACTCTTTACAAAATTCTGGTCTTCTATCCAATCCATACTCCACATGATTTTTAAAAATCAAGTCTGAAATGTTGCTTTCCTGCCTGCCCAACCTGCTCAAACCCCTTCTATAGCTCCCCTTTTCTTGCAAGGTGAAGCCCAAACACTGGTGAATCCTTTTCCAACCAGACCAACCTGCATTGCCTGTTGTCATCATGTATACCCTGTGCCCCCATCACTCTACACCATCCAGACCTCCACATAGGTCGTCACCACTCTGCCCACCTCACATGCACTCACACTGGCACTTTCCCCAGAAACACCTTCTCCGCTCCTTTCAAGCCTTTGCACACTTTTACAACTCTTTCAGATCCACAGTTCAAGTCTATGAGTGAAGTTTAAACTGAGAAGGTCAATGCCAAGTGGTGAACTAGAGTAAAGAATGCAATGGGAGAGGTGTTCTAGGAAAGATCAATCTGGTCACAGATCCTAAATAGGATCTGTGAGATCTTTAGAGAGAGACACAGAGAGACAGACAAAGAGAGAGAGATTGAGAGAGAGAAAAAGAGAGAAGAAGGGAAGGAGGGAGAAACAGAGAGAAAGACTGAAAGAGTGAGAGAGAGGAGGAAGGGAAAGAAAGAGGCAGGCGAGAAACAGGACAGAGAGAGATTAAAAGAAAGTGAAAGAAAGAGAAGGAGGAAAACAGAGAGAGTGACAGAGAAGTAGAGGAAGAGAGAGTCGGAGCTGGGGGAGAAAACAGGGAAACCAGTGAGCCCAGTACTGCAGTTATTCAAAATCTCTTTCTTTGGTTAAAGAGAGAGATCTCAAGCAGGTGTCCAATAAATCGACTATAACCCACAGATATGTAGCTCTGCTTCATAATTGTTTAATAAGGAAAATTGACATGAAAATTCAGATTTCTAGATTCTCTTTAAAAATCAGAAGATTTAGCCTGGGTGTGGTGGCTCATGCCTATAATCCCAGCACTTTAGGAGGCCAAAGTGGGAGGATCACTTGAGGCCAGCATTTGAGACCAGCCTAGGCAGCATAGCCAGAACCTGTCTCTACAAAACAAAAACTTAAAAAATTAGGCAGGTATGGTGGCATGCATCTGTAGTCCCAGCTACTTGGGAGGCTGAGGTCCATTTCAACAACAATAACAAAAAAAATCTGAAAATGTAGTCACCCTGGACTCCACATTCCCCTTGGCAACATTTGTTTAATCTGAATAGCAGCTATTTCCTTTGGATAGCACGTTCACTCTCCAGTTTGCCACACTCCCCACTACTCCCTATTACTCCTAAACACTGAAGTCAAGTTACCACTGATTATTACTCTTGCACTATTTCTTTTCTTGAGGAGAAGTCTACTTCTCACAACTAAACCTCTATCATAAGAGGCAAAATCATATACAGAACAAGAGGGACACATATTTCAAGGCAAATGGAGGCAAACATCTTTTGGGTAGAAGTGAAGACTATCCCATGTCTTCAATATACCAACACCTGGCCTGATTCACTGTGTACCTACTGTAGGTTGGGCCCCCAGGCTTATATCCTTCCTAGAACTTGGACCTCCCTGCCAAGCCTTGCTCTGGTTGGCCTTCCTCTCATTCCATCTTCCACACCAGGACTAACTAGGTCTGCCCTGAATCTTTTCCTAACTTGCTCTGACTCCAGTACTTATCCTCCTCTTTGGACACTGCTCACTAACTAGGCAGTCACATAAACTCATTCTAAATAGGGTATGAAGGGCTGAGGATGGCTTTATACACTCTACCTCTCAGGTTACAACTTAACAGGAGCCTTCTGTGCTTTAACCTAATAGCTATAAATAGGTTTCCTGAAGCCTCAAATTCCTAATGAGTTCCTCTCAGGTGCTACTGTGGGAAGTCAGTCTTGGGGAATGAGATGGAGGGGAAGCCAGATAACTGAGAGAGCAGCTACAGTTTTCCCTGCCCCGTATAATGAACTTCTGTGTAAGATCCCACTTGGAGGTGGGAGTGGGGTGGAATGGTTCCACTACCTAAAAAAATAATAATAATAAACAGTTTAAGTTTGAAAAGCAATGGTGTAGCAGTTATACTTTTGTGGCAAGCAAAAGAAACCAGTTCCAGCTAATGGAGTTTACTGGAAGGATAACGTCTGGAGGAGAGAGGTACTCACAGACTCTACGGGGAGCCCAGGTGGCCAGGCTTGACAGCAGGCAGGCAGGCACCGAGAAGCAGGCAGCAGGAAGTCAAGTAAGATGTAAAGCAACCACCCCATAGTCAAACAGTTCGGACGCCATCCTGTAACCACTTCTGTTGCCACAGCTGGAAACAATGGCTTCCCATGGTGACCCTCTCCTCACGTGATTCGCTCAGAATTCAAAGCCCTAGGGAAACACATTCCATCAACCCAGGACTTCTCCACTGTGACACTGCTGACATTTAGGGCTGGATCTTTCTTTTTGGTGGGTCCCTTCCTGTGCATTGCAGAACGTTGAGCAGCATCCCTGGCCTCCACCTGCCAGAAGCCAGCAGCACCCCCCATCAATTCTAACAATCAAAAGCTGTCTCCAGGCATTGCCAAAAGTCTCCTGAGGACACAACTGCCCCCAGTTGAGAACCACTGAGTAAGCCCAACTTCAGTCACACCCTGGATACTTTGGAGCACCAGGGCAGGCTGTGTGAGCTCTGCTTTCATATCAGAAGGCAGATGTCTAGAATTGTCCTCCACACTCAATACAATAAAGACAATTATCCACCACATTAAATCAAGAGCCATGAAAGTAACAACAACGAAAGGTAAAAATCCACAAATGAGAAGCACCACCACGTTAGGCTGTAAGCAGAGAGGGCTTTCTTTCCTCCCCTGCAAACCAGCCAACAGACATCACGGATGGAGGACAGGGCTTTCCTGGAGGCCTACACATCAGTGATCACTTGCCCTCCATTGGCCCTTCCTAAGCCACCCATCAGCTGAGCACACCAAGTCAAGTTGAAAGAGAAACAGCTGGTTTGAGAGACTTCCTGTCTGAATTCCCCGCTCAGGACTTCTCCGGGTTACCAGATGCAATTTAGAGACCCTCTTAATCTGGGTGGTGTGTGGGGGTCACAGGTTAGCTCTTCATTGAGGAAGAGAGCAGATTTGTTCCTCCTGCACCCGAACTTCAGTCACGCTGAACCTGCACTGTGTGACTGTCATGGTTTCGGGATTACATGAATTTGCTGCAGCAAACCTGCGTCTGCCATTGTGTATGTATTAGTCCGTTTTCCACACTGCTGTAACGAACTCCCTGAGACTGAGTAACTTATAAACAAAAGCTGTTTAAATGACTCACAGTTCCACATGGCTGGGGAGGCCTTAGGAAACTTGCAGTCACGGCAGAAGGTGAAGGAGAAGCAAGTACCTTCTGCACAAGACAGCAGGGAAGAGCGTGCGAGTGAAGGAGGAACTCCCAAGCACTTATAAACCCATCAGATCTTGTGAGAACTCACTCACTATGACGAGAACAGCATGGGGGAAACCGCCCCCACGATCCAATCACCTCCCACCAGGTCTCTCCCTCGACACAGGGGGATTATAGCTCGAGATGAGGTTTGGGTGGGGACACAGTGAAAAGACTGAACTACAAACCTCATATCTTTGAAGCTCTTAAAACTTTCAAACTCAGCCCCACCAGAACAAATGGCTTAAGATTATTCAAACAATGAGGGAAGAAAGAAGGTGGAAAAATGAACATAAAGACAAAAAGCTAAATAAATAAATGTCTAAAGAATTTGATTGACCTCTAAATGTTATGTCTGAATTTTAAGTTTGCTTTCCACTTGCAATTTATTCTTAGTACACAATTACATCTTAAATAGATAATCCTCTGTAGAACAGTTCTTATGTAAACAGCCAGTAATTTTGATATATTAGAATTAAAAGAAATTTCCTAAGGCCAAATTCTGCTGCATTTTAAGAAATATGCCTTGGTTATTCCAGGAATAATTTTGCTTCAGGGATCCAATTAAAGTTATCAAAACTGTAGGTTCTTCTGGATGCTAAAAATGCAATATATTTTGTACATACCTCTACAGGTTATTATTTTTAGGGATTTTATTTTACACATTAAGAAAACATTCAACCCAGGGGAAGGTTTTTAGAAGATCACATAATTCTAAACCGCAAACAAAAAGCACAAAGCTCTGTAATCATGAAGGCTTGTAAAGAACAAGCAGGTTTGCTCACGGACAGTTGAAATAGGTTTGCCTGTGAGATGAGGCAATTTTCAATGCTTTAAAGTTTAAGATGCGGTAAGCACAGTTCACATGAGGCATAATCAAGAAGCAGTTGTTTGTTTCTGCTGCTGCAAAATTACGGGGTATCCCATATGGGCTAGCATCTTGTGCGTTTGTATATATGGTAATTTCCCTGTAAGAAGCCTGACATACCGTGCTTTCTTCAGGAAGAAAGGGAAACAGTGCTGGGGACAGTTGATGACAGGCTTTCAAGTGTCTCCATCCTCGTGCCTGTAATTGTTAAAAGTGTGGGCCAAGCAGACCAGCCAAAGAGGGGACAGACAAATGGAAAAGGTGTTACGTGGGAAATAGAATAGGTAAATAAAAACAGTTCTGTTTCTGAGACCTGTCAAAATATTTGTCATCCTGATAACAGGGTGAAGTCTCTGACAGATTTCACTTAGCCAGGTATTTTACTTGCAAGCAAGTTTGGAGCAACTTGACCTTTATCATTTCATAACGAGCAAAGAATTTGCCTGTCATGCTGCAATTTCTGTTATGTGGCTTCAAGAAGCAAAAGAGAGAGAGAGAGAAGAGAGAAAAAACTCATTTGTCGATTTTCCCGTTGAAATGTCACCAAGTCAATCCTATGTGATGTGGTCCAACTGATGGGACCCCAGTGTGGCCACCAGAAGTAAAGTCTGGGAAAATGAGGGTCCCAGGGGAATCCGCCTGGAGCTATGGTTACAAATGCTGAAATTCTCAGATTTTTTTTTTCAAAAATAAGTGAATTTCTTTTCTATAGTCTAACACAGGGGCCAGCAAATACTTCCCGTGGAGAACCAGACAGTAAATATTTTAGGCTGTGTAAATTCTATGGTCTCCGTCATGACTACTCAACTCTGCTGTTGCAGTGTAGAAACCTACTGTAAAGGAATGAGCATAGCTATGTTCCAAGAACTCTTGGTTTTACAGAAACAGGCATTGGGCTGGCCTTGGCCCATGGGCCTTGGTTTGTGGACTTGACTTTAGTGGTTGACTGGGCTCCATAGGCTTTCACAGCCTCAGAGATGCCACCCACTATCCAAGGTTCGGGGAATCTCTCAATGTGACAAACACGAAATTTTGCTTTCACCAGTCTGTATTCCTGTAATTTTATGTTGCCTTGAAATCCATTTTAAAGATAAGTTAAACCTTCTCATACCAGAGCAGGGCTTAGTCACCTTTAACACAGTTTCTAGTCCTCTACCTCCTCCTAGTTTCTTGACATGGTGGAACCAGATTTCGGCCGTATACAACCGCCTCCTGGCCTCCTGGTTGGGAGGTGGCTACTTCCCTATGGGACAGCTGGGTACCACCTATCTGACTCACTCCCCTGGCACCCACACCCCCCACGGACTACAAAGATATGCCAAAATGACCACCTGTTAGTCACCACCCTCAGAACTCGCACCTGGGTGCTCTAAACCCACCAATTAGAGCTCCGTGGGAAACCTGTGTGGGCAACACCCTGGCCTTAATAAGGTCTCCAGTCCTCGGGTTCCTCTCCCTCTACCCTGCCTTCTCTCTCTCTCCTTCTCTCTGTCTCTCTGTCTATCTTTCTGTCTCTCCTGCTCTCCCTCTCTTGCTGTCTGTCTCTGTCTCTCTCTTGCTGTCTCTCTTTGTTCTCTTTGTCTCTCTCTGTCTCTCAACCTGTCTCTTTGTCTCTCTGTCTTGCTGTCTCTGTGCCTCTCTCGCTGTCTCTCTCTCTCTCTCACTGTCTCTCTGCCTCTTGCTGTCACTCTCTTGCTCGCTGTCTCTGTCTTCCTCACTCTGTCTCTCTCTCGCGCTGTCTCTGTCTCTCGCTGTCTCTCTCTGTCTCTGTCTCTTTCGCTCCATGTCTCTCTCTGTCTCTATCTGTATGTGTGTCTCTCCCCATCCCCTGACTGAACTTCCTGCCCCCTCCAGAGTTTCTGACAGTCTCCCAGAGGCATCTCTAACCTCCCAATCTGTAAGTAATGCATGTCTTCCATTTCATGCCATTTGGTTTCACCTTTTCGTTATGCCTCACCTGACCAACACACCCAAACCTAACTTCCCCCAGTCAGGGCACTCCTAGAAAGCATCTATCTTGGTTTATGGCCACTCAATACCAAATTAGAAACCATAACAACAAAAATTACAACACAGAAAAAAAAAGAATCTATAACAGCAGAGTTTTTTAAAAAAAAAAAAAAAAACCTATAGATTATATATTTGTTCCTCACACATCCTCAAATCCACTCTGAAAACTGTAACAGGTACTTTCAGGCCAGTATGGCAAAGTTGCTGGAAATTGCCAAAAATGAGAGAAAGGCAGCCCTAAGCATCCATCATCGCTTAGGCAGGTCTCACGACTGACTGAGTGAAGGTGGGGCTGCTCCTTTCCCACTTGTTCACTTTTCAATCCCAGGAAATACCCTGGCTTTCACCTCCAGCCAGAGTGTCCCAAAACAGCATCAGCTCTCATAGCCCTGGATTCAACATCCCCCCAAGATCAGTGGAGTAGGAATGAAGATCCAAGGGTCTAGGCTGTTAATGCGTTCTTCATGCATTTGAGGCATTGGGATTTGTTTAAAGCATCATTTTTTTCTAAAACTAAATCTCTGTAAACGTTCAATGATGGCAAGGTGTCATTCACACCTGTAATCCCAGCACTTTGGGAGGCAGAGGCAGGTGCATCACTTGAGATCATGAGTTCAAGAGCAGCCTGGCCAACATGGCATAACCTTGTCCCCACTAAAAACACGCACAACAAAAAAAGCCAGGTGTGTTGGCATGCACCTGTAATCCCAGAGACTCAGGAGGCTGAGGCAGGAAGATCACTTGAACCCAGGAGGTGGAGGTTGCAGTGAGCCAAGATCGCACCACTGCACTCCAGCCTAGGTGACAGAGCTACACTTTGTCTCAAAAAAGAAAAAATTGGGGGGGGGGGAGGAGAACCCAGCTATAGCAATTGTCATTGCTGTATGTGGCATTATGCTTTAGTTAATTTTTC